>NC_090439.1:415414350-415722655 GCF_031143425.1 Pleurodeles waltl | reverse complement strand
TCCCCTCTATATTTTAGCACAACAATAAACACCCTTGGATAAAACTCGACTACTAGTATTTCATGTATTGCAAATTTGTATTGAATCAAACAGCTATAACCATTGCAAATGAACTGTACATAGTATGAGCATAGAATTAATGACCTGTTGCTGGCTATTGTGATCACATCAGGACATTCTTGTCATATCACCAAGATCTGTAAAATGAATATCGATAGGTAACAGTAAGTAGGAGAACGCAGTAGGGTACGCCAGCATGCCAATGCCACACAGAATACACCAATAGTCATAGAAATGTGAAGTTGTACTGTCTCACCTGTGTGTCATTGGAAGTACTGACATATCACCAATGTTCTGTTGTCCACATCCTCATCCTCTGCCTCCTCATCCTCACTGTCCTCAGGGTCCACTGCTGCCACAGGGGCATCTCCAGTCTCATCCTCCTGCAGAAAAGGTCCATGGCATCTGATTGCCAGGTTGTGCAACATGTAGCATGCCACTACTATCTGGCAGACCTTCTTGGGTGAGTAGCACAGGGATCCACCTGTCAGATGAAGGCACCTGAACCTGGCCTTCAGGAGGCCGAAGGTCCTCTTATTGATCCTTCTTGTTCCCCCATGTGCATCATTATAACGTTCTTCTGCCCTTGTCCTGGCATTCATCACAGGGGTCAGCAGCCATGATAGGTTTGGGTAACCAGAGCCACCTGCAAATATTGAGGGACAAAATGTAGCCATAGACTATCCTATAGGCATACACCAACATATACTGGGTGGGGACCGAGGCTCACCCATTAGCCACACCCTGTGCCTTTGTAGTTGGGACATCACATTTGGGATGCTGCTATTTCTTAGGACAAAGGCATCATGCACCCACCCAGGATACTTAGCATTGATGTGGGAGATGTACTGGTCCACCAGGCACACCCTCTGCACATTCATGGAGTGGAAACTCTTATGATTCCTGAAGACCTGTTCATTTTGCCAGGGGGGGAACAAATGCAATATGTGTTCCGTTAATTGCCCCAATTAATTGTCCCAGTGCATAAAACCCGGCCTTCACAGTGGCCAAATCCTCCACCTGAGGGAAAGCAATGTAGCTGCACATGTCTTTTATCAGGGCAGATATAACTCTTGCCAGCACAACTGAGAACATTGGGTGTGACTTTCCTGCTGCCAAGCCCACTGTCACTTGGAAAGAACCAGTTGCCAGGAAATGGAGCACTGATAGAACGTGCGCAAGAGGGGGGATCCCAGTCGGATGACAGAAAGCTGAGATCAGGTCAGGTTCCAACTGGGGACACAGCTCTGTGATTGTGGCCCTGTCCAGTCTATAGGTGAGTATATTGTACCTCTCCTCCAGTGTAACTAAGTCCACCAGGGGTCTGTAGACAGGGGTATGTCACCATCTCCTATTCATCCACAGCAGTAAGTATCTAAGGAACACAAGAGTGAGTAGCCTGTCACAATTTGAGCAACTATACCACAACAACAGTCCATATTGTGCAATCATGTTTTGGGACAGTGTAATTTAAAAGTATGTGCCTATATATCCTGTGACACAGAAATAATCGATAGGCCTGTTCACCCCCATGAAATGGCGATCACCAGTCCTGTGTGGAGGGACAGGTGGAAGTGAGGAAATACCGCCAATGTGTTTCGCCATGGCGGTAGGCGGTCGTGAACCGCCGTGGAATTCCTCAGTGCCCAATGGGGATCTACGCCGTCAGTGATGGTATGCACTGCCGCGGACGTGACTGCTATTTGTATTTCACATTCCTCACTTGTTTCCTGACCTTCCATAGGAGAGGACCTGCACTGCATGTGCTGCTGTGACCTGTGTGACAGGGAAAGGGCCCAGCCTTCACTTCGGAGGAGCTGGAGTGACTGGTGGATGGGGTTCTACCCCATGTACGGACTGCTGTATGGGCCTGCAGACCAACAGGTGAGTACATTGTGGGCACGAGGCAAGGGGCATGAATGCATGGAGTTGTGTGGGAAGGCATCCTGTAAGGGTGGTTTTCCTCTTGGCGGTGTACATGCTGTGCACTGGGCTATGTGTGTGCCAATGGTGATGAAAACGGGTATTGTGGGCCATTTATGTGACAGGCTGGACTGTTAGTTTAATGGTGTTGTCCTGTCTGTATTGCCTCTGCAGGTCAGCACCCATCAAAATAAGGGAATATGGTGTGCCATCGCCAAGGAGGAGCGGACCCTGGGGGTCTATGGCAGGCGGAGCACCCACTTTCAGAAATGTTGTGAGGACCTGAGACGCTGGGCACTGAAGACTGCAGAGGTCCAGCTGGGGATGGCCTCCCAATGAGGAAGGTGTGCCTGTCGGACCCTGACCCCCCTGATGGCCTGAATACTGATGGTGGCCTACCCTGAGCTGGATGGGCTCATGAGGGCATCACAGCAGTCACAAGGAGGTGAGTACAGTTACTATCATTACAACGTACAGCCTTTGGCTGTTGGGGTGGTATCCGGGTGGTAGTTGTGTGTTAGTGGGTGCCCCTAGGCCAGGCCAGACATAGAAATGTAGGCCCTCTGGAGGCTAAGGGTTGAATAGAAAATACTAGTTACCTAGCTTGTTAGCATTCACTTCTAGGCAGGGCTGCCTAGGTCCCAGGTGTACTTCAGTTGGCAGTGTGTGCCCCTCCTCATGCCTTGGTGACTAGCCATTTCACTGGTAGTGCAATGCATAGTGCTTAGGCCAGTTCCTTGTGTGTGAGGGTGCTGTGTACATCAACGGTGGTGTTGTTGCAGTCATTGACCCAGTGTATCCTTTGTCTCTCTCTCCCCTTTCTTGTTTTGTCATCCTGTCCCTATGTGCATTAGAATCAGCTGATGGAGGAGTAGAAGCACTGGCTACAGAAGGAGCTGCATCCCACAGGACCCTGGAGGCAGAGTCCAACAATGCCAAGGGCACCAGTAGGACAGAGGGCGAGTGGAGCGCCACACCGGAGACTGGAAGAGACAACACAGACTCTGATACCTCCACCGATGGGAGCTCCCTGGTGGTGGCGGACACCTCAGTGACCACCCCAGCTGCAGGTACAGCAGCCACCCCCATGCCAGCACCACCCTCCCAGTAGCCCCTCAGCGAGTTCCCCCTGTCCGCTCACCCAGGAGGGTGAGCATCTCCTTCGCCCCAGGCACCTCAGGCCCTGCCCCAGTGAGCCCTGATGCTCTGAGTGAGGAGGCTATTGACCTCCTGAGATCCATCTCTGTAGGGCAATCAACCATTGTGAATGCCATCTAGGGGCTGGAATCCTAGATGTAGCAATGTGATGCATTCATGGTGGATTGGCGGCCCAACAGAGATTGATTCAGACTCTGGCATCCTCTCTGATGGCAGCCATTGTTCCTCTTTCAACTGTCCCCCCTCCAACTTCCACTTTTCAGTCCCGTTCTCCTCATCCCCAACCCATCCCAAACACACAGGCAGACGAGCATGTACACAAGACAACACACAAGAGTGGTACAGGCAAACACAAGCACCACACTTCATCCCATTCTGCATTCTGCAGCACACATTTAAAGAGCAAAATGCCAGACATGATTCTTTATGTGTGGGAAGGTGTCCCTTCCTGCATATAAACAATCATTTCAAAATGACGCTTTAGCACTTCTGGCACTTCTGTGCGAAGTGCCAAATCTCCACTGGTGGTTGGTTATGTGCAGGAAGGACACCTTCCCACGCATAAACAATCAATCCCTTCAAAGCAGACATCCTTGCACGATGGTGCAAGGATGCCTGCGCTGGCGCTAGGTAACTCAATTTAGCGCAAGCGCAGGGGTGCAGCAAATTCAGTTAAATATGCAGCATCCCTGCATTGTAAAAATGATGGAGTGTGGCTCTATCAATTTTGGCGCAGCATCGCGCTCCGTCATTTTCCATTTAATATGGGCCGTTATGACTACTTTTTTAGCTCAATATGTGAAAATCATGCAGGTAGATGACTGCTTTGTCTGTTCTCATCTCCCAGTCTCCACAGCAGAAGGGACTTCATATTTCCATCTACTTTGCTTGTATTCTTTTTGATGTGCTGTTTGTTTTTTTAACCTACTCTGATCTATATGCAAAACTCCATTAAGTTGTTTCATAGTAACTATGACAAACCATTAGAAAATGTACTGATAGTAACTGAGGCAAATATGTATTTGTGATTTGCTGAACATGCTTATCGTTCCTTTAAAGCTTTTAAACCAAGGGACCAGCATGAGTATATTATGAACGTCTTTATCCCCATGACTAACTCAAGCACTACTAGCCAAAGCATTCATGATGGAACCCACAAACTTAGCAAAGATAAAAGGAACTTTGTAGATGAACTGAAAATAAAGATAAGAATAGAAGAAGGGAAAGGGAGCAAGAAGGTTAGTAATGATGATGCTGTTGGAAAGAGAAAGGACATTTTGAAGCTGCCACCCCAAGATTGAACACTGATGTTCCGAAGAAGGGATCTTTGTGCATGATAAGGAAACAGGAGAGGAATGAGATTGTCAAGATAGTGAGTTGGAATGAGTGTGAGTATAGTTATCTAGTGCCAGAGCTGGGATTTTTGTATATCAATTATTGGGTAAAAACATAATATAACCCCGCCATAAAGCATATGAAAATTTGTTAGTCAGCAAAAAGAAAAGCTAAGGATCTATCATTTACATTAGTTACCATAAAAAGTGAAGACCAATCAGGACATCACAGAAAATGGCAAGAAAAAATGGAGTGAGTTAAAATTAGTTAATAACAAGTTAGTTAAAATCAAATCACTAGTTCAGCAAGTGTTACAATTTTAGTAATCATTTTTACAAATTCAAGTAATTTAAAAGTTGATATTTCATTATAAGGTAAACTAGCACATTTGTAAGAATTTCAAATAGAATGCAGAAAAGACATCATGTGGGTTCCGTAAAGGAAAATCCATATTCGAAATTAAAGGAGGTTGCATGAGAATTACAATCATTTGAGGCAAAGTAAGGTAAGGTGTCAGCTTCAGAAAAACAAATTATGGTTTATGACGAGAGAATAGCAATGCATGGTCAAGAAGCCTTGGCACTCAAGTAGTGGAGATTAACAGAGGCTGGAGGAGATTTTTGTAGGGGTGGGTGTAGCTCGCAGAGTTTCACTATGCTGAGTACCACAAAGTTGTTAAAAAACTCTGCAAGCCCTGTGAAATACCACCAGTGGGTGGAATTGCTCAGCATGTCTGTTCCAGCAAATTTTTCATGTTCAGAAGCATAATGTGCATTCACATGCTGAAAATATTATGGGAATGGTAGCATGAGGTTTGCATGAGTGCTGCCATTTTGTTTTCTCTGTCTTCTCTCTGTACGGGGCTGGGCCTAACTTTAATCCACCTTTGATCTTTTCAATGCCACTTTGTTCTATTTGATCCACCCCTCATTTTCCCTTACTTCATCAGTGTGTGTCTTTCTGTTTGATTATTTTACATTTCTGTCATTTGTGTTTTGTGTTTTTTGTGGCTTTTTTGAATACTTTATTTTTTTTTGCTTTTCCCTTTACTTCTTTATTTTTTCTTTCTTCCTTTCTTCCTTTCTACCTTCTATTTCTTTTCCTTTCTTTTTGCCACCCAGCGCCATGGCTGAGCAGGGCAGCCGAGGGAGTGGGGGTTCAGGTGAAGCTGCTAGTTGTTTACCTTGCAGAGATAGGGGCCACAAAGGGGTGCTGACGGCCCCATTTATATGGAGGATGAGGTGGCAGCACTTGTGTTTTTTGTGCAGCGCCACCTGACTTCCATGCTGGGAGTGGGCAGCAGGCCTGGGGGAGGTTACTCTCTTTGGGAGCATTGCCTGCTTTAGGGAGGGTGCACCGGTGTGTGCATCGGTACACTGGGGTCTAGTGCTCCTAGCAGCAGTTGACGCACCATTGGACAGATATACTGGACCACGAATAGGACATGCTCAACCTGCTGGGCGTCACAGTGTCAGGACTAGGTGAGTAAATAGATATTTATTTGATGTGTGTGTATTTTACAATGCTAATTGTTTTTCTAATAGCAGGGCTGACTCTCAGAGGTAAGTTAAGTTTACATCATGATGAATATTAGGTGATCCATTTTGAGCTTGTTAGGTGCTCAGTCAGTGCTTCCTAATTTTACTCATCAGCACATGTCTGGACTGATTATTTAGGAAGCCCTGCATACTGAAACTCCTCTTGTCACCAAGAATATGATAGTGGTAGTCATAGTAAGTAATGTAGGTGAGTTCCCTTTCCCATTCCCTTCTCTGCGCCTTTCTTCATTGAGCTTATGCAATGCAGTAGGTCCGTAACGCAATCTTCCTAAGATGTTTAGTATCATAGTATGCATCTCTGCATTGAAAAAAGAATCATTGAGTTTGGCCATCAAAGGTAGTTAGGAAACAAAGGTAATTTGTTGCAATATGAATGCATTAGTCATGGTACCTCATTGCAAATGTAGTTTAGGTTTAGGAAATTTGGAGTAGAGTTTAGCTGTAGGAAATTAATAGGTCAACTCGAATCAAGTCGAAACTAACACTGCAGGAAATCTGATTTAGAAAACTACAGTGATACTGTGTTTCTCTTCACCAGTCAAAATTGTTTTGGGGAATTAACTGTTTCACTAACCTATTTTTTTCTTCTTTATTTCTTACCTCATCGCCCAAGGGGAAGAAGAGGACAATGTCTCAGGTGGGTCCAGGTGACGAGTGTGCCAGTGCCACCACTAGTGCGGCAGCTGGCAGATCTGCTGAACCCAGAAAGTCTTCCTGTTATTATTTCCCTAACTGTCACCTCTCTTCATTTAGAATATATTTCTTTAATTTGTACTGTACCTGTCTACCTTTTATGCACTTATTTCCATTCTAAGCTTTGTTAAATTCTTGTTAATCCTGCATTTTTGTAGTTTTCATGTTTCTGTACCTGACTTCCTCCTGGATGTACCAGTATGTAGCTTTCTTGTGCTTTGTTATGTAGCTTAGCTTTCCCTTCTCCTCTTATATATCTTGATGACTGGTACTGTATTACTAAGTGGACAGATTTTTAGGACAGGGACTCTACCAACAACATTGCATGCCCAAGTCTGCTTTTCAATGCATGTTCTTTTCCTTGCTCATGCCCACTGAATTTGCCAACCAAGACCTCACCATAGGTCCTCCTGTATTGACCAAAATATTCCACAACTTCATTGTGCTCCAGTGACTTAGCTATTCCCCTCCATTAGGAAGCGTTTGTGGTTGATTTGACTACCTGGGTTATTTAACATAGTTAACTGACAAAATTCCTAAAGTGAATGATAGAAGAAGATATAACTGTAGTGATCATTTGCAGATGTATTTTGTTGAATTATTTCTTAAATAACAAGGGGAGACATATCTGGCATATAAAATAAAATATAAAATGTGTAACTTTTTTCCAGCCACACCCACCACCAGTGCAGGGGCCAGTGGCAGCACCAGTTCTATGGACGCTGCAGGGGTCAGAGAGGGAGAACCGACAGCAGCAGGGACGGGCATTGGTAACTTATATTGTTCTTGCTTGTTGACAGTAACAAGTATACTCACTGCAGGGGTATTGCTTGTGACCCCCCTGCTTTAGCAGCTAGAAAAGGTGTTGAGTTTTGAATGTCCTCTTCTATCTGCAACTCAGCAGACAAATGCTCATAATGAATGGATGGTACAAAGGATGGGTTGAAGTAAAAGCAAACAAAGGATGGTCAGCTAAAAGAAAGAATGGGTGAAATGGTATATGAGTGAAAGGATGTGTGGGTGGGTGAAAGGATGTGTAGGTGAGTGATAGGAGAAGTATGGATGGGAGAAAGGATTGTTGAAAGTGTATATGGGTGAAGGGATGTCTTGGCAGTGAAGGGTGGATTGGCGATAGATGCTCGGTGAGTTTAAGGATAGGTGGATTGTTCCAAACAATTCGTGGTTAAATAGATGGTTAGGTGTTTGAAAGGGTGGATACTGGATAGATGAGTGTATGGATGGATTGTGCATATATGGATGGCTGTATTGGAATGGTGAAAGACAAGATGAGAGAGAACGTAAAACGTAAATGGGGGGTATGAAAGGATGAATAGTTGAATGAAAAGATGAATGGATAATTGCTTGGATCAAGAAATAAGGGAGCTCTTCTGAAGAGGATAGTGTCTACCTACTTTGCTTGGTTTCCATGGTTATCAAACCTTTGGCTCAAAGTGGGAGTACCTAAATTTTTTGTCTACTCCCTTAACACATTGTAGTTGTTCAGCAATAGTCAACCGTAGTATTTTGACATAATTGCAGTGTGGTTCAATTCAGCATTACAACAGTGCAGTCAATGCAAAGTTGTCAATGCATTGCAAACAAGAAACAAGACGTGTTTCCCGTCCCTCCCAGTATTCACTCATACTTTCATAACAAATTCATGCCAGTTCAAATTTTACCCTTTTGACATTCGTCAACTACAGTGAAGCATGTGTGGGTAACACATTGGCCTTGTGACTTGAAATCAGACACATCAAATTCCAATGGCCCTTGGGGCCCTGCAATGTACTGCTACTGTGTCACTCAACTTTTTAAATAAATGTTTGCACAGAGCACTGTTTATGATTTGTCATTTTCCTTTTCCTTTCTTGCTACACCTACTCGCCACGAGATAGGAGAGAGGCTGCAGTGGCAGAGGCTGGAGGCCATAGGCACCAAATATCAGTGGCTGGTGGCTCTTTAGAAAGAGGAGAAGGCCAAGGCAGCTGCCAACATGCCTGCGAGCCTGAGATCATCCAACCGGCCACCAGTGCATCCTGCCTCACAGCGGCACTATCAGCATTGCTGCAAGCTGGCCCCAGCCTGTCCGCATACCACCACCGCTGCCCCCTCCTCACGCTCCAACCGCATTTTCCAGTGACCTGCCCTGCAACACTTCATGCATCTGCACACATAGAGGCAACTCTCGATGATCTCTGGACCTGCAAGGAAAACACCCTCTTTTGAATCTTTAATTATTTTTTTTTTGGTGGGAGGGACACTTGGGGGTGGAGAGGGAGCCGGGATTGTTTTTCTTTCACTTTAGACGTTTTCTTTGGGCTTTTGTGGTGTTTTGGTTTGGGACGGGGCAATTTGTTTGGGGAGAGGGATGGGCTTGTCGTTGGCGGAAAAGATGGGTTTTCTATTTGTAAATATCAAAAGGGAAATAATTTAATTTACTTAATTTATGCCTCAATTCTTTATTTTGATGTTTCAGTATGCACTGTTGTCTTTTAGTGTAGTCTGTTTTTTAAATCTGCGTAAAAAAAGTGTATGTTAGTTAGTTATAACCTTGCTCGACTGCTGTCTGGAACTATATTTGCTACTAGGAGTGATTGCCATTGCCTATTTTCCTACAAAAATCTAGATACACACAAACAACATCTTCTTCAGTAGAAGTTAACTATTAACTAGAAATGTTCACTTCAATCCATAGTTCTCTTACCTGAATAGATGAAGCGAGGGCTGCTACCTCAGTCTTCTTACTGCAAGGTTTTTCCAAGGTTGCACCTTATCTTAATGTGGTGGTAGTAGTAGTAGCGGTCTAGCGCACTAACAGGAAAGACACTCCCAACTCCAACTGTAGGATTTGTTCAAGGATTATCCATCGCTGTCAGCTAGATTACAAGAAAACAGAGAGTTAGTGGGTTATATTATATCAAATCTTTAGAAAGACTGAGACCAGACTACCACAATGACAGAATGACACACAACAAAGAAGACCTGATATGATAATAAAAACTAGCAATATAAACTTCTGAGCAATCAGGAGCTAGTATTTAGTGAAAACTAAAGTTAGGAAATAAATTCCCGAATGAGGAGAAGTGGGCTTGGAGTCAAGAGTGATGTGGACAAGATTAAGCATTTATGCAACACACAACAGTGATGAGTGATGATGTGAACAGATAATGCATGGGTGGGTATATGGGGTTGGGGATATTGCTCAGGTAATAGAAGATCAGGCAGCCAGTGAGTTGGAATTGCTTTCACCGCATCTGTGCCAGTAAATGTGTTATCCATTTAATGTGTAAAACTATGTCACACCTTAGTGAAAATCACACACCCCAGGGGAAGATGGTTAGGTTCTCGATGAATAGATGGGCAAGAGGATTTGTGGAAATGTGTGACAAAAAAGACAAACCCTACACAAAAGCAACAACAATACTTTTCATCAGGGTGCTGAGCAGCACCATCATCAATGAAAATGGAGGAATGGCATTGACACAGTTGAGTTGAATACATTGCAGACCCAACATAGTATACTTCTAAAGGTTCTGACTTCTAGGTTTGAAAATACAAATTATGTAGCAATGAAGTAATTGCACCCACTTCTAAAAATGATGATTGCTAAAAGGAAAATGATACGGTATTGCCAAGTTGGTGGGTGCAGCTCCATTCTTCTCAGAATGTCCGTCACTCGTGGGTGCCTGGCTGAACCTGTCTGAAAGGTAAGTTGGAGTGCTCCTTCTGTGCTACTTTGGGAATGGCGTAATCAGGTGGTATCAAATGTAGGTTCATTTTGATCATGGTCAATCTCAACATTTTGAGGCTAGAGATTGGTCTTTCTCACTGTACAACTGCATCCTCTGAATGGTCAATGGTGCTGCCACTTGCTTGAACTATTTTGCCTTCACCTCTGCACTGCACTTAACACCTGCTACTTGAAACCAAACCAATGCAGAGGTTGGGTCAGATTCTTCTGTTGCTGTTGTTGCCAGTGTTCTTGTTGCTGGTGTTGGCTGCTGTGAGACAAGACTGACCCTCTAGAAGTTGAAAGCAACACCCCAGAACAGCAGAGTGGGACTCTAAGTACCAGCCATTCTTCTTCCAGGTTTCAGCTTGCTCAACAATCCACCTATTGTATTTTGAAACACCCCCTTCCGAAAAAGGTTTGAAAGTGAGAAGAATTTTTATGTATGATTGATCGAGTATGGTGGCACAGATGTCTTCTATGGAGGTGATAAAGTCATTCTCCAGCCTTGGAATACAAATCAAGCAATAGCTTAAGGTCTCAACCAAGGCATGTGCTTCTATTTTTTGATCCCACCTCTGAGTGTGAACCTTTCAGATACCTTATTTTACTGGTCCAGCAGCAGATGCAACAACAGGATAGCTTGGCCCATTGTACTGTCCTCCTTGCTAACGTCCTGTGTGAAAACTTCAAAAGGCAGCAACACCTGTGTCAGGCCCCATTTGTTTGCATCCATGGTCATAGCTTTCCCAATTGCATCTCCTCCTCTTTGAAATACATACTTATTGATCTGTCTGTATTGCTCAAACAGACATTGCAATATATAGTAGTTTATGTTCCAATGTGTTGGCACCTCCTGTATCAGGGCTTTAACTGCTACTCTATTAGCATGCTAACTGAATAATCCATAACTGCTTCCAGGCTTTAAAAGAATGGCTGTAATTATTGCAGATTAGTCTGAAGGTGGTCAGTATGTTGCTGACTATGGCCCTCATTTTGACTTTGGCGGTCTTTATCCAAGACTGCCAAAGCCGCGGTTTCCAGAAGACTGCCAGTGCTGGCGATCTATTGCCCACCAGATCAAAGTACTGCAGGATTTCTGCACACATTTTGGGTGGAAATCCTCCAGCAGTCGTGCTGGCTGTCAGAGGAGCAAGGGTGGTTCCACCACCAGCCCGCCCCACCAAAAGGACTCCACCAGCCGTATTACAAGCAGTAATACGGCCTGGCGGGGTCCTGATGGCAGAATGCTGCTGGCCGTGGAAGCACCTGTTCCTGTTCCCTGCCGGATGACCTCCTCGTCAGACAAGGTAAGTCAGGTGTCCGACAGAAGAGGTGGGTGGGAGGCATGGGGGTTGTTGTGTGCATGTGTGAGTGTGTGTTATCGGTGTATGTGCATATATGTGTGTATGCGTGTGTGTTTGGGTGTGTGTATGAGTGATTGAATGCGCGATTGAATGTTTAAGTGACTGCGTGTATGAATGTTGAAGTGAGTACGTGTATGAATGTTGAAGTGTTTGCGTGTATGGATGCTTGTGAGTGTATGCATGTATTGATGCTTGTGAGTGTATGCATGTATGGATGCTTGTGAGTGAATGTGTGTATATCAGTGTATGAGTGTATGCGAGGTGCATGAATGAGTGTATGCAGGGTGCGTGAATGAGTGTATGCAAGGTGTGTGAATGAGTGTATGCAGTGTGCGTGTGGGTATCTGAGTGCATTACTGTGAGGGTGCTGTACTAGAAGGGGGTGGAGAGCGCTGTATTAGTATGGGTGTGGGGTGGGAGGTACTGTACTAGAAGGAGAAGATGAAGGGGGTGGGGGTGCTGTTCTGGTAGGGGGTTTGGGGGTTCTGGTATAGAGAGGAGGTGGGGGTATTGGGCTTGAAGGGGAAGTGAGGGAGTCGTCTGTTGGTGACAGGAAATTCATTTTCTGTCATCGGTAGCCTTTCTGCCAGGGTTTTCATGGCAGTGCTACCGCGGCGGAAACCCTGATGGAAAGCCGGCACCTAATACCACCGTTGGTCTTCATTGGACTGCCGGGTTGGAGATGATAACATCCAGCCAGGTGGGTCCAACCACCCTGGCAGTATAGGTGGGGATGTTGTGGGTTGGCAGAGGCCAACCAGCCACACTCATAATGTGGCGGTCTTCACTACCAGCCCATCAGCGGTGAAACCGCCACTGTGACCGTGGTGATCAGAAGACCGCCAGGTCATAATGAGGGCCTATTTCTTCTTTTTCAAGAAATTCTTGCACAACCAGGTTGATGCACTGCACCAAACACAGGACCCTGAAATAGCCACCAACTACCATGGCCTTGACCATGTTACTGCCAAAAAATCCAAACTGGAGACCTCTTCGTCACAGCCATTCAGACACCTTGCTGTTAAATTCATCCAAGATGTTTGCAATTGTTTGTGATTTCTTGATGACAAACATGGCTACTGTAGCATGGCACTGAATACTTTTAAAACTCTCTTCAGGGCTAAGATATTTACCCCTGCAAAAGAGATCCAGTGTGCAATGATGCAGATGTACTCAGTCACCTGACAACTAGTGGACGTGTCTGTCATCAAATGGATAGTGTGGACAACACTTTACTGCAAAGCTTGTCCAAACAATTACAGCACATCGTGAAGCAGCACTGGAGCAGCAACTCTGGCAAAATTGGTCTGACTTGGAACCTTCCATTTCAGGCAGATGGCTGCTTCAAATTCCAAACATCTCACTTCTTCTACAAAAGAAAAAGGGAGGAGGTCTGGTGTTAACATTTTTGCCAGCTTTCTATTGTATAAATGTGCTGTTGGGTGTTGCAGTCAGAGGCCCCCTCTTGCCTAAACATGCCCAGAATAGTAGCCTGGATTTTCTTCAGTTCTTAGGACACTGAAACAGGTTAACTTTCAAGAAGTAGGCAGTGGTCGACTCAATATGTGTTGTGGGGCAGTCACTGTATGTGGTGGTGTCTCCACTTTACATAACTCTGAGTCTTCTTGTGCCATTGTGAGGTCGCTGAGATGGATGATTTTGGCACACTGCTAGGGACATGGCTACTTTTGTGAGGATGTCACTCTCTTCTTCCTCAACTTCCATGTTGATTTGACTAGCTGTAACTGATGTTTTCTGGCTCTCATCACCTTCACAACTAGACCACATTGAGCAATTGTTTAAGGTGCTCTTCCCACTGGATTACCTCGACTAACACTTGTGTGGCAAATGGAGCATATTGCAATGTTTTCCTCCTGTTTGGTAAGCGTAAAAAATCTGTCAGGAGTCACTGCCAATGCCCTAAGAAAAACTGGAGGTAGGTGAGTGTGTTGATTGCCTCTCTGCAGTGCACACTTCTACTGAGGCAAGGGTTGGTGCAGGTCTCAGCTGGGGCCTTGCAAATATGGAAGCTGGTGGTGCTATCTGTGCCACATGTCTCTGAGCAGGTTGAATATTAATGTCGGACTGCTCTGTGCCAGCTTCCACAATGAGTGGGTCATCATCATCCTCCTCATCACCCCTTTCCATGGTTTTAAGGTTTTCATGAACTTTTCTTTTCCCTTGCCTCTTCTGACATCTCCTGGACTCTGCCAGGGTCCACTCCACATCCCTCTAATCATCATCACAAGTGGTGCTTGGAGTACCCTTCCTTTTCCTTGATGGAGATCTTAGATCCAATAATTCTAAAAGAGGATGTTACCGCTAAGCAGGAAGTTCAACCTTCTGTTCTGCTCCAACTTCAGAAAGATATATTATTCCTTGCTGCAGCTGCCGTCCACTTTGCTCCTTTTCATAAAATGATTGGTTACTAGTTTGTGAAAGAGACAAATCCAATTTAATGTCATTGCTTGTTGGTGTTGCCATGATTGCAGTTGCTGCCTGTTAGAAATAGGGTCTTTAGTTAGCAGTCAGGTTACCCTCTGATCAAGCAAGGACCTTCATTCTAGTCAGAGTAAGTCACACACAATCCAAATTGTCTTGTGCCCAGCTTGACTGAGCAGCCAGGCTGAACTTAGAATGCAATGTTTAAAGTGCTTGTGCAATAAATTATGTAATAACAAAGTATAAACACCACTAAATAACACCACAGAAGTTAAGAAGAATATAGAATATTAATCTGATTAAATGCAGGTCAAAACGATCAAGATTTGATAAGTACACGTTGAAATATAACTTTAGAAAATGATAAAAAGTGTCTTAAGTTATTAAAAAGCTATAAGTGTCTCTTGCAAGCACAAAGTACCTGGTTTGTGTCTAAATTATCCACAAGGGACCGCAGAGGAGAAGATGCATGGAAAACAGGGAGGTGCTGCGTCAGTTTCTTCAGTGCACACAGATGATGCGTCAATGCTTTTTCATGCAACAAGGGCTTTGCGTCGGATTCCGGCACACAGACATGGATTCTCTTTGGGTTGCATGGTATTTGGATGCCCAGGGGATGATGCGGAGAAATTCTTGGCGTACAGGACAAAACCACAGGACCTGCATCGATCAGGTGGGCGATTCTGGGAAATTTCTGTTGCACGGCAGGCACTGCGTCGATTCTTCTCACAGGAAGTCGGGCTGCATCATTTTGGCTTGGCTATGCGTTAATCCAGTGGGCACTGCATCGAAGTTCCGGACGCAATGCTGGCGCTGCGTTGCTCTCCACTCGGGTACAAATGCAGAAATGAAAATCAAACAATAGCCAAAATTTTTAGTTGAATCTAATGCCATCCCTGCCCTGAACAAAATTTTAAAACCATATGCCACAGAAACACTTCTTTCATGCACTGATGACTAGCACTGGGACTACTGGCAAGACATCCCATTTGAAGTCTAGGCCACATAGTAAAATAAATGAATATAACATAGAGAAAAGGTACTAAGTTGTGCAAAAATGTTTTTATTTTTTTTAATACAAGATGAAAAATCAATGAAATGCAAAAGCAGTACCTAGGCACCTGCTTAAACTCCAGGCTACCTATCACAATGAAATTTAAAAATCAATAAAAGTACAAAGAAATACTGGTGCAGGCCCTATCAACCAAACAGCAGCAAAATACAATACTTTTTTAACATACTTGTGCGATCTCACAAAATAAAAGTCCTTTAATCCAAAGGTACATATTCAAGTGACAAAGAGAGTGATCCTTCTACCTCGAAATCCAAGTGAAAAGTGACCTGGAGATGGACAAAGTCTCTAGGGCACTTCCTTTCTGTTCTAAAAAAGTTAAAAAAGGCTTATTGCACTAAAAGCAACTTGAACGCTCCTTTGGAAAAGAAAATCCACTCAAAAACCTATTTTTGATTAGATTTAGCTGCTTCTTGAGTTGAAAATCGACTTGAGAGACATTCACTTTCATGAGCAGCACTATATCGGTGCCATCATGGATGGAATTTACATGAGCGGGCGCAAAGCCATGTGCGTGCTAGCAAGCAGCCTGAGAATATTGTGGTGCTTGCAAATGAATGCCAAAAACAAGTCTTGTACCTGCAAATGGAAAGAAATTATGTCTGCTTAGTGGCAGATGGTGTAATTCGAGAACACCGTGCTACTCCCCTTAGCGCAAAGTGCCTGAATTCTGAAAACTCCATGAGCGGAGCAGAATTTTTTATCAGGGCCTAGTTTTCTCACCTCGAAGTTAGCAAGCATCTCTAAGATCTGCCCTGCTCTAAACTAAGAACACACTCTATTATAATTCAACAAAAGACTAGTTACAACATTACATCTCATCCCTCCTTTCAGGAAACAGTCATGCATTCCCCAGTTCCTCATGTCTTTATAATTGATCAAACACAATGATTTTATTTGTTTCTAACTTTGAACAGAATCTTGTGGTTCAGGCAGTTCTTCCAACAAGTCATGCTTCCTAGCATTTCTTCTCTTCCCGGTGAGAACCTCAATATCATTTGTCCAATACCAAACAAACATCTATTCATTAGCTAACAGAAGGTATCTAGGAAATGACAGCATATGAAGTCGGAAGACAGGAAAACATCTCATGCAAAACTAATTTTTTAATTGGAAAGAAGCCTCTTAGCCTTAAACTTCACATTTAAAATGGCAGCAGCATGTAAGTTAACTTAATTCATTACCTAGATTAATTTGAGCATTTGTTTATATTGTCTAAGTGTGATTACCTAGTACAGATTTTGGATTAAATGGGTGTATGTTATTTGACATTGAAGTTAGTACTTGACGGTTAAATGTGTTTAACTTACAAAAGGAACAATTTCACTCTATCACTAGTGAAGGGTGGAATTGTGGCAGAATTAGAGGTAAGCATCAAGGGTGTCTATTATGTAGGTAGTTCTTTTTATTTTTTGACTCATAACAGATCCAACCAGGCTACTGAATAGCTAGATTAAAGCACAGAGAAATAAAACCATTGAAAGGGAGACATCTCCTCGGGCAACCCTCCAACCATTCATCAGCCGAGAGGTTAGAGCCCACTCTACCAGGAGACAAAGCTCCAAAGAGACTGGCTCAACCTTTATCCACTGAGTCATTAAAACCAGGGGAGCTTGACCAGTTACATCATCATTGGACTCTCTGTTATTATTGACCACCCATTCTCAGTCGTTGTTCAAAGATTTTTTGTCCTGCCATAATGCCCAAAATGTATTTCTCTTGCACTGTAAGCTCCCTTTCTCCAACTCGCACAGTTTATTAACCAATAAAACCCAATCATGCACCTCCGTAATCTGAAGAACAATCCATTTTAAACATATCTCTTGCCGTGCTAAGAGAATCAGGACAAATAGCATATATTTCTACTTTTTGGTCAGTTCTACTAACCAATTCTCTTCAAGATTAATTCCAAGTATTCTTAACAAAAGAGTTATCTTAACTAATGGACTCACCACGCCTCTGATCCACTCCCCCATGTTCTTCCAAAATGGGTCAAGCTTCCAACAAATCCAAAACATGTGATTGTTGTCAGCCTTCTCTTCACTACATCGGGGGAAACCCTTCTTTCCTTTCTCCAGGGCATTTATTTTCAATGGTGACCAATATACCCTGTGCAAGCCAAATAGATGGTTCTTTTTCAACGCAGCAGATTTAACAGTGTCCCAAAGTGTAGCAAAAGGTGCTTGCCAGAGATTATCAATGTCCAGCGACTCTCCAAAAAACTTATGGATGGTAAGCATATTTTTCCATTGTTCTTTCTTTGATACTGCCATGACGACCTTTATCATGCAGCACTAATGGTGTAATTCTTCCAGAATAAGGTGAAAGATAGACTATTGCACTATTTTATATCACATTATTTTGTATCACATTACATTTTATTTCTATGTGTTTTGACTACAGGTATGGTCAGTTGTAGGGGCCTACTGAGAATTATTGTGAGTAGAGTCTCACTATCAGATGTTTTGTGAAACGTTTTTTACCGCAGAACATTGTTTCCTTTCTAAATTTGTTGGAGAAGATTTCACTTCTCCTGATGAAGCGCCATTTGATCTGTGAGGACATTGGAAGGTGCAAAACATGTTGACTCTCAGAGTGGTATAAGAAAATGTTTTCTAACCACTCTTCTTTAGAGTAAAGGATCATTGTTTCCCTTAACTCCTTTTTGCTTTTAACCTTGACCAGCGCACCCTGACACAAATAAAAGAGGCTTTTTAGAGAGTGTTAGAGCCAATTTTACAACACTTTTTTCAATCTCTCCTTCTGCTTTTTCACCCTACATCTTTTGTATAGAATTTGGCTAAGTGGCCCCCATCAGGGTCCCGTCAGGCATTGCAGTGCCAGCCTGACGTGGAGCAAGCCCGATGATGATACATGAGGGCTCTTGCTTCTGAAGTAAGACATATCTTAAGACAGCCAGAGATTTTCCAGGGTTGTCGTATTCTTTTTGGAACAGTGTACCTTTTTGATTGATACAGTATGATGAGGGAAGATGTACACTGGACCAGATAATCTCCCAGGCCCATCCATTTTTTCAAGATTCCACAAAAAGGGACAGTTGACTTGGTCAAACGCTTTAGCTGCATCCATGGTCAAGATCGCAAGAGGGTGAGTGTTCAATTGAGCAAGATCTATTGCACTAAACAGTTCATGAGGTAATTTGAACAGCTGTGTACCTTTAACAAAGCCCTTCTGATCCTCATGTATCAATGTATCAATTACTCTGGCTAATCTTTTCATTAGAATCTGTATGTAGATCTTATAGCCTGAATTAAGCAAAGGTATGGATCTGTAGGCTTCACACTGTGTGGGATCCGTATTTGGCTTCAAAATTAATGTAATCATGGCCTCATTCCATGATCTAGGCTTTAGCGAGACTCCCCTAAAAACTTCATTCATTAGTTCTAACATTACAGGGGACACCTCATTTATGAAAAACTCATTAGGTAGACCATCAGGACCAACAGATTTCCATTTTTTTAAAAGCTTTACCGATTCCTTCAAATCCTCCTTAGTTATTTTTGCTTCCAATTCCTGTCGTGCAGCCTCAGTTAGATGTGGAAGTGAAATTTCGTTTAGGTAGACCCTATCCTGATCGTCAGTGATCTCTAATTCCTCCGTATAGAGCTTCTGGAAGAAACAAACAAATGCCTGCTCTGTTGCAGCTTTGTAGGTAGTGCAACCTGCCATACCTTCAACTTGAAGAGCTATAATTCTATTCCTGGATTGGTCTACCTTAGTATGTCATGCTAGCAATTTACCACACCCTTCCCCGTACTCATATGGTACCAATCTGCTCATTTCCCATCTGTTCCTTTTCCTAGCATTTAAAACGTCCTCTAAATCTGCCCTAAACGTTCCAAAGTGTTCCCTGATGTGTCACTCACAGAATTATCACCCCAAATACCGTAATTCCAAAATTGCTAGCTCAAGTACTTGAATCCGCCACTTCTCTTCTCTGTGTTTATATGCAGAGATATTAACTAACCTTCCCCTAATAAATGCCTTATACGTATCCCAAGCTATGGGCAAGGGGGCAGACCCACAGTTTATAGCAAAACTTTCCTTAGAATCTTGTTTTAAGCCTTCCATAATTTTGACATCAGTGAGCAAGACTCTATTTAGGAGAAATCCCTCCCATATAATAATTAACATGCACTTTGACCGCCGAGTGATCCGATAAATGACCTGGTGCATGAGCCATGTATTCTACCCTACCACAATGACTTTTTTGAATCAGAATAAAATCAGTCCTAGAGCTATGCCCATATTTCTTGTTATGGAAAGTGAATCTGGGGCCCCCCTTGGCTTTTCTTCGCCAGATATCTACCAGACCCAAATTTTCCATTGCCTGCTTAACCCACTGCCTAGTTCTTGGGGAATTAACTGTACCCCTGGGGGTGGATTTGTCCAGAATTGCATCCAACAAAATGTTAAAGTCACCACCTAAAATCACTGGAAACTTGGAGAGTAGTAGCTGATTATAGAGAGATTGGAAGGGTAGAGGATCATCCAAGTTAGGACCATATTAGCCTGCAATCGTCTAACATGTTCCCCCAACTTTGATCTCTATAGTTAGCGATCAACCCTTAGGGTCCATGGCTATCATGTCCCAGGTTGCTTTTATAGAGTTTTTAGTTAAAATGGCAACACCTCTTACCTCTTCCATTTTTTCCCATTCCCCATACAATAGATGAGTCTCTTGCAAAATAATCACTTCCTCCTCCATCCTCCCCAATAACTCAAAGATTTTCCATCTTCGCCCTTCTATTCTAATACCATTAACATTCCATGACAAAATCCTTAGAAGGCCTACCCCAGTGCTAAACATTGTGGTAAGTTGAGAAGTTATAATGATGAAAAGCTAGCAAGACGGTAACCTGCACTAAGTTTTAAGTACCCTGAGGACTATGACATTTTTATTTGTTTCCCTCGAATGCTCCAATACCCATTGTTATACTACTAATTCTAAAATGTACTTGTGATTTTTTCTCTACCTTCCCCCCGCCTCCCTAGTGTCACTGGAGTTTTTAACTCCTGTTTTGGGCTGCCAGGAACCTAAAAAAAGAAAACACTTCACTGTACTGCCTTCATCTGCTCCAAGAGGGAACACACTTCATCAGGTTCTCTTATATTGTACATCTTATTGTTCCACATGATTTGGAGCACGCAGGGAATCACATCTGAACACTTGCTCCTGATGCTATAGGATTCTGCATGTATTTCCCCAATTGCCTATCCTGAGTTACCCTAGAGATGTCTGACCTAATACGGAAAAAAACAATTATCCTTAGTAAACTTGTTTACTTCCAACGCATCCGTCAAGATCTTTTCTTTTATAGAATAGGTTTTAAAGTTAACCAGGATTTTCCTTGGGTTTTTCCCAGCTAGATTCTTTTTTTAAGGCTCTCGATGTACTCGCTGAATATCATCCTCAAGGATCATGTGTTGTACTTCTGGAAAAAATTCTCTAATTAACAATATCACAAAGGCCTAAATAGCCTTCCCTTCAACCTTCCTTTCAACCTCCTCTGGGACATTCAATAATCTGATGTTATTCTGCCTCATGCTGTTTTCTGAATTTTCCAGCCTTTCTTGTAATAATTTCTCTTTTGATTATAATTCCTGAATATCTTGTTTACTGGCAAGTACCTGTTTATCCAATTTTCCATCTGCATCTTCTAGAATCGTCATATTTTCTGTTAATGTATTTTTCTTTTTTTTTAGTTTCCACGATTTCACATGATGCTCTAATGCTTACTTGATTTTGCTCAGAAATTGAAAGCTTTCCTTTAATTTCCTCAGTAAGTGATGTAAGTAATTCCGACATGTTTCGAACATCACTACCTATCGATTGCGTACTGTTACGCAAGGCTACAGAGCTTGGACATGAGCCTAGCACAGGGGTCTGGGCGGCGATCCCTTGCAGCTTATAAGGAGGGGTGTTTGCACCCTGGTTGTCAAAGTCTTATTTCTGCCGCTGCCACTCTCCTTACCTTTTCTCTTTTTCTGGGGGTAGCGCCCTATACTTAAAGGGCCCCCTGTCGGGTGCTTTCTGTCCTCGCACCCGGCTTGGGGTCATACCTTCAGTGCGATGTAAGTTCTCTCCTCTGACTTACCCCGAGGCAAATCCCCTTCTCCTGCAGATGACTGGAGGAAGGAAGCTGACAAGGCTGCCTCCTTTCCCCTGGAACTGGAACGTGGCTGCAAGGCATCATCCACGAGACACGCTCCACACCGCCTCTGCCCAAACCCAGAAGCATGGCAACGTTTCTCACGCTCCAAGGAGCAGACCAAAAGAACCAACGCCGATGCCTCCAAGCAGCCTCCACACGCATAATCTGCACCGGTAAGTGTAGTGCATTCGCAGGAGGCATTTAGCAGTAGATTACACATTCCTGCAGAGAACGTCCCTGGCAGCCCGCGACCACCACGCTCACTCGGCCACCATGTTCCTCTCCACTGCCTGTTACAATGTAGGTAGTTGTTATGTAGCTTTAATCTTTCCCAGAATCTTTCATACCAATGAGTTACGTTCACACCTTGACCACTATATAAAATGGAGAAATACTTTAATCAGGTTCTTAGTGATATCAATGTAATCCTCATACTATCAGTAGAAATTCCAGTAATCAATGGTATGATCAGTGAACTGTTGACTTTAGTAGACAGACTGACCATTATTACTGCAGGCGCATTAAACAATTATTAATAAGTATTTGTTCACTATGATAGCTATGATCATGCTGAATTGTGTTGCATTAGATGTGCTGTTTGCGGAAGAAGGCAAAGTCTGCAGTGAAAACCAGGCAAAACAATGTTGTGCATACCTTCCAAAAACAGATAACCAGCTTAATCGCTATGCTGCTAACATCACAAATATCATGCATGAACTAACTGAATTGGAAGGAATATATTCAGTATTTGGATCTGTTGGAAGGTGATTTGCTAAAATAGGTGAATGATTAGGGAATGTTGGTGGAGGACTATTAAAACTGCTTTAACTCCTCTTTTGATTCAGCTAATTGGTGTTGCATGTGTGTCTTTTTCCCTAAAATGTTAGAAAATAATTTCATCAGGTAATGGGTGCGATTGTGGATCTTAGAGGCTGTTACCAATGAGAGGAGCAAAGAGAAAAAAGAATTGACATCAATATTGAAAAGATACAAAATGAACACTACGTTACTATGAAAGATTAGGGAGATCAGAGGAATAGAAATCCAAGCTGATGAAAGCTATGTTGTAATAAAGATATAGATGTGATGATTTAGAAATCTTCAGGGGTTGTCAATATTGTTTTAGCTTCTTTTAAGTTTCAAATGTGTTTACACTTGAGCTTCCGCTAACATAACCAAAGTTGTATTGTCTTCCATTTTTAGTTGATGCCACCATATACCATGTGATCATTGTTGTTGTGGCTGTTTTTGCTTTACAGGGAAGTGTGAGCCTTGACAGTCATTTGGACTCAGATTTACCTAAGGACAACCTAGCTGTCCCAGATCGCTTTGTATACAGGGTTACAATTCTTGTCCCCTGAATAGACTCTGGGAAACTCTGAATCCAATTTAATAGATAATCTTTGAATACATTTTTGTAGTAAAACATTTCTTGTTGCCTGTTCCTCATTGGTGCATTTCCTGAGAACCATGCACTTGTGTAGTAATGTGTGAAATCCTTTGCCTAAAGTCCTATAATGGACATGCATTTTCAATGTTGACAGACCTCCAGCTCCTTAAATTCTCACTCTTGGAGGGTAAATGTTTTCTGACTTTACTATTGATCTTTACTGAGTTCCTTCTATTTATAACCTGCATTCTTTACTGCTACCCATACTGATGAAATATGTAATGTGTTTTGCCAAGTATTTCTTTACATAATGCTTGCAACTTCAATCCATGTCTGTCATACTTACTGAGAATGTCATAGTCTTCTTTCATTACTGAGCCTTATAAAAGTTAGAGACAGGTCAAATTGGGGAGCACCAAATTCTGTATAGAGACCAGACTGGTCTTATCCATTGGTGCGCTCAGGGTAAGTTAAAATGATTCAGATTTGTGATCTGATATACTTAATATCTCTGCTGGGCAAATTTCTGCATGGGAAAATTAGATGAGACACTGCAGAGGGTGGGAGACTGGCAGAATCTATGTAGGGGCTGCCACCTCATAGGTGGAAAAAAACGAATGTAGTGATTAACAGCACTTAAAAAAACAGAAATTTACTTCTAACCATTAAAAGGGTTATGCTGATGTTTTTAAAATCTCTCATGCCTGTGGTGCAAACCAACACACTTATGAGAGACATTTCACTGATGTCTTACTTTTGTGCACTTAGGACAGTTATTCTGCATTTGTTCTATGTATTAATGTTGGCATGTAAAAGCTGGCAAAGGAAGTAGCCTCAAAGAATTCAAATGTAATTTGATGTATTTACAGTTAGAGTGTTCACTTATCACAGCAGAATCCACATTTCTTAATATGTTTAAGAATTTCTTAAATGCTTAAATGTAAGTTGCTGGTGCTCTTCAGATGTGAAATGAATTGAAAGACTTTCAACAACTTACCTATGAAAAACCACTTCTCAGATGAATTTGTTTGATTTTTGAGTTACTTGTGATTTTTGATGAAAAAAAGCAAAACATTCAAAAACAGGGATTTGATTGTGAGACATGTTAATGACAGAGTTAATGAAATTAGGACATATTATATCAAGAAATCAAGCAAAACACAGATTTACCTTAATGTTGGTTTCATCAGTTTCCAGATGTTATAACAAACTTAAAATTGGCTATGTATGTATTAGGGATAAGACTTTAAGACTTTGAAAAAGTGCACACAAAGAAGTCAGAAGAAAATTCCTGTTTATTTTCACCAGCACATACACTCACAAAACCCTGATACAACATGTCCTTCTATACAGTAAATTGAAACAAAATTCAGGGATTCACTGCAATACTTGTGGAAAATCGTTGCATGACACATGTAATGTGACCCCTACCAGGTCGAAGATTGTTTTTTTTTTCATTGTTGTGCACTGATGCCTGTGAGATATTGGCATAGTCATTGGTGATATTCTGATTTTCCAAAAAAGATGATTATTTATTTAGTTTTTATTTATTTATGCTTGTATTTATTTATTTATTTATATAAAGCTTATATACACACATACAGTGTCCCCTGGCGTTGGCCAGCTGCCTCAAAATTTTTGTTTCAAATGAGCTTAAGAAGTTAAAATCCAAGGTGTTTGTGCTTTCCTAAAAGCTAGAAGAGTAGAATGGTATGCGGAATTGGGATGTTGTTTGAGTGTGTTGTTAACCCTGCTCAAGCAACAGCAGCAGTGAGTGATCCACAAAAGTCACTAAATTAAACTGTGCTTACCCCTGCAATAGCTTGTCACAAAATCAGTCAGGTTTAACATAGAGGCAATATGTAAGGTATGTGTGAGGCATACAAACAGTAATAAAGTTAAATGAGAACACAAGAAGAATCCTACACCAATTTAGAAAACAAAGTGTATTTGAATAAATTATTTGACACTAAAATGACAAAAATCGAACCAGAGATAAAACATTTTAACGTTTAAGGTAAAAAAATAGCGCCCAACAGATTGAAGCTCCAAAAGAATACATCTAGGCCCATATTTATACTTTTTGACGCAAAACTGCGCTAACGCAGTTTTGCGTCAAAAAAATTAGCGCCGGCTAACGCCATTCTGAAGCGCCATGCGGGCGCCGTATTTATTGAATGACGTTAGCCGGCGTTAGCCGCCGGCGCCGTCTGGTGTGCGTTAAAAAAAACGACGTACACCAGGCAGCGCCGGCGTAGGGGGATATGGGGCTTGGGCGTCAAGAAATGGGGCAAGTCAGGTTGAGGCAATTTTTTCGCCTCAACCCGATTTGCGCCATTTATTTTTCACTCCCAACCCCCATAGAAATGACTCCTGTCTTAGCAAAGACAGGAGTCATACCCCCTTGCCGAATGGCCATGCCCAGGGGACTTCTGTCCCCTGGGCATGGTCATTGGGCATAGTGGCATGTAGGGGGGCACAAATCAGGCCCCCCTATGCCACAAAAAATGTTTTTAAAAAAACTTACCTGAACTTACCTTAATGTCCCTGGGATGGGTCCCTCCAGCCTTGGGTGTCCTCCTGGGGTGGGCAAGGGTGACGGGGGGTCCCTGGGGGCATGGGAGGGCACCTCTGGGCTCCTTCAGAGCCCACAGGTCCCTTAACGTCTGCCTTTTGCAGGTGCTAAAAAACGGCGCAAAAGCGGCCGTACGTCATTTTTTTTGATCCGCCCACTCCCGGGCGTGAATTTTGCCCGGGAGTATAAATCCGACGCACATGCCTCGGAGTCGATTTTTTAGACGGGAACGCCTACCTTGCATATAATTAACGCAAAGTAGGTGTCCACGCTTAAAAATGACGCTAACTCCATGGACTTTGGCGCTAGATGCGTCTAACGCCAAAGTATAAATATGGAGTTAGTTTTGCGTCGGAATTGCGTAAAAAAAAACGACGCAATTCCGGCGCAAACGGAGTATAAATATGCCCCCTAGTCCCTTTAGACCGGGTCAAGGTAAAACATATGGCTGACCACGATACAGCACAGATCGGATACAAAAAGTGGATTGAATACGGTCAATGCTTACCTTCAGACTCTGAAGAAATTTTCAGCAAAATGTCTTGTGAAGGTAAAGTTCAGCGAGGCAAGGCTGAAGGTGACGTTTGAGGAAGTGTAGTTGTCATCAGGGCCCTACTGGCAAAGTCATTGTGAAGATTTGGCATTCGGATCTTGGTCAAGGGACCACTACCTGCCCTGAGTAAATCCGAAACTAAAGGTTTATTTTTTTTTTTCTAAGTGCAGCTCGTTTTCCTTTAAGGAAAACGGGCTACACTTGAAAAAAAAAAATGCTTTATTTAAAAGCAGTCACGGACATGGAGGTCTGCTGTTCCCAGCAGGCCTCCATCCCCGTGAATGCCCAGAGTCGCTATGGGGCGCAAATTGCGACCCGCCTCATTAATATGAATGAGGTCGGTCTTTGCGACCCCATAGCGACTCGCAGAAGGTGTCTGAGACACCTTTCTGCATATAGTTTTGCAACTCGGAAATTTCCGAGTCGCTCGGAGTCGCAATTTCCGAGTCGCAAAACCTAGTTTTGCTACATCGGGCCCTAAGTGACCAGAACAGTAGGACAGCTATCCAGTTTCTGGATGTTGTAGTGAGTATAGAAAATGATCTGGTGAATACAAAACTATAAAGAAAGACAATAGCAGGAAACAGTCTGCTAAATGCTGAAAGTACCCATCCTCCAAATTTGATCAAAAGCATTCCATATGGAGAGCTCTTGAGGGCTAGGCGCATATGTAGTACATGGGATAAATACCAGCAAGAGTGCACAACTATGTGCACAAGATTTAGGGCGAGAGGATACAGCAAAAATATCATCATGCAGGCTGTAAAGAAAGTGGAAGGCTGTTCTAGGTAGGAGATATTGTATCAGGTACAAAAATGTATTACACATGATGATAAAATCAGATTCATTACAACTTATTCAAACCAGGCATACAATCTTAGACATGCACTCACCAGAAGTTGGCACATTTTACAAACAGATCCGGATTTGGCAGGGTATGTGTGCAGTGCCCCTATGGTTACTTTCCGTAGAGGGATATCATTACGGGATAACCTTAGTTATAATATGGTGGTCAGTTCCAATAATTTGGAAAATGATAGATCTAAAGTGTTGGGATTTTATTGTTGCCAACAATGTAAAGCATGCAAATATAGCAAGGACCATAGAAATGTTGAATTAGGAAATGGACAAACAGATTATGAAATTAAGGGACATTTTAATTGCAACACTTATTTTTGTGTGTACTGTTTGAAATGTCAATGTGAGAAGATATATGTGGGAAGACCACTACACAAAGCAAAAAAGAGAGTGTTGCAACATGTAAGAGCCATTCGAAATTTTGATCTTAATTATCCTGAAGCACGGCACTTCCATGAGGCACACCAAGGGAATGAAAAATTGCTCAGCTATTTGGTATATGATCAAATAATAGTGAATCCACAAGGGGGAGATAGACAAATAATGTTACGCATCCTAGAATCAAAGTATATTATTAACTTTATGACTCTCTCTCCAATGGGTTTCATTTCAAGTGAGGAGATGAGCATACATCTGGGAAGGTAGAAAGGTACATAGTATGATGGAACAGTGAAATATTGCTAGTCGAGCTTCTGTTTGTTGTGATTTTTATTTAATTTTTACAACCTCAATGGGGGGTTTATGTGGTGTGGTGTACAATGAACTATTTCAAACATAGACTTTAGTCAGTGGGTGCCTAATTATAATGAGATAAGAGATTGATAATTCAACAATAATGCAGTCAGAATCTTTGAAAGTTTAATGCATTTATGATCGAATAATCAATATTAGAATTCTGAGAAATAATTATAATTACATATGAAAAGTTTATTGATTAATTGCAAATTAATTGTATACGATGATTTTCATATGATTTTGACTCCATTATGATAATTTACCTTGGGATATTTGTAAGGCTGTCTTATTCTTCATTGGGATAAGCAGCAGTGTAAGATGGCGCCCACCATTTTAGTAATTTGTTTGTATTGTTGTTTTAAGTCCTTTTTCTATGTTTGTTTCACTTTCGTTATTTATGCAGCTTGAATTCAACCTCCCCCATCCGTGAACAATGCTACGGCTGGAACACGTTGGGAGGAACCAATTTGTGATATATCTAAAATATATATTTTTTCAACTTTCTGAAGGTGTTCTGACCTTTTCTTTGAAATTGTACAAGGACATCTTGGTTTTATATATATATATATATATATATATATATATATATATATATATATATATATATATATATATATATATATATATATATTTAAAATATATATATATAGACTGATATGTTTCTATCAATGTTACTTTCTGATTTAACTCATATCATGAACTATCTATGGCAGTAAAGCCTGAGGATCCACATTGTTTTCACTGTGATTTAATGTATTTCTGATGTTAGCTCCTTTCTTAGTATTCAAGTTGACAATCAAAAGTCCATACATCCAGTGGAGGTTTGTGTTTGATGATTTACTAAAAGATTGCGATACAAGAAACCCTGTTCTTACAAGAGGTAGCAGGGGATGGTTTGTCATTGAAATGTAGGCAGCTAAAATGATCTTGAAATGATTTAGAGCTTGTCCAACTCTAGTCCATATACCTAGAATTCACCGCCCAATTCGAAGGAAGTTGCAGTGGCTAAGGAGTGTATATAAATTGGGTTACTCATTGTAATTTTGGTATGTCAAGCTTGTGGTGTTGTGTCAATTGTGCATCTTGTGTTGTAGTTATTTATGTGATCGAATTGTGTGAATGCATTTGAACATAATGTCATGCAGTTCAAGTAACAGGGATAGATAAGAAGTATATTGTTGTATAGATTGTCTGCTAAGCTTTGAGGTGTTTGTTGTGAGGGACCATCAACCATATAATCTAGATATCTATATGGGGATTTGTGGATTTGTAACTGATTGTTGTGAGCATACTATGGCTGGCATTGGTAGATCTGTTGCACAGAGGAGAAGCTGCATTACTTAGAGTGATTTCCTGCTTTCCGGGATTTCAATTTCATGCATGCTAATTTTGTAAAGTGTTATTCCCCATATTTCTTTTGGGGGTGCGTAGACAAGAGTTATTTGTTATTTGTGCTTGCTTTGGTGCTGGCTTGAAACTCCGATCGTATGAAAAGTTTGTGACAGAGGGAGAGCCACTGCAAGGTGCTGCTGCTTTAGTCATTGAGTGCCACACTGTTATTGGTAGGTAAGTGAAGCACTTGTATTGGTTGTTGCAGCATTAGATGCTCTGATGTGATAGGTTAATGTAGACAGTGCTGTGTCTAGATTGGATTTTAGGATCACTACATATTTCCTTGCAATATGGTTGAAATCACCATTTGTTTGAATTTCCTGATTATTCCTGAAGTGTTAGAAAATTATTGCACAAATGAAGTGTTTTAAGGCAATAAGAGACTTGGAGCCTGATTTCGATTTCAGCCGATGGGTTGCTCTGCCACAACTATTACAGACATCCCGTCTGTTGATATATAAATCCCATTATATCCTCTGAGATTTATATTTCGCAGGTGGGATATCCATCACCATTGTGACGGACTAACCCATCTGGCAAGATCTAAATCAGGCCCTTGGTGAGGGAAAGTGTGAGAGTTCCTATCTGAGAGGACACATAAGCTCCCCAGAGGGTACCCCAGGTCATTATATGGCCACAAATATCAAAAGTCGTACATGTATTTGATTTAAACCATGACACAAGCTGACCAAGGAAAAAGGGTCTATGCAGTGTCACATACATGGTAACCTTTAATATAAATATAATGGAAATTTTAGATAGATGCTATATTGGAGTGAAGCCTCAATTTTTAGAGGATTCACAGAGAGTGGAGAGACTGAGGTAGTTGAGGATGAACCAGTAGTGTAGACAAGTTTGAGAGCTTTATAGATTTCCAGATTGAGGGTAGAATTAAAGGAGCTTGTCAGGGGAAGTCTTGACCTTAGTCATATAGACCAGGAAAATTAACGCATTATTGTCCAAAGATATCACACACCATGTGGCTCAAGCACATGACCAAATAACAATATTTGAAAATGAGTATGACATAAACTTTTCTAGAAGTTAACTAGATAATGACCTTTTGAAATGAAGTTACATGTTAAGTAATTAATTGGTAGCGTACACAATTGGAGTAGTCTAGACAAATTAAGGGACGGGTGGGTCAGTAAAAAAGAGAAAAATAAAGAGAAGGGATAATCTTGAAAAATGATAAGAATACCACAAACATCCCCAGATTGTGGTTCTATGAAGAGTTATCCTTTCAGGGAGGTACATGGAGGAGGATTTGTGCATGTGACCGGGAGTCAAAGTGATCTTGCCACTTTTACAAATAAGTTTCTGAAATGAGGGAAAATCCTGGTATGTGGTATACTCAGGTTGACTGATTTGTGAAAATATCAAAAGTGTTGTGGGATGATTTCAACAACTTTGTCCTGAGTGAAAGTGTTGATACAGTGGCCAAACATTAAACCTCAGAGAGTGACTTGGATGCATGCAATGTCTTTTATAATGATGCAGAAAATTGAGGAGATGAATGACATCTTGAAAATAAAAGTTCCACAAAAGGAGACTGGTTGGAAATTAATTAAAGTACACAAGAGGCAGAAGAGTCAGTATGTGCCTATTAAGAGTGGTTGTTGCAGGTATTTGCAGACAACATAGCAGTGTCAATACCCCAGAAAGGGAGGATATGAGTAATTTTGTGTTGCAGCTTGTTCTGAGGTCACGTTTGGGGGTTAGCCTGCATATCCCCTAGAATAAGATATGTTGGCAAAGTAAGCTTCTTGATGAGATTCTTCAAAATGCTAAGAATTAAAGTGATGAACAGGATATGAAACAGAAAAGGCTAATGTAGTAGTTCATGTTGGACCAGGCAACATTGGCCCAAAACCAATTTAAGAATGGTCTGTGTGTGGGAAGTTTTGAGGGAATTCAGGTTGTTAGATATCAAGGCACATGAGAGATGATCTACGGTGAAAGTGTTGTTCCACAAGTAGAGGTTGTGATGTTACAAATGACCCTAGCACAGGGATATATATGGCAACATTGAAGTTGTCAAATTGTGAACATATTGTAATAAATTGGGCTACTGGAAGCAGGAATGTTTATTGAATCCTAATAGATTTATTGGTGGTGGTCAAATACAACACGTGAATCCTATGCAGATGCAAAATATATTGTAGCTCAGACCTCTGATCCTAACATGCCAGAAGCCCCTGTGATGCGGATCTATAAGCACCAAAGCTACAAAAGAAGATAGGGAATTTGAGCTTCATTATAAACCAAGTTCAGAGAGTGAATCAGAATTTTTTTTGCAAATGAAGCTGTTTTTTTAGCAGTTCCCAATTTTTGATGCCTCTGATGGCTATGGCTCCCACCTATCACGATGATGGTGCCTGAAGAGGGAGAAAGATTGCATTCCTGGCACAGTCTCAGAGGTAGACAGGAGTGGTCCAGTCATAGAAGGTGAACTGAATGGCCACCAAATGTCCTTTTTGATTAACACTGTTGTTACCTGTTCTACCGTGAGAACAGTGAAAGTCTCAAACCTACTCTCTTGGGAAAACATATCCAACTTGTAGGTGTTGCAAATAAATGGATTATCAATCTAGTGTTAGAAAAGTTCTAGAAAAAATAGGGTCCTTTGGAGAAAATCATCAATTTGTGATAAGTGATTCTAGTCCAGTCAATTTATTATGATCTGACCTTTTGTGCAAATTAAATTGGACTGTTGAGTTTCCCACACATGACAAGATGTTGTTTTTAAAATAGCTGAAAAAGGAACATCGCTTGGGTTGCTTCCTTTGATGATTGTTGAATACTTGCCCCCTTATCTAAAGGATACAACAAGGCTTAATGTCTGGGATTTTTCAGGTGAAGATTTCAGATCCATAAAAGGAACAGAACCTGTCTGAATCATGGTTAAACCTAATAATGAACATCCCCAAATGTCAAAGTATAATCTTATACCAGAAAAGATAGCAGGTATTGCCCTAGTGATTGAGTCCATGATACAGCAAGTAATATTGAAGGAATTCATGTTGAGTTCATGCAGTTTCTCTGCTACGGGTCTGTAGAAACCAAGCAGCAAGTACTGCATCATACAAAACCTTCAAAAGATTAATATTGTTGTTACACATTGTCTTGTGGTACAGAATATTCCTGTGATATTGTTTCAGATACCCTGTGAAGAGGAGTGGGTCCCAGGTATTGATTTATGTCAAGATTTCTTTTTTATCCTGTCGCATGAGGATAGTCTGTTTCTATTTACGTTTCAGTTCCAGAATAGGATTTTGGCATGATCCTGAGTTTCACAAAGAAAGGCCTTCAATCTTTAATCAAATGCTGAAAAGAAATCTGGATACTTTGAAGTTGATGTGTAATTAAGTCCCTGTAAAACACATTAATGATCTGTTAGTTGTGTCAGTGTCGCAGGAGGCATGCCGAAAGGACACCATAGCCCTGCGGAATCATAGGCTGAGAATGGAACAAGGTGTCCCCGTGTAAATTAGAGTATTGTCAGAAGGAATCCCTGCATTTAGGACATCATATTGAGAAGGGAGCGAGGAAGGTGTCACAAGATATAATTTCCACTACTTTGAAAATGAACCCTCCTACAAGTCAAGCATGTTTGTGGGAATGGTGGGTTATTGCCGTCAGTGAAAACTAAAATTACCGGGGTTAATACACAAGTATGTGACTGCTATGATAATATAGTGAATCCTAGATTGTTAGTTAGCTTAGCCTTTGGCTTGCAGACTCGTGCCCTTGTCGCCTAGTGACTTTTACCCTACTTAGCTTGCTCTGTTTTAGCACATTTATTTAATTAAATATTTTAAGATGGCTACCTTTTTTTTAGTTAGGCCCATGTTTTAGTTTGCGTTCTCAGTGCCAACGTGCTAAGGCATCATGATCAAGAGACAAAGATAAACAAACTGTAGGTGTTCACATTAACTACTTTGCCTCTTCACGCTTTCGAGGGAATTGCATATATAAATTACAGTCCCAAGCATGTCTTGTTATCTATTGTTTGGGAACAGACCTACATCAGGGGTGCAAGCAGATCTGTATAAATACTCCTCACTTAGATAGTCAGAGGGATTCCGACCAGATGCCATCATTGCTATCCGCTATCCATGCTGCATGTCACCTTGATGCTGAAGGCTGCCATAAATCACCTTTCACTGTTTGGGTTTTTGGTGATGTGCTACCTGTGAGCCGGGAGAGTTGGTTCGACAGTTGCGACTTGTTGTAGGACTGGCATAGTCACATACAAACATAAATACTGTCAACCTTAAATCAGCAGTCTTGCCTAGAGGAAGAGTCCAACTACGACAATACCATGGATTAACAACAACATGATTGCCTTCCTAGAGTTGAGAGAAAATAGTTGCTGCGCCCAGCTCTGGAAATGCCACATTACACTAAATAATTAACTTTATTTTGCAGCGAGAGGGAGGACTGTGCTCACAGTTTTTACTCAAATGCATATTAATTCTCAAAGACCTGTTACATATTTTTTGTTGTACTTGATACTGTAGCTGAAAGATTGCCTAGCTGCATTAAAGCTGTAGCAGCCATAGGTGTCAGCATTGAGAAGAGTGAGAATATATTAATGGCCTATCCACTTACAGTGATGGTTCCTCAATCTGTGGAGATATTCCTAACTCAAACCAAAAGACACCACATGACTAACAGCTGGCTCACAAAGTATGAACAAGTTATTCTGGCTGCTGAGAATATTACATTGAAATATTGTAATAGCCTAAACCCTGCCACATTAGTACATCTAGTAGAACGTAAATCAGACATGGAGGTTGAAAATAACTGTCTTGATGTCACAGAGTTTTGCACCAAGCCCAAACCTGATATTGAAGATGCACCTCTTGCAGAGACTGATTATGAGTTGTTTGTGGATGGACCCAGCTTAAGAGGTGATGAGGGATCTTCAAGAGCAGCTAATGCTGTCTGTACTGTTCAAGACACAGTGGGAGTATCCTGGCTCTGTGGTGTAACATCTACCCAAGTGGCTTAATTTTTCACTCTAACCCAAACTTGCTGTGTCTCAGACTAACTGAAAGTTATCATTTTTACTGTAAGTCAATTTGGATTTGGTTATGTCCATGACTTCGGAGAATTGAGGTTCAAAGGGGATTTATGACATCATCTGGACCCCCATAAGAATTTGGGAATATGCCATGAGACTACCTGAAGTATTATTGATGCCCCTACAAATTGTTGTGTTTAAATGTGCAGCACACAGCAGTGGAGATGATTATGTAACAACTGGCAAGCGATATGCTGATGAAGTTTCACAGTACTGTGTTCATGCATCCTGTGAATTTAGTAGGGAATATTGAAATTAATCTAAAAATATGACTAACTTCAATCTCTTGTTTGTAGAGAACACTTGGTAGGAAGGGAAGAGATTTTAGGAGAAAGTGACTGAAGCTGAGCAGAGAGGCTGGCTGAGGGCAGGATGTTTGAAAAATGATGGGTTGAGCAGATGAATGACCGGTGTTGCCTTGTAGCTTGTGGTCCCCAACAACTAGACATTACCGTGGTCCCTCACACACAGGGAGAGATGTGATGGTGGGGTTGCATAGTCAAAATTGGTTTGCCCCCTGATTTAGGACCATAAGTGCATTTTCTGCCAGCAGACACATGTAGGGAGAAGAACCACAGTTACCATGATGCCCACGCTGACGCAAGAAAGAGGAGGAGGCGAGCCGAGAAGGCGGTCACGGTGCGGTGCGAAGCGAAGCTGCGGAGCTGTTGGGCCGGGTTGCCCGTCAACTTTCACAAGGAGCCCAGTGCTCTGGTGCCATAGAGGCCGCAAGGGTCGGGATAGAGACCCATCACCATGCCTCTATTGCCGCTGCCATTGTCATATAGCCTCCACAGCAGACGGCCACCGAGTATCAGGCTTCAGCTGGCGGTATATGGAACCTGTCAGCCAAGAGTATCTCAGGAATGAGAGTAAGCACAGAGAGCAATCCCTCCCCCGTGCCCCCAGCCCCCTGCAGTTGGTGATGAGGGCAAGGGCGAGGGTGAAGAGGATTTGGAGTAGTTGTGGAGGCCTTGTAAAGTTATTAGGGCTTACCAGGCCTGGGGAAAGGGAAAAAAAGAGCACAGTGGAAGCACAGTGCAAGAACGTGGAAGGTGAGCGGAGGTAAGAAGTTTCAGGCATGTCCCCCTCCCTCTCTCTCTCCCCACCCCAGTGATATGGTTCGACATGATTATATAGGTATAACCAATATCTATAATTACAACTTCATGAGCATTGACTGAGTATTGACTGAGCTTGAAACTTGAAGCTTGAAGCTTGAGGCTTGTATTGGTACTGAAACCTATTAGAAGGTCAAATTGGGTCCGGCTGATGGACCTGTGAAACCGTACAAAAGAAAATATTGTGCTCGTTCCCACCACTAGGGAGTTTCTTTCTTCCCCCTGTAATATCCCTGTAGCTGTGTCTGGGCTAAGGGTTAAGGGCATAACCTAAGGGGTCCAGGGCAGGACACCATTTGAGCTGTATTTGAGTCACATATGAGCTCTGTCCATGGTGAAAAAGATGACAGAGGTCCAGCGGAGTCACCATAATTGTTAAAGCCGGGGGGGGGGGAGTAGGCTACCCAGTGAGTGGAGGCGGCAGTGGTACTACCAGATGGAAAGCAGAGGAGAAGTAGAGGATAAGCCGATTGTAAGTCATTTATCAATCCTGTCTGCCATCCAAAGTAAACACAGCACACGGGCAGTGTGGCATAAGGAAGGGACGAAAGGGCTTGAAGGGCGCACCCAGGACAAGGGGTGCCCAGAAGGAGAGCCGGCCCCCAGGGGAGTCACCCATAAACCAAGAAGAGGAAGACATACCCCAGTGTTTGCAACCTGAGGAGGCCTGGAGTGATGCCATGAGAGACAATGGGGAGAGAGCTGCTGTAACACCATTGGGTGCTTCAATCAAGGACTTTGTGGAGAAATATTTTAAAAAGTCTTCTAATGTGGTAAAGCCTTTAAAAAAGGGGAGCGTATCAAGCACTGATAAGACTAAGGTCGAGCTGGACCATATGATTCACCAGACTTAAGTGTCTCTGCAGCTTGAGGATGGATATTTGGGAGAGGGGGATGAGACAGTTGAGGGGACATTGGGGGGAGGCTTTTTCTAGAGCCCAGACTATTGTCATCTCCATGCCTTTTGCATGGATTATTGGATAGTGACAACCTATAGGGGTGGCTTCAGTCCCACTCCGAGCTGGAGAAAGAGAATGAGGGAGATGAGGAGAAGAGGAAGGAGGAAAATGAAGAGAAAAAAGAGGAGCAGGGGGCAGTAGAGCTGAAAATAGATTGAGGAAGACTGCCTCGTCACACTTGTCTCTCTCAGGTAGGCAATCTTTAAGACAATCCACTCTGTGTCTAAATACCACTGCGGTACCCGCAGAATCCTTACTTGATGTGATGTTCCTTATGCAAAAAACTTTACAAGCTATTTTAGAAGTAATGACAGTAAACAAAAGCTTGGGTAAAATGCATAAAAATCAACTTCAAGGGATAACGGAGGAACTAAAGCAAATTTATTGCTGTATGCCGATATTGGTGCGTCCCGCACTAGAAAAAAGGGAACAGGCACATCAGACGAGTCTAGTGAATTAGTGAGTAAAGATATAACTGAAAGGATTGAGCCCCCGTCAGTATATGTCTCGAAGCAACCAATGCTTGTGATAAGAAGGAGCCGATGGCGGGGTGAGAGGTTATGCACTTTATAACCTGCATTATAATATCATAAGAAGTAAATGAGCTAAACAAAGTAAACTAAGTAAATGAGGTTAACTAAGAGAAAGAGGGAGACAAAGGTCAATAGAGCCAGGGGCTAGGGCAGCTAGATGCAAGAAATTAAAGACACCATTAAAAAATTGAGGAGAAAAGGCTGCCCCAATAAATATGTTACAAAAGGGCCCAACAGCACTAGATATGGAAGAGCCTCAGGCAGTAACAAGGAATAGGTGTGCTCACAAAACTGAAAAGGAAAAAAGGAGCGGTAGTCGAGAAGTGGAGGAAGGGAAGGACTTTGGAAGGTTGGTAGTGAGAAAAAACAGTGGAGTAGAATATCATCTGCATAGGAGGGAGAAGGGGAGCCGTTCGCCACTGCCAAAGGGCCAGGGAGGTAGGAAGGAATGTGTAGGAGGAAGGGCGAATAGGTGGATATATCTGGATCCTTGGGGAAGGGAGATCGGGAAGAAACGACGGAGGAAGTTAAAACCCTTGAATCGCTCACGCCTGCTAAAAGTTATGGCCCTGTGTCCAAGCTTATGTGACATTGAGTCAGAAGATATAAAACAAAGATGGTTCCTCTTAGTTACAGAGGGGGCAGAGGTGACAAAGGTGCTTTTTAACTCTGAATGTGTTAGACAATTGGTGGTACAGGCAGATATGGAGTTAGTGAAGGAAGGCATAAGATTGGTTCAAATAAATGAGCCAGAGCTAGGGAAAGGGAAAAGTAGAGTGCTAAAGTGCCATGGGGGTCTGCTCCCCAATCAGGTGCAGTATAAGTTTAATTTGATAGGCTCAAAAGATTCAAAAGCGTGCATGGATTAAAACAAAGATAGATTAGATGAATATACAAATCTAAAGCTGAAAAAGCACTTGGAGCCTACTGTAAACTACAGGGATAGTGATAACAGGGAGGGGATGAATGATTTGGATTAGGAATGAATCCCTTTGCACAGCAATCAGATTTTTTCCTGGAATATAGGAGGCTACAAAAAACATTTAAAACAAGATCTATTCAAGGCAAGGCTGGAAAATTACGATATAGTATATACGAAGAACCCGAACCAGTAGATGGATCTAAGAGACTCTTCAGGGGAGCCACCAGCCAAGGCCACCCCTCAAGGGGCTTAATCACTCTGGTCTCATCTAGAATAGCTAAAATATTTATGGAAGTATAAACAAAATGCTGTTGCATTCTGGCGTTCATGTTGACCTATACAGTTTCATTGGCGGGGCTAGGCAGCTTCTGATAATTAATGTATATTTTCAGCCAGGATAATATATTAGATTATGATGCTCAATGGGGCTATTTAAAGAAGACCTAGAAGTGATTTGCATGAGCAAAGCAGAACTCCCTATATTAATATTGATGGATTTTAATCATAAACTTGATCCCACTAGTAGTGATAAACTGTACAAGGAATTGTTAACTGCTGCCCAGATCCCGCAAAGAACCTTCCGTAACACAGATTGCACTGTCCGTGAAATGACCATAGTAAGAACATTAGGCATTAAAAGTGCCCTATTCATTACGCATTTATAAATGGTTGGCACTTTAGAGAGGTGCAAGACTTTAGAATTGTGCACCTAGAGGGTAGTGATCATTGGCCCTTACAGTTAATAATTGAGTCAGGATTCAATGCCCCAATAAAAAGGCAAAATGTGCTGCCACTACAGATTGAGTACCCACATAGGATAACAACCGTATTACTGAAAACAGCCTAAAAATGCTCAATGAATTTATGTTCAACTACAGAGATCTTAGGATAGAGGAAGACTCTAATGATGTCTTCAGGGGATTCGATAAAGCAGTAGAGTTAATTGTAGGCTGCTTGAAAGTAATATTAAAAAAGCCCCTGGAGAACAAAACAAAGGGAGAAGCAAACAGGTCAAATAAAAACAACTGGTTCCATCAAGAGTGTAGGAGCAAAAAATGGAAGGTGCCGAGATTAGAAAGGGAAATCAAGAAAAACGCACCATAGAGACAGAACAGAAGCTCGGCTTAGAAAAACAAGGATATAAACCACTCCTAAGGCAGCGGAAATTGGAGAATTTAAATAGGAACTGGGAGGCAAAGGTAGAAGTCATAAATACACTAAATAAAAGGGTTTTTTGGCAGTAAGTGAGGGAGGGGAAAGCTACAGGAAATATGCAATGTTTGGTCGGTGAAGATAACTGGAGTACACACCTGGTCAATATATATGGAGGTAAGGATATGGAGGGAGAATGCGGGAAAATAAAGGTAAGCAAGGGTGTGAGATGAACTTTCTCTTCGCTAAAGATAAAATAAATAATACCAGGGCTCAAATTAACTAAAGCAGCGGGCCCAGATAACCTCCAATGTGATAATAATAAAAAATAATGTACACTGGTGGGTTAATCTTCTTTATGCCATTTATCTAAAAATCCTTGATACAGGTAGCTTCGCTGAGAATCGGAAGGGTGCTCTAATTAGGTGATCCATAGGAAAGACGATCCAACTCAACCAAACAACTACCACCTAATTAGTTTGCTGGGTGAAAAAGTCTTCTCAAAGCTGTTGCTGGGTCAAATAAAGTCCTGGGCAGAGTCAAATGACCTGATTCTGATTGAACAGGGTGGTTATAAAGAAGGGCAGTAAAATATTTACCATTGCTTTAGTTTATGGTCACTAGCAAAAAAGTCAGTCGAAATGCGAGGGTGCCTATTCTGCGGTTTAGTCTATTTCCGTGCTGCGTTTGACCTAGTGGATCGAAATTTGTGATGGAATATGCTGAAACAGCTGGGGCTTGACCCGAATCTGCTCTTTCTCCTTCAGGGCCTACATACACAAAATTGGGCCCAGGTAATCTTAGACACTAACGGCTCACTCCCAGAAAAGATCTCAATAAGAAATGGCTTACGCCAAGGTTGTGTTTTGGCCCCATTATTATTTGCTATATTCCTGTCAGACCTACGAAGTGCGCTAAAGGGTACTAAAGGTTTGAGTCCCAAAATGGATGAGGTGTATATTCCCTGCCTTTTATATGCAGATCACCAAAATATCAGAGATGGGGTTACAAAGAAAACTAGATGCCTTCGAGTCCTACTGCCAAAAGAAAAAAACTCAAAGTAAGTATGGAAAAAACAAAAGTAATGGTATTAGGGAAAAAGAAGAGAGAGTTTTCCTGGTCCCTGTGAGAAGAAAGAGTAGAAAAGGTTGAAAAATATAAATATTTAGGCATGTGGTGTGACGCAAAATTAAGATGGACGGATCACATAGAAGCTTTGAAATCTAGAGCCTTACCATCAGTATTGGGATTAAAACATTTTAGTAGAAAATATGGTGGACCGGCCCTTAGACCAGTAATTTCAGCCTTCAATGCAGTGGTACGCCCCCAATTCCAAGATGGGGCAGAAGTCTTAGCATTTTCTGGGAAACTAAGTTGGGAAACAGAAGAAAGCAAATGCATAAAACATTTGCTATTGTTACCACCCTCGAGTCTGAGACAAGCCATAAGGGCAGAGGGCCAAATAACGGCATGGAGGTATCAAGAACTGCAAGCTATGTTGAAATCCTGGCTGAATCTGACAGAGGAGGGAATTCCCAAGATTGCAAGACTATTTAAAACAGAAATAAAGATAAGCGAGTTAAATTGGGTAGCACAAGTGAGAGGACAACTAGGAAAGATATGTACCCTCTTAGGTTTTAGTAAAAACCAATAGAGTGGGGAACAAATCCTGAGGGTTGTGCTGCGCGCTATGACTTATAATTGCACAAGAGATCAGATCTCGAGTACTTGGAAAAGAAAGTCTCCAACCATCACATGGTGTAGGGGTGGATGAAAGCCAAAAACTTTGCTTATATAGAGTCTCTACTTAGCTGGAAATTAAGAGATGTAGTGTAAAAGTTTAGAATTGGGCTAAATCCCGGTTATATGGACTCCAAAGTAAAAAAGATAATAAGAAATGACTGGGGTTTATGTACTTGTGGCCTAAAGCAAAAGGGCAGTGCCCAACATATTTTAGTGGACTGCCTATGGCTGTTAAATGTGTGTAAACATTTTTTAAAACCATTATTTATGGAACATAATATCAACAATCAAGACCAAGCACTGACATTATTAATTGATATGAGATTTTTGAATGTGACTTGTGCGCTAAGCCGGTTTTTAATTGCAACAAGAGATGCTTTAGCAGGACTTACATAGGTCTCACGCACAAGAAGGCAGTGTGTAAGGTTTTATGTTAGGGGTGCCTCATCTCTAGGTAATGAAAGCACTATGGGGGTCATTACGACCCTGGCGGAAGGTGGTAATTTGGGGAAAGGTACTGCCAAGAGGCTGGTGGTACCTTTTCCCAAATTATGATATTGGCGGTTTGCCAAACCACCAATGTATCACTCCGTCCACCAGGGTGGTAACGGCCGCTGGGCTGGAGACTTCGGTCTCCAGCCAGGTGGCCGTCACAATCCCACCCTCTGGATTATGACGCTGCTACCACCATGGTTTTCGTGGTAATCATACTGCCACAAAATCATGGCGGTAGGCACTATCAGTGCCTGGGAATTTCTTCGCTGGCACTGATAAGGGTCTCACCTGCCCCCCTTATTCTCCCCAGAGTCCTCCCCCACCCTCCCTCTCCCGACCCCACCGCACATTTAAACACCCACACGTGCACACATACACACTCATACATACACGCATACCCACATCCACCCACGCATGCACACATACATACCCACACACCGCAACACACACTAACATACATTGTCGCACACGTATTCACAACACAGAACATACACGTACATTCACATTCAGTCATTCACGCACACATTCCACGCGACTCACACCTGCATGCACGCATACAAAAACAGACATACACCCCCCCACACACACACACAACACCCCCCACCCACCTCTCGTGGTGGAGAACCCAACTTAGCTGCTTGCAGGGGGTCCTTCGGCAGGAGACAGGATGCGTCCACCAGCAAAACACTGCCAGGATGTATCATGGAACATGATACAGTAGGCAGTGTTTTGCTGGCGTGGTGCTGCTACTGGCAGCAGTGCCACCTTACCGCCGTCCCCAGCCATGACCGTCGACGGAATTCCGCCAGCCTTCTGGAGTAATTCCATCTACGGACATAATGCGGTTGGCGGCTGGTAGCCACGGCGATGGTATGTTGGAGGCCGTCGCTGTGGTGGTAGGCGGCATTTACGGCCAATGTCATAATGAGGGCCTATGTATTTTTATAGGATGTCTTTCTCTTGTATACTTTTATTTAGAAGCAGTATAATAGGGGCCTTCTTCCATTTTTGCTACTTGTATAATTGGTATGAGCGAAAAGATGAAATCATCTATACTATTTGCTATTTTGCACAATCCTATTTGTATTTTAGTAGATTTTAAAGGAAATTAATGTTATTAAATGAGTTTGATAATTGTAATGCTGTTTTGTGATGCACTTTATGGTCTAAGTTGACCGTATAAAGATTGATTGACTAACCCTAGTTACCATCGGTCATGCAGGAAGATCAGGTGGTCCCTTGAACTGAATGCAGTCGGACTTTAATGAGATGCCTATGATTGATGGGCTGAGATATATCCTGGTTATAGTGTGTATTTTTTCCTGTTAGGTTGAAGCGAACCCAACAAAGATGAATGACAGTCTTATTGTAGACAAATTTTTGTTGCTTGAACTGATATCAAGGTTCAGATTCCTTCTTTCTATGGAGTCAGCCAGAGGAACTAATTTTAATAATGAGGTCCTGAGAATGCTGTTTGTGACTTTGCAGAGGGAAAGGAGATTGCATTTTAGTTATAGACTCAAATCTTCTGGCATTGTGGAAAAACTGAATGGGACACTGTGGAGAATGTGAATGGGACTTCAACCTCACTGAAGTGGCCAGATGGTTTGCTTTTGGTGCTGATGAGTCTCTGAAGTGCTCCTGATTGACAGACAGGATTGTCTCCCCACGAGATCTTGATCGCCTATGTGCCTGCTAATTATTTTTGAATATCAAAGATGATATGATTCTTGACTACAGTAAAGGACTGGCTGCTGTGGTGTGCTCAGTGTAGGCGACTAGGACGTGGTTAAAAAGCATGTCAGAAAGTCATGTTAGGAGCCCCTTTGGCAAGGCTTTTTCCAGGTCATGTTGTGGTCTACACAGCTGTCAAGTGTGGTGGATTGACATGCCTCCCATACTCAGATAGGAATCCAGCCAAAGAGGTGAAAACACCTGATGCTGAATTCCAACCCCCATCTTGTGAATTCCCGGAAAGAGCAAAGGTGGTGAATAGAACGTACAAGAACCTAAGAGGCAATCTGTGGCTCAAGGTCTAGAAGATACTCAAAGTCAAGTTCAGAGTCTGTTGTGAGTGAAGCAGGAGTAGCCACAATGAGTCAGCCTCATTATCAAGTGGTTGATGATACAGATCCTGGTAAAGGGCTAAGTAATGTGGACAGTAGTTATCAGTGGAGAGAAAAGTGGGCGAGAAATTGTGAAAGCCTAAGACTGAGCTGATCTGTTGAGCACATTCCACAAGCTGTCAGGGAGGGTCCAGAGTGGAGTGGGTTGAGTGACTGTGAAGATGAACAGCCAGTATTCAGGAGTTCGAAAATCACAGACCTGCCTTGTTGTATTTACTCTGGCACTAAGCCGACTTATTTTGTTGACAGTGAACTTGATCCAATCAATTACTATATTGAAGAACAGGGAACTGTGTTATCTGAACCTCTGTTATTTGTGCCTACACTGCAATAGTAACTAGTTCTTGGATTGATCACTACCATTGTAAAAAAGTGTGTCTATGAATTTGAATTTTGTTGAACTTTGTTGAACTGAACTGTGATGAACTTTGCATTTATTGAATTGCGAATATTCCTTAGGGTTAAGGTTTTAGTAGAACAGTAGAGTTGCCATTTTAGTAGAAAGTAGAGTAGGACTAGGATTGAGTTACAAAGGCTGCTGTACATAAAGCTAATTTCATTGCATTATCATGAAGAATATGTTTTCACATTTGCAGAAGTTGAACTGTTGCAGAATTCATAAGTCTGCTTGCTGTTATTCTACTCAAACGTTCTGCTTGCAGAGAAACTATGGGTATCCTTACCAAAGACCAGCATAGTTTAGCTATTGCTACGTGAGTACTAGTAGTGGCTATTATCCTTATGGCTGCTTTCTTAATAGTGTTAAGTTCCCCAGCTAATAATAGTCCTGTCAGATGCACACCTAAGCCTAATGCAAAAGCACACACCCCTGAAGATAAATATAGTTTTGGTATCAGTTTTACTGCTCAGAAGGAAATTTGTCCACCAATGTCTTTTTTATATTACTTTATGAGTACGTACACACAATTGAAGCAAAGGACTGCTATGTATGCACCCATTTGTCTCCTTCAGTAGCTGAAAGAATCTCATATCACCACATTCCTCTTTCTTATGGTATTGCATCTCATAATATTGACACTGATCAGCCCATAGATTGAATCTGACCGGTGACATGACTCCTGTAGAGAAACAGGTAATACATGATCTAGAAGCTAGAAAAGTTCAAATGTGCCTTCAATTTGTGGGAGGAGACAATGTTTTGAAGCATGTGTGGAAGAAGAAAGAAGAAAACTTTCAGGCAAAGGAAATCTATCCTAAGTTAAAATTAGACTGCCAGCATAAAGGGACGTTGTGCATTTGTAAACTAGCTAATGAAGAATTAAACAGATATATGGGGGTCAGCACGTGTGAACATACATTTGAACTTTAAAGTGTCCCTGCTCAGATTCTTACAGGAAAATATCAAATTAACAAGTTTATTCCGTGTGTGAACAGTATGCTTGTTTTAAGTTGCTTAGAAATGCATCAAGTACTTTGTTACCTGGCTCTGCTGTTTCCAAAAAAATACAATGTAAAGATTCTGTACCTGAAAAGGGATAATTTATCAGACAAGAACCTAGTAGTAGTACCTAGTAGATACTAGGTGACATTTTTCGAGCTTTTATTACTTCAGAGGATGTTGTTCTCAATGATTTAAAGATCAGAAAGCTTTCTACAAAAGTAGATAAACTAGCTTTTCGTTCAGCTGGTGAATTGTTGACTTTAGATACTGAGCTGTTAGCTATTAGGTCAATGGTTTATCACAAGGGAGTAGCTAGAAAATTAAAATACCTCCCACTTTGAAACATAGGTCTATGGCACTAAGCAAGCAAAGCAAGTCATTGTGACCCTCCCCAGAAGAACATGCTTGTCTTTTCCACTTTTAGCAACTTTTTAGTCTTCCATCCACCCAATCCTAGTACCTATCCATTTGTCTTTTCATCCTTCCATTTATCATTTCACCTTCACTTTCTGTCATCAATTCAGTCTTTCATCCAGCATTTAGTCTGAACCCATTTCTTCCATCCACCCACCCATTAAATTCCAATCTTTAAACCTACCCTCAAACATATCCATCCTTTCACTCAGTCACCCATCCCTTCACTTATCCATCCCTCTTTCATCTATTCATCATCCATGATTTCAGTCATCCTTCCATCCATCCATTCTTTCACTCATCCATCCACCCTTTCACTCATCCATTCATCCTTTCACTCCATGCATCCACCCACCCCACCAACCACTCATCCACCCATCAACCCTTTCACTCAGCCATCCATCCTTTCATTCATCTGTCCGCCCTTTGGCCCATCTATTAATTTCCCCTTTCACTCACCCATCCATCCTTTCACTGACTCATCCATCCATCCACCCTTTCACTCATTCATCCATCCATTCAAACTTTCACTATCCATCTGTCCACCCTTTCAATCAGCTTTCCTTCTACTCTCCCTTTCACACATCCATCCATTCTTTCGCATATCCATCCTCACACACATCCTTTTGCTCATCCATGCATCCATATATGCACTCAGTCCATTCATCCATTCATCAATTCATCCATGTATTCTTTCTCTCATTGATCCACCCTTTAACTCAGTCATCCAACCATCCTTTCTCTAATCATCCATTCATCCATCTATCCATCCTTCCGCCCTTTCACTCATCCATCCATCCAGTGACCCTTTCACTCATCCATCATCAACACATCCTTCCTCCTCTTTAGTCCTTCCTCCCTTTCAGTCATCCAAACTTACATCTATTGTTTTCACTCACTCATTCATGCATCTATCCCTCCTAATTTTCACTCACCCATACATCCACCATTTCACTCACACATTCATCCATCCCTCGTTTTATCTTTTTTCCTCATTCAACCATCCTTCCACTCGTTCATCAATCCATTCACCCTCTCACTCATTCATCCATCCACCATTGCATCCAGCCATCCATCTATCATCCATTTCACTCATTGATCCATTCTTTCACTCATTCTTCCTTAGATCCACCCTTTCTCTCATCTATACATTCATCTAGCCATCCATTCATCCACCCTTTCAATCCGACCATCCTTCAGCCTTTCACTCTATCCATCTATCTACTTACGCATCATCCATTTATCATTTCGCTCATCAGTCATCCTTTCACTCATAAATCAATATATCCTCTCTCTCATCATCCACCTACCCTTTCACACATCCAACTACTCATCCATCCTTGACTTGTAATCTGAACTAAATTTGTTAATAAAACCCTTAAAAATGGACACCATTCTCTCCATCGTTTTTGAAGCCAGAAGTCCATCACTATGATGCAATGGTTGTCTGATACTAGCTCCATTCTTACACTTCAATTCGACATTCGAAGGTCCATACGACCAGTAGGGGACTTTGGTTGAAGATTTCCCCGATTGAGATACAATAAACCTGCATTAACAAACAGTGCTGCAACATGACGCTAAGCATCAATTTGATCTTCTCTGGGGCGTGTTTGAAATGTTGTGGACTTTTATAATTACTGTAGCCCCTTCATTTCATAAGCACATTTTTCCAATGGTAAATTAAGACTTTGCAGTCTTCTTCAGTTGATTTATAATTTTAATGAATTAAGTCATCACTACACCTCCAGATGTCTGCTCATCAATACAGCCCGAGGTCTCCAACTTGCAAGCCTCAAAGCCTTGACAAGCTGAAGACTGAAAACATTCCTGGCATAAATTAGCTATTCCACTTAATGGTATACAACTATATGTATTCATAAGCAACTATACATAACTACAACACGGTGCATCAAGGCCCACACAAGGTTTGGAATGATCTATTGCTGCCGTATTTATTCATCTGCTCCTGGAGCATCATAGGAAAGAAAAAGATTGTGCCAGAGGAGGCTTAATGTCAGGACACCTTTAAATGAATTAGGGATGTTCTGAATTTGAAGATTACTTAGCTTATCACACGCGTTTCTATGAAAATAGGATGGCAATCAGTTCTTTTATCTAATGGTACGCATCCATGGACGTGCACCAAGTGCTGTCATTTATGACCTGCCTCCTGCTTAATTTTGTAGATTCTCAAAATGGCACGGGCATATGTAATTTCGCACTTCCACCAATATCAGAATAGCTTCTGCTATTCTAACTTTTTATACTAATAAGGTTATCTCCTTAAATCATATGCAACTTTAATTAAGGCATTCTTTTTTTTTTTTCTTTTTAACTGAATTTGCCTTTTGACATTTTCTCAGTTAGCACAGAATACCGCAGTAGCCTTGGGAAATTAAAATTCATAAAATATTTATTTATTCTAATTGAAGGTCACTGCGATCTATGAACTTTATCATCTAAACAAGGGACAATATTTCTCATTGTAAACACCAAAATGTTGGCGCTTAGGTGAATCTATTTGTTTGGACTAATAAACAATGCCATTGTTGAAATGCTATTGACACATATTTCTTGACAGACACAAGCTTTTAAATGAGTCGCATTTCCAACGAAAGTTTGTTTTCCCAAAACTAAATACATCAATGCATGTCACAAAGAAACAGCTACAGCAAGGCTCCAACATTTTTTTGAATGAGATATTAAATCTGTTGCATTTTTTCTCAACTCTGATAAAGAACAGAAAGTTGATAGTATCCCCAAACCTGGCTGTTCTTTTTGGTTAAAATGTCAGGATTTTAAATAAGACTGGAACAAATCTTTGGAACCACCCCAAGAGTGGTAATAGAAATGAAACTCCATGCAATCTGCAGTGGCTTAAAAATATATAGAAGAGTACACCTTTGACAAAGCTGCCCTGTCACAAAGCAATTTAGCCTGCAACTTGATAAATAAACTGTCAAAATGTTAAGTCAGATAAAATATAGAATCTTTCAACCTCGAAGTCTATAATTAAGTTAGAATGTTACTATTGTTTTACTCTCACATCTTTGCGTAAGTTATTCTAGTGTATGTTTATGTAGCAGGGACCGTGAAGCACGACTTGTGATTTCAATACATGAAAATGCTGGGGCTTGCAGGGGGCAGTATTACATTTGTATGAAGCCAAAAAATGTACTTATACACTGAGGTTTGTGCGCTTGATGCATGAATCACCATATCATATTGGCACTGCAGGAAGCTGATTGTTGCGAGCAGCAAGGGCTCGAATTCAGAATATTATTTTGATATCTCGAGCCTGCAGTAGTTCAAAGTTTTTATGAAAAGGCTGAAGATCTATCTGTTTAACAGAGGAAATGCTGCAATCGGTTGTCCACATGGGTTAAGCGCTATACCTAAGAGCTAGATGAACTTGGTATTTTGTGTAAACACTAGGCACAAATTCATTTTTAGGCACAAATCCAGAAAATGAATTTGTGCACTGGGTGTGCACATTATACTTTGGTTCATTGAACTTTTCATGTGACATTTTCGCACCACCATGTGCCAAAACTACAGGCCAAGCCCCTTGTGATATCGGGTCAGCTTGAATTTTGTACACGCAAGGGAAGTGATTGTTTCGGTCGGCAGATGGGTGTTCCTAGGTCCCCCTTCCTGTGAAAAATGGACGGCTCTATGGGCCAGATGTAGAAAGATTCCAAATTGCGATTTGCAATTTGCGAGTCCCTGCGACTCGCAAATTGCAAGTCGCAATTTGGAATGCAGAAAGGTGTCTCAGACACCTTCTGCAACTCGCTATGGGGTCGCAAAGACCCACCTCATAAATATTTATGAGGTGGGTCGCAGTTTGCGACCCCATAGCGAGTCTAGGCACTCACGGGGATGGTGGCCTGCTGGAGACAGCAGACCACCATCTCCGTGACTGCTTTTAAATAAAGCAGTTTTTTTTTTCTCTTTGCAGCCCGTTTTCCTTAAAGGAAAACGAGCTGCAAATAGAAAAAAATACCGAAACCTTTTGTTTCGGTTTTTTTCAGAGTAGGCAGTGGTCCATAGGACCACTGCCTGCTCTGAAAAAATAATTTTGTGAGCATTCACAAAGGGGAAGGGGTCCCGTGGGGACCCCTTCCCCTTTGCAAATGAGTTACCATCCACTTCAAGTGGATGGTAACTGCGAGTTGATTTGCGACCGCTTTCGCGGTCACAAATCAACTTAAATCGCGGTGCGAGTCGCAAATAGGAAGGGAACACCCCTTCCTATTTGCGAGTCGGAAACACATTTTGCGAGTCGGTTCCGACTCGCAAAATGTGTTTCTGCATCGCTTGAGGGCTTTTGCACCTCGCAAATGGCGTTTTTCGCCGTTTGCGAGGTGCAAAAGCCTACCTACATCTGGCCCTATGTGCTTTCCCTCCACTGCCGAGCCGGCACAGTGAGCCAAGTGGTGGTTGGGGTGCTGAACGACCTCACTGGAGGCCAACAGCAGAGGCCAAGCAGGCCATTGTCTTCCCCTCTTCCTTGTTGAGACAGTCCATTGTGTAGAGAGTTGACATGGGCAGGATTTGAGCATACTGCTATGTGCCTGTGCCCATAAGACTCAAGTGGGGTGGAGGGGACTGCCGCCAGATGCAGGGACTCTGTAGAGGCTGCAGGTGTGTGTCTCTGTTGTTCCATGAGCCCTCTGGATGGCGTGGAGGCAGAAGAGAGGCAATTGCTGGACTTGGGCACTCTTGTGGTCCGGCGTAGGACATTTTCTGCTAGGCCAGGTGGATGCGGCTAAATTCTTTCCTTCAATTGCTTTTTCTCCACTGGCAGACCAGGCTGATACTTGAGCCCATGGTGACATGAGGAATCTAATCTTGAGCAGAATGCACTTTGCAGGTTCCTTGTTCGCAGCAATCACATTTCCATCGCTGCTGAGCACAAAATAAAATATAACTTTCACCCTTTTCAGCACCTTAACTTTTGAGACTCTCAATTTTGGCAGAAGACTCCTACATTTTCTCACAGAGTCGGAAATGATCCTGTTTTTCTTTTATCCCTGTGTTACATTGCTATGTTTAATGTGCTGTGGAACAGTGCACTCCGTAAGGCTTAAGGCTGATCGTGAGGGGCCCTTCCTGTGCGCAGCTCCAGTGATATTTAAATATATATAAAGAATTGGGTCTCTACTGGGTCCAATATATGTCCTTAACTTTACAAGTAAAATACACTGGCATTTCGCTCCATAATGTGTGCTAGACTCCTTGAGGTAATCCAGGTCAATGAGTCAGGCCCTTTTACATTTAACACAATTTTCTAATGGATGCCTCTATTTCCTAAGAATATTTCATTCACACAGTGCACCTCTGTCGTTTTTTTCACACAACATATAATTCTTGTATGGTGTGTGCTGCATGTTTTGTCACCTCTAAGCGTCTTTGTGAGGTCATCGATCGGAGGAGCATTTATGATGAGGGGCAGATGTGGGCTCTGGATTTGAGGCTAAAGGCAGTGTGAATATCTGACAAGGCTAGCCAGAAATGTGTAGCACATAATTGCAAATGTGATGTAATGTCACTATAACCGGGTCCCTGTCTGAGGAATTACTCATCTGTTGAGGCCCTTTGTGTCCAATTATGTCTCAATACAAGGACAAGGAACTACAAAATTTTGGAAGGCGTGACATAACACATCACCCTGGGTGTCATGCTTCATCATCGGCTAGCATTGTTCACCAAAGAACTCTCTAATGGTGGGCCCCCTGACATTACAAGTGGTGTTTCTTGGTAGAGGTGTGGAGGGAAATCCAGTTTAAAATGATAATCTTGGAAGCCTTCTCTGGGATATTTCCCTTTTTAATGTTGGAATGGAAGAAAGATAATTAAACCCACAGTAGGTGCATCAGAGTCCTAATTACTCCTATATCTAGTGGGTCAACAAGTTTCAGCTTTGAAGTTGGCACCAAGATGGGGTCCCTGGCTTTTGTCAGGAGGAGGATCCTTAAAATATTACTCTGTGTTATTATCACTATTCATATTCCAGTATGCATGAATTAATGATGACAGTAACCTAGAGTAGGGTGCATCAGTATGTTTTTATTATCTTGCTACCATTCCAATATTTGAAAGGGAAACATCCCAGGGATAGCATCAAAATGTGTACCTTAATTCTGGATTCTCCCTCCACACTGCTACCAAGAAATGCTCTTTGCAATATCAATTCTTTAGCAAGTGAGGGTGGCTGATGATGAAGCATGACACCAAGGCTGGAGTCTGAGACTATGCCATACAACATTTTATTACTCCTTTGTCCTTTCATCAACACATAATTGGATACTGTAGGAGGCTGGACTGGCTTGTAGTGAGTACCAAGGGGTACTTACACCTTGCACCAGGCCCAGGTATCCCTTATTAGTGTATAGGGTGTCTAGCAGCTTAGGCTGATAGATAATGGTAGCTTAGCAGAGCAGCTTAGGCTGAACTAGGAGACGAGTGAAGCTCCTACAGTACGACTAGTGTCACTTGCACAATATCATAAGAAAACACAATACACAGATATACTAAAAATAAAGGTACTTTATTTTTATGACAATATGCCAAAGTATCTCAGTGAGTACCCTCAGTATGAGGATAGCAAATATACACAAGATATATGGACACAATACCAAAAATATGCAGTATAGTATTAGAAAAAAGTGCAAACAATGTATAGTTACAATAGGATGCAATGGGGACACATAGGGATAGAGGCAACACAAACCATATACTCCAAAAGTGGAATGCGAACCACGAATGGACCCCAAACCTATGTGACCTTGTAGAGGGTCGCTGGGACTGTAAGAAAACAGTGAGGGTTAGAAAAATAGCCCACCCCAAGACCCTGAAAAGTGAGTGCAAAGTGCACTAAAGTTCCCCAAAGAAGACAGAAGTCGTGATAGGGGAATTCTGCAGGAAAGACCAACACCAGCAATGCAACAATGATGGATTTCCAGACTAGAGTACCTGTGAAACAAGGGGACCAAGTCCAAAAGTCACGATCAAGTCGAGAGTGGGCAGATGCCCAGGAAATGCCAGCTGTGGGTGCAAAGAAGCTGCTACTGGACAGTAGAAGCTGAGGATTCTGCAAGAACGACAAGGGCTAGAAACTTCCCCTTTGGAGGATGGATGTCCCACGTCGTGAAGAGTTGTGCAGAAGTGTTTTCCTGTGGAAAGACTGTAAACAAGCCTTGCTAGCTGCAAATCTCACAGTTGGGGATTTTGGATGCTGCTGTGGCCCAGGAGGGACCAGGATGTCACCAATTGCGTGAGGGGACAGAGGGTGCGTCCAGCAAGACAAGGCGCCCTCTCAGAAGCAGGCAGCACCCGCAGAAGTGCCTGAACAGGCACTACGAAGTGGAGTGAAATGGTGCTCACCCGAAGTTGCACAAGAGAGTCCCACGCCGCCGGAGGAAAACTCAGGAGGTCGTGCAATGCAGGTTAGAGTGCCGTGGACCCAAGCTTGGCTGTGCACAAAGGAAATCCTGGAAAAGTGCACAGGAGCCGGAGTAGCTGCAAAAGACGCGGTTCTCAGCAATGCAGTCTGGCGTGGGGAAGCAAGGACTTACCTCCACCAAACCTGGACTGAAGAGTCACTGGACTGTGGGAGTCACTTGGACAGAGTTGCTGAGTTCAAGGGACCTCGCTCGTTGTGCTGAGAGGAGACCCAGAGGACCGGTGATGCAGTTCTTTGGTGCCTGCGGTTGCAGGGGGACGATTCCGTCGACCCACGGGAGATTTCTTCGGAGCTTCTAGTGCAGAGAGGAGGCAGACTACCCCCACAGCATGCACCACCAGGAAAACAGTCGAGAAGGCGGCAGGATCAGCGTTACAGTGTTGCAGTAGTCGTCTTTGCTACTTTGTTGCAGTTTTGCAGGCTTCCAGCGCGGTCAGCAGTCGATTCCTTGGCAGAAGGTGACGAGAGAGATGTAGAGGAACTCTGATGAGCTCTTGCATTCGTTATCTAAGGAATTCCCCAAAGCAGAAACCCTAAATAGCCAGAAAAGAGGGTTTGGCTACTTAGGAGAGACGATAGGCTAGCAACACCTGAAGGAGCCTATCAGAAGGAGTCTCTGACGTCACCTGCTGGCCCTGGCCACCACTCAGAGCAGTCCAGTGTGCCAGCAGCACCTCTGTTTCCAAGATGGCCGAGGTCTGGAGCACACTGGAGGAGCTCTGGGCACCTCCCAGGGGAGGTGCAGGTCAGGGGAGTGGTCACTCCCCTTTCTTTTGTCCATTTTCGCGCCATAGCAGGGCTGAGGGGTCCCTGAACCGGTGTAGACTGGCTTATGCAGAAATGGGCACCATCTGTGCCCATGAAAGCATTTCCAGAGGCTTGGGGAGGCTACTCCTCCCCTGCCTTAACACCTTTTTCCAAAGGGAGAGGGTGTAACACCCTCTCTCTGAGGAAGTCCTTTGTTCTGCCTTCCTGGGCCAAGCCTGGCTGGACCCCAGGAGGGCAGAAACCTGTCTGAGGGGTTGGCAGCAGCAGCAGCTGCAGTGAACCCCCTGAAAAGGCAGTTTGGCAGTACCCGGGTCTGTGCTAGAGACCCGTGGGATCATGGGATTGTGCCAACAATGCCAGGATGGCATAGAGGGGGCAATTCCATGATCTTAGACATGTTACATGGCCATATTCGGAGTTACAATTGTGAAGCTACACATAGGTAGTGACCTATGTGTAGTGCACGCGTGTAATGGTGTCCCCGCACTCACAAAGTCTGGGGAATTTGCCCTGAACCATGTGGGGGCACCTTGGCTAGTGCCAGGTTGCCCACACACTAAGCAACTTTGCACCTAACCTTTACCAGGTAAAGGTTAGACATATAGGTGACTTATAAGTTACTTAAGTGCAGTGGTAAATGGCTGTGAAATAACGTGGACGTTATTTCACTCAGGCTGCAGTGGCAGGCCTGTGTAAGAATTGTCAGAGCTCCCTATGGGTGGCAAAAGAAATGCTGCAGCCCATAGGGATCTCCTGGAACCCCAATACCCTGGGTACCTCAGTATCATATACTAGAGAATTATAAGGGTGTTCCAGTATGCCAATGTAAATTGGTGAAATTGGTCACTAGCCTGTTAGTGACAATTTGGAAAGAAATGAGAGAGCATAACCACTGAGGTTCTGGATAGCAGAGCCTCAGTGAGACAGTTAGTCATAACACAGGTAACACATACAGGGCACACTTTTGAGCACTGGGGCCCTGGCTGGCAGGGTCCCAGTGACACATAAAACTAAAACAACATATATACATTGAAAAATGGGGGTAACATGCCAGGCAAGATGGTACTTTCCTACAGATACAAAGGGCCTCAACAGATGGGTAATTCCCCAGGCAGCGACACAGTTATAGTGACACTAAGCCATGTTTCCAACTGTCTGCCACAGTTTGTGGTAGGGAATGGGCAAATATAGGCTGCTCATACTTCTCCTATCGTTCCACTGATGCTGTTCTCACTTTAAGCATCTTTGGTTGTAGGTATTAGTTCAGCAGACAGTCTCAGGAACTAATTGGTTGGACCAAGTATGTGATGGAAGCAAACAGTGAACAACGTTTTGCAAGTCCCCAGGTCCACATATAAGTATTTACAATTTTAGATCCTGTAAGGGTGTACACAACTCCACTGCCAAGATGTCTGAACCAAGCAAACTATAATTTGATCAAGACATTGGGTCAAACTTATATCTTGGCTGTAAGTATACTCCATCACATATGCTTAACACTATGATAATAGTCTGCCTGCTCGATTTAGATGTGTTTGCACTGTCGCATAGGCTCTCATTATTTTAATGAGACTACTGGACTTTGAGCGGCAGAATCGCCTGCGGTGTGGGAGACTGAATATTACCCACTACAGGTGACACCTGTCAACCCAATCCGGGTTTTGCTCCGGCTAACTAGCCATGCCTCATCTCTACCTAAGGGCAGGGATGATTGGGCAGCCGAGCACATGACATAGTTGATTTCTCAGGAAAACCGTAGTCTCTCAGGTCTCCTCCGTTTATCTCAATTACATTAGTCTCACATACACAATTACAAACAGAGGCAGCACATGTTTCAATAATGTTTTAATGAAGCAACTGCATCCTAGATAGCAAAGCATGGGCTTCAATAATAAGCACCATACAGCATGACAAGATTAAAATGCTGCCAAGGAGAGTAAAGCATAGAAATAACGATACCATATTGTCACTAGAGTCAATAGACTAATTCCTACCTAGACTATAATAGAGCACAGCGTGTTAATTTCTAATTCTGCCCTTCAAGTTCCCCAGGGAAGACATCATCCCCCATACCTGAGCAAATGCCTGAAGTTTGCATAAGCAGCTGTAGCGAAGCGTTTGGCAATAAGCATACAGTTGTGCTTCTCTGGCTGGAATCTCCCTCTAACGTGTAAGGGACAGGGAAGTGTTTTCATAATAAAACAACTGATGTTCTGAGAAAATGTCCCTACGTAAGGATGTGTGTTTTTCTACAAATGTCAGAGGCAAAACTTGTACCACATTCATCGGCAACCAATCTCACTACAGCCTTGAAAGAAGGACAGAGTGAGCAAGAATGTCTTGTTTGAGAACACAATGCTGGCTAGGCAAAAACAGCTAGATAGAGTAAAATAAAAAAACACCGCAAAAGTGACTATTGTAAGACTAATGAAATGAAGCTGAATAAAATATATCTAGGTTAGAGTGCACAGCGTCAGGCCTAATATACTAAAATAACGTGCATGGAGCTATAACTAAAATGGCTACACAACAGCACCATAGGTTTACTCCCAGTGAAGGCTACTCAATCTCCACTGTGAGCAAGCCCATCCAATGGCTCTGTGGAGCTGGGGCTGGCAGAGACAGACCTCTAATTCGATCCACCTGATTTAGATCATTTAGGCAGAATTAGAGGTCAGTTTATACTGCCCATCACTACCTGGAAAACTGTAGCGGCAAGGGCAGTGAAAACTGCTAAATGTTGTGCTCAACACTCGAGAGGACTCACATGGTGAGGGACGAATTGTCTTTTTGTTTTAAAAAATAAAATCCCATTTTGAAAGTAAAAAATAAAACTATTTAGTACCGGGCTCTGTCATGTTGACAAGCCTGTACCAACAAACAAAATGCTTTTACAGGAACTGCTGTGATGGTCGTTCGTTGACATGCTCTATGAATGACTGGCAGCTTGGCAGTGATCTATGAATCTGGTGGGCGGTGCCTCCACCAGGGCGAAGCAATGGCCTATCTGCCAGGAAATACATTTGACCCATAGTAGCTAATTTTCTAACTCGCTACTGTGTAACCTATAAATGAAGGAGCCCTGTCTCTCTAATGATATGATCTTCCACGAGCCACAGTCATACATTGCTTTGACAAGTACTATGGACTGGCTCTTGTTAATTGTCAACGTGGCCAAGAGAATCTCTGATGTAATGCTGGTACAAATCCTGGCCAGTACGAAGTATCTGGAAACAACAGTGCAGGTAACAGCTTACTAGAAGAGATGAAATTAATAAAGATATTGTTTAGCACAGTGAATTTTTTACCTAATGAAAATCCAACAAGCTCCAAAAAGACATAAATGCATTTAGTCATGCCACAACCTTTCCCTAGTCAACAAATAACACTGTACTAGGCATTCACAACGACAGAAACTGAATATGAAGAGATGATTGACACCAGAGAATATGTCTTTCAGTTCCAGCAGTAGGAACAGCTGTAGCAATGATGAGATCAACAGTGGCTTTACAAACACCTATAATACTCCAGAGGGCTACATTTTGGCCTAACCCCTATCAGCAGCTCCTACCAAGATTTGCTGACCCATGCAGTAAACTACCTTTGAGAGATGACAGATGAGGTGCAGATGTTGACCAGGAGCAAAGGCAGAGACAACCAACAAGATCCAAGCAAAGTGAAAACCTCGTAGTAAGCCTCAGCGCTGTCATACTATCCCAAATAGAAATGTAGGTCCTTAGCAAAGGCTTGGGGTTTGTGCCCATCCCTCAATTTGAAAAATTCAACATGTGCTAGAAACTAGCCAAATTACTCAGAAAAATTAGCCTGTACACTTATTTTCAAGACAGGATGGAGATTAACTATTAGTTCAAAATGCTGCACTTAATCATACGTTTACATTCCAGCCCCCATACAATCTATACCAGCAGAGGTTCTGACTTTTAAACACAATGTGATGGAGCCAATCAACATCAGAAACTGCTATTCTGTCACTATTCTTTAAATAGGTATGTGGACTTTCTACATTTTTCAGCAAGGAAGTTGAGTATTTATACCCTGATCACCCCAAAGCTAGACTATTGTAATAGTGTTTTCTTGGGTCTGCCTAATAACCTGATCCAGAAGTTATAGGTGGTACAAAATGCTACAGTGAGACTATTACTTCAACGTCCTTGTCAGATCTTTATAAAAGAGGCTTTGTGGGAGCTCTATTGGCTACTAGGTGGTAAATTGATTATTTGTAAGTTTTATCTATTGTGTACAAGGCTATTATCAAACTGGTCCCAAATTCCTCTCTTATCCTTTTATTCCCTATCGGCCACAGGGAACTTTGGGATCTGCTTTGCATAATATTCTACCTACCAAAAGTTCAGGGTACAGACTAAGGGGGGCAGGTCTATATCTGTTCTCACGGCAAGGGCATGGAACAATCTTCTGCTCACTCTAAAGCTTGCTGACAACTTTGCTACTTTCAGAAAGCAACTGAAAAATGGCTGTTTACCCAAACTTAATTGTTTATTTTCTGAAGGGACAGGTTTCTTTATTTTGTTTCAGCATGAGAGCTGAGATGCCTCTTGGGGTGGTTGTCATGTAGGGACCCCTTGTAACTGGGTTGGGCACCCACATTTTAGATTATTTACCTGGTTTGTGCCTTTTATAACGTGCACCTTTCATTTATGTTTTATTTCTCATTTTAGCAAAGCCCGCTTTTAGCAATTATTTTGCATATTTTATCAGCTGCTTCTTCTAGGAAGGCAGAGTCCACACTACACGTTTTATCACACCACTGTATGCATCTGTTTTCATCCAACGCTGCCATGTACGGTAGATGAAATGCCAATTTGTATTGCCAGCTCAGGAACCAACCTTATCCGCAAGACACATCATTACGTGAGGTCCTTTCTCTAAACTCTGTACGGGTTATCATATAAACAACACATAGGCTTAAGGAGGGTAGAATGCATTCCAGTCATTACTGCCCTGGGATGCGTACTACACTACAGACAGCTTTGCTGATCCTGGTGCTGATTTTTCAGTTTCCTGAGAGGATTGCCATTAAGACACCAGGCAGACTTGTAGTATTCTATTCAGGGATGTGGTTGGGGCTGCTCCCTGAGGTTGGGCCAGGCAAAATGGTGACAGCCATTATGCTTTTAGACCTAGACATAGGGTTGGGTAGGAGTCAGTAGAAACCCTAGGCTCTCTGGAACCGCATAACATGGTAGGGCTGTTCACTTCTTTACTTTTGTTGTAATGATTACTGTGTTATGTTTTATCTGCCTTATCGCAGCACATGCTTTTTATACAAGGATGCAATTGCTTCAATAAATGCATTCAAAATCTAGTTTGTATCTTTTGTCCTGCCTTGACATGCGTGAGTATCTGAGTAAGTAAGTGAAAGGGGTATGATTTGTTTCCATTACTTCCATGAGGAGTCAGAATGTCAGGTTTAGGTTGCCACAAATCACCTCTTCTCTGACCAGTTTGGCTGAGGCACTGCAAGCTAGACAGGAGTTAGGCTGACAGCTCCCAAGCAGTAGGGGGTTGAGAGTCTCCTACACATGGTGGAGCTGCTGCCCTAAACATACAGCCATATTATCAAAATAGGAACTGCACAACATGGCACTACAAGTGCTAGGTCAGGTACTTGTTTAACAGAACTTCTGAGTAATTCTCTCTTGTATGTCTAAGGTGACCTAATCATCCTTTTATACAGAGACGTCCATGGTGTTAGGGAAAACTTCTCCTCAGCTATTTAGGTAGTACCTATACTAGTTTGCAGGTTGTTCAATTTTGAAGCTTAAAAGGATGCCCAAGTTGGAAATTCTATCTCTGAATCCTGTCTTTTAAATATGGCACAAAGACAACCAGAAGTAATTCCTGAACATTGTAGGCAAGCTGTCACCCAACATTTATTTGCTAATGGGCTTTCTAATGGGGGTAGAGATGTTACATTTGTGGTAGAAGCCCACAATGTGTATAGAACAGATTCCTGGATCACTTTTTGTGCAGCAGATGCAAATACACTTTTCACACATACACTGTGGCTCAATACAGAGCTTAGAATTATTTAGAAATTTTACTATTATATCAAGAACATCAAAATTGGTTTGAAGGCGCCCTGCTGCATGTAGATAACATGTTCGATTAGATTTCCTCAGCTGTAAAGGACAACCATGGCCACTCTTGCCTACATATACACTATATCAAAATGTAAAAAATCTGCAGACAGAAGATTTATGTCCCATGAATAGTCATTTAGTAAGCTTATACAGATGCTTAACACAATTTGTAATGCAAACTCTGTGTACTGCCTTAGTGAGGGCTGCTCTAGCTGCCCAACAATTGGCAACACCAGAGATAAACCCAGTAGCTATGAATGCAAGCATGGGTAAGGTTCCCACCAAAAGTGAAGAAATTCTGTTTTGAAAGCAGTGTTTCCCCATAAAGGACCACAAGATGGACATAATATTCTCACAATATGTTTGCCATTTGGGATGGTTCTCCCTATAGATGACTGTGCCACTTGGGGCACAGTATTTTCTGCAGTACATGCTACAATGCATGGTACACCAACACTCTCGAACATTTTAGAGATGTTAAAAACAATACAAAATGAACACGGGCTGCCCCTGTGCCGGATTTGGGGATTAAATTAATGGACAATTTTGTCAAAGTCTCCTCAATCATTTGAATAACTATTAAAGGGGAAGCAGTAGCATTTGCGATGTGCCAGCAGCTAAAAGACATTCCACAAATAGATCAGGAGTGTGAGCTACCAAAAATGATCTCTGAGACAGTTATTAGTACAGGCCAGGATAGTTTGGGGGTCAGACCAAAAGAGCCACAACTTAATGGTAATTATGAGAAGGATGAAACCAAGCAAGTGCAGGAGGGTTTTAGAAACGCTGGGACACATAAAAATCTAAGAAAGATAAAATAAAACAACAAGGAAAATCCCTGCAGTTGAAGACCTCGGAAAAATGTTATAAACCAAAAAAAAATCATTAAACCCCAAACAAGTATTAATTTACTGATACACTCCCTTCTTGTACCTTTCAGGACTCATCCGATAAACGGACCAAGAGAGGTGGGTGACAGGAATGCAGAAATTAATGTGTGAAACCAAAGGAGGACTAACAATACTCTTCTGACATCACAATAAAAAAGGAAGAAAAACTTTAACAATAAAAAACTCGGCCTAATTAGGAGTTTGGTGGAAACTCATGGTGGCAGTTAGACTACCACAATCTTGGAGGTCTGAATGCTGGATTACGATCCTGGCAATCAGACTGCCACCTCTTACGGGATCAGGCATCCTGACGGATTGGTGGCGGTCAAAGTTGTGGTCAGCCAAGGCGGTGCTGAGTTTGACACTACTGTACTGATCACGGAGGCAAGGCACTGCTGCCCCCCTCGCCAGCACTCTCGGAAAAAGCAGTGTTTCCTATTGTCTTCAATTTAAAAAGAGAAGCTTACAGGGATTTCGACTAAGTAGGTCACATGTATTGAGAACATTATTGAAGAACAGGATGTGGGCCGGGACTCTGCTAGACAGCTCAGCAGAGAACATGATAGTTTGCCAGAATCTTCAAGACCTTCTGGAAGTTACAGCAATTCCTTGAATTAAAAAACCCCAGACATGTGCATCCCCCCACTCGAAAGGGTATATAAATTAAAAATTCTAATTGAGGTGGACATTATAGGCACAATTACAGTAATTTTCTGGGAGGGATTAATGCTAAGCTATGACATTGTTGTGGCAGAAAAAGATTTGCTATCATTGTTTGTTAGAACACTCCCACAAGAGGAAGATGTAATTTTGCCACATTTTTAATTTCAAGTTCAGTCCAGCCTATGCAGCAGATTGGGCTCTGGCACAGGCTGTTGCACAGTACAGGAATGATGTGGGTTGGTATAGTGACTCTCCTCATCATATTGTACTATTACGGTCTAGCCCACAAGTACAACCTCAATATTCAATAAAACATGTTGCAGTGAGAGAAACTCTCTCACAATTATGATACCATTGTCTGTATATCAGCAATGAATATCCCTTTGCTTCCCGTAGTTAAGCCCGACCATTCCTACAGAATACTATTAGACTACAGACTTTTAAAAGGTCACACACACACATTTGCCATTCAAAACTCACATAGCACAGCTCTTATGAACAACATTGTCTGTAAAAATAAAAAATGACCCTTAACATTTCCAGCGGGTTTTCCTGCCAAAATCTAGCACTTGAAAGTCGAAAGTTAAGTGCCATTTCCACATTGGGCTCTCAGCATTGTTTTTACTGACTTCCTGTAGGAAAGTGCCATCTTCCTTGGCATGTTGCCTCCATTTTTACCTGTATGTCAGTATGGTTTTGCCTGTCTCACTGAGATCCTGCTGGTCAGGACCCCAGTGCTCATAGTTTATGGCCTAATCTGTGTTTCTGTGTAGTGCTTAGCTCTGTCACTGAGGCTCTGCTAATCAGAATCTCAGTGCTTATACTCTCTCTGCTTTTAAATTTGTCACTGTAGGCTAGTGACTTCATTTACCAATTCCAATTGTCACACTGGACCCCCCTTATAAGTCCCTTGTATATAGTACCTAGGTACCCAGGGCATTGGGGTTCCAGGAGATCTAAATGGACTGCAGCATTTCTTTTGCCACCCATAGGGAGCTCAGACAAACCCTTGCACAGGCCTGCCATTGCAGCCTGTGTGAAATAACGCACATGTTATTTCACAGCCATTTTGACTGCACTTAAGTAACTTATAAGTCACCAATATGTCTAACCTTCACACACTGAGGTTAGGTGCAAAGTTTCTAAGTGTGAGGGCACCCTTGAACTAGCAAAGGTGCCCCCACATAGTTCAGGGCCATTTCCCCGGACTTTGTGAGTGCGGGGACACCATTACACGCATGCACTACATATAGGTCAATATCTATATGTAGCTTCACAATGGTAACTCCGAATATGGCCATGTAACATGTCTAAGATCATGGAATTGTCCCCCCATTCCAAATATGGTATTGGGGAGCCTATTGCATGCCTCCTGGGGGCTAGACCATGGACCCCCAGTACTGCCAAACCAGCTTTCTGAGGCTTGCACTGCAGCTACAGCTCCTGCCACCTCACAGACAGGGTTCTGCTCTCCTGGGGTCTAGGCAGCCCAGTCCCAGGAAGGCAGAACAAAGCATTTGCTCTGAGAGCAGGGTGTTACACCCTCTCCCTTTGGAAATAGGTGTTACAGGCAGGTGAGGGGTAGCCTCCCCCAGACTCTGGAATTGCTTTGAAGGGCACAGATGGTGCCCTGCCTGCATAAGCCAGTCTACACAAGTTCAGGGATTTCTTGTCCCTGCTCTGGCACGAAACTGGACAAAGGAAAGGGGAGTGACCATTCACATGTCCATCACCACCCTAGGGGTGGTGCCCAGTGCTCCTCCAGTGTGTCCCAGACTTCAGCCATCTTGCTTTGCAAGTTGTGGGGGCACTCTGGAGGGCTCTGAGTGGCCAGTGCCAGCAGGTGACGTCAGAGACCCCTCCTGATAGGTCCATACCTGATAAGGTAGCCAATCCCCCTCTCCGGGCTATTTAGGGTTTCTCCTGTGGGTTCTCGACAGAATATGCTTGCAAGTTTCCTTCAGGAATCCTCTGCAACAACTTCAGCTTCCTCTGTCCTCGGATAACTGCAACAAAGTATCCACCAGAGATACTTTTCTTCGGCAACCTCAGCTCCAAGTCAGCAACTGCAATAGTTTCCACGGTGTGCATGCTCTGAGGACTCCCTGTCTCCATCCTGCACCAGAAGGACCGAATAAATCTCCTGTGGGGTGACCGAGTCACTCCTCTGCTCCAGCAATCACCTTCCATGACGACAATTGATACCCTTGGACTCCTCTCACAGCGATGAGCGTGCTCCTAAGGACACAGAGGGTGGACATCATTGACTTAGACTGTCCTGAGGTCCTGCTGAAGCAATTTGGAGGAGGTAAGACCTTGCCTTCCCAGAGAGCGATGCTACCCCTTTGCACTTCATCTTCTTCACTTTCTGAGGCCTCTGTGCACTCTTTGCAAAATTCCTTCGTGCACAGCCTGGCCCAGGTCCCCAGCACTCCATCCTGTGATGCTCAACTCGCTGAGTTGTTCTCCGGAGGGCTGGGACCTGTTGTGCTGCATCCACTGCATTTTGTACTTCCTTTGTCCCATGACCTGGGACCTCCTAGGGTGCTAGCTTGCATCCTGATAGCTCTCTAAAGTGCTCATAGGCCCCTCTTCCTCTTCAACAGAGTTGATGCCCCCAGGGCCCTCCTTGGTCCATCCAGTGCCATTTTGATGCAAAATGCACTTTTGTTGTAGCCAAGGCTTGTTGGCAACTTCCAACACAAAATCACATGTGGAACAATCTTCATGTCGTGGGACATCCTTTGCACCATGCACAAACCCACTGGCATCTTCCTAGGGTGCATTTCTGCAATCTTTGACTAACTGTGGACTCTTCTTTTTCACCCTCTTCTGGGTTGGTAGGGGCTCCTGTCCTTCCTGGAACTTCTTTTGACTTCTGGACTTGGTCCCCTTCCTTTGCAGGTCTTAACGTCCAGCAATCCAACAGTTGTTCTTTGCAGACTTGGGTGGCTGCTGCAAAATCCCAATCATGAGTTGTAGTGTGTGTAAGAAACTTGCAGTACTTTACTCCTGCTTTTCTGGGCTCTGGGATGGGGTAATTTACTTACCTTTACTGTATTCTTACTCTCCCAGGGATTCTGCACACACTACACTTGTCTAGAGGGGAATTTGTGATTTGCATTCCACTTTCTTAGTGTATGGTTTGTGTTGCCCCTAGACCTATTTTCTCCAATTGCATTCTATAGCATTTCCTATTGTTTCATTGTTCTATGACTAATTATTTGTCTAATTTTGGTGTCTAGTGTACATATCGTGTATAATACTTACCTCCAGAAGGAGTATTGTCTCTAAGATATTTTTGGTACTGTGTCACCCAAATAAATACCTTACTTTTTGGTAACACTGAGTATTGTCTTTACTTGTGTATAAGTACTGTGCAACTACAAGTGGTATTGCAGGAGCTTTGCTTGTCTCCTAGTTCAGCCTATCTGCTCTGCTCTAGCTACCTCTATTAGCCTAAGCTGCTAGAACACTACTACATTTCACTAATAAGGGATAACTGGGCCTGGTATAAGGTGTTAGTACCCAAGGTGTCTACTACAAATCAGGCCATCCTCCTACACTTCCCCAAGGGGGACAGTCCAGGATTTTTCTCAGCCCGTGACATCAATATTACATGATATTGATCTTCAGACATTGTCCTATATAGGCAACATTTATGTGACGAACGACGACCTGAACACACATCTGGCCAGGGTAGATCGCATTGTATTGGAATTTGTTCGTCAGGGCTATAAATTCAACTTCAAGAAAACTGAAATTGCTTTCTTCAGTGAAATGTTTCTCAGATACAAGTTTTCAAGTGAGGGGAAGAGCTTGGTAACACACTTCTTAGAGAAGTGTGTGCAGCTAAACCACCAAACAATCTAAAAAAAATACAATCCTTGCTAGGATTCTTTAATTTTGCCAGAACATATACCCAGCATAAAACCCCTTTATGATTTCACTAGAAAACATTGGACAACACAACATACAGAAAATTGCACATCACTACAGACTGACATGCATAAATCGAAACACTTATACACATGTGAAAACAAAACAAATGTGATAATCTGGGTCATTCAGGCCCATATTTATACTTTTCTTAGTGCCGCATTTGCGTCATTTTTTGATGGAAAAGCGGCGCAAACTTGCAAAATACAATTGTATTTTGTAAGTTTGGGCCGTTTTTGCGTCAAAAAGCGGCGCAAATGCGGCGCTAAAAAAGTATGAATATGGGCCTCAGTGTGGCATTGGATTCACGTATGTCAAATTTAATGAAGGTGACACAGTACCAATTGCATACCAATAACACTTATACTGAAATGCATAAATGCATTTTGCATTGACAGAAAAAATACTGACTGCAGATCAGATTGTGGTTATCAATCAAAGTTCCCTAGCCCATGGTAAACACATCATTGTTGTTTTCCCAGTCCCAGCTGTTGAGACTGTTACCAAAACCAGCATTCCAAACGCAAAAGCATTAAATTCATGGTGGATACAATAGGCTACATCCTTGACTGCCACTGATGTTGACTATGTTTTTGATCCAAAACTACAGACCCAAGAATTTCTCCAATATGAACTTGAGTACCCTATGTCTACTAATGTCAAGCCTATTGACCTTTACAGATACATTATCTATACTGATGGTTCAGCTCAACCAGCTGTAAGTACCAAACATGAATACTCCACAGCTTGCGTAGCTCTCTGTGGAGTCATGAGGGATGGTGAGTTCCTCCCTAAACAAACCTTTACTCAGTCTCTAGGGGATTGCACAGCAAACCTTGCTGAGCTCAAAACATTGCTCTTGGCGCGGGAACATAAATATCCTGAAATCCCCACACTTACAGTGTGTGATTTGTTTTATTGTGCCCAGTCCTTCAATTAAAACTTACACTACTGGTGCCTTAATGGAGTCAGAGATTCAAAAGGAAACACTGTAAAACACAATTTCTTGAGGAGGGAGTGGCAGAGTTAAAGGACAAACTGCCACAGGATCATGTAATGCATACACTAGGCCACCAACTTGTGAGAATACATGTTGTAGGGAATTCACCGACAGATGAAGCCGTGCAATATGCAGTTGCTACAGCAACTTTTGCTGCAATAACTCTTTCTTATACAAGGGTGCATGAAGACTATTTGGCTGGTAATTGCTTCAGCTGATGGTAAGCTTTTAGCAAAAACATACCCAACCAAATATTCTTACCACTTGAGCACCCAAAGCATTCTCTTTGTAATAATACTAGGGGTGGATGATTGTGTGAACTCCAATCAGGATTGCAGGCTAGAACTGATTAAAGCAGCTCATGAGGGTATTGCTTCTGCTCATGCTGCAGTGGCAGCTACCATTTCCCTTTTACAAAAATGCTATTGGTGGCATAGCCTATGCCACACAGTCTGTCCTTAGCTGTGACTTCTGTCAACAAATGAAAGGATCCACCATCAAATGGCCACAACAGACACCCCTTTTAATATCGAACAAGCCTATACAATGAGTGGACCCGGACAACTGTGGTACCCTAAATGCAGATGGTGCAAACAAATACATTCTATTAGCAGTAGACTTTTGCTCAAGATTCCTTGGGCTGAGGCCACAACAATCAGTTGGTGCTCACTGTGTTATTAAAGATTTTCAATTTGTAATGGGATATGTGCAGATGCTGCTTTCCATTCGGACCAGGGCCCTACTTTTGCCACTAAGGCCTTTAGGGTACCCATGGAAACACTGGGAGTATCATTTCATTCTTTTCACCATATCATTCTGAGGGACAATCAGTTGTGGAAAGACAAAAAGTAGACCTAAAGCAATCCTCAACTGCTAGGTATTAGGCACAGCTCATGGTTGGTTCCATTACTTCTATGGAATCCAAACAACATTAAATAACCTGCCTTGAAGATCTTTCTGAGGCTGTACCCCCTATGGAGTCCTGTTCAGCATCCTTATGTACATCCCAGATATTGATGGCCCTAAACAGTGGTGACAGAAACACCTTTAGACATAACATAGATAAACCTGTCACAGTCTTATAAGAATTACAACAGTTCTGAATTAAACTTTCGACAGCACATGCCGCCACTTTAAGAATGAGAAATTCAGCAGTATCCACAGACTGGATTCCTAAAATTTGGGATCTGGTTTGAGAACATCTGCGAGGAAGGAGTTTGGCCAGTCCTATCAGGCACTGTGCCAGTTCTTGGCTTATAAGGTACAAGGACTGTTGTTCTAACGCCAGTGCCTGGCTCCAAAGATGACCGTTTGTTCTCCATTGATCACATAAAGTTGCATCATGTGGTCACTCCTGCACAGTAGGCCACAAGGATTCCTGGGTAGTTTCCTTGCCACTCTCACTGCCATGCAGGAGATACCTCATCAAGCATTAAACAACACTGCAATTATTTCCCCAAGGTTGTGGTGGGAATGAACTTTTGTTGCTTTCAGTAACTGCTACAAGCACAAGAAATGTTCAAAATGTTAATCAGCAATTTACAAATGCAACACAATTGGGATTGTCTACAACAAACTCCCTTTGTATACATCTACCAGTTCATTTTCACCTAAACCAGCTCCAAGTTTTGCACAGACTGCTTCTGGGTATTTTGCCGACATAGATGATTTTTCTTCAACTTCTTCAGCATCACCTTTTGTATCAGCACATAGTATAACTTTTTAAATGGCTTAAGCACACCTACTTCATTCATCCATGGTATTACCTGTGGATCATATTGACACTGCATGCCATTCCTCTGTAGATTGGTTTTGTAATTGTCTTCTTTTTTGCTTATACATGGGCATTACCTTCCTGAACGCTCTGCTGTTGATGTGATGGATGAGGTTTTAAAGCTTATTTGTCTTCCTACAATATGTGAAGAGACCTGTCTCTTGTGAGAATCTCTGCTGTTCCAGTTGCTGATGGGATTCTATGGGATAAAGTTCTATATGATATATTTGGCCCTACTGAAATGATACAAGACCATCTGTTTTTAAAATTTACATGAATTACATTGGTACACCTGGGGTTGTTTCTGATGACTGAGATGTTAAAACAGTTGATTCTTTGCTTTCTGAGTTTGAATATTATACTGTGTTAGAAAGTGAAGATATGGCATAAATGTTCAGTTACCATTATTATGGACATCATTAATTACACAGAGCTAACTCTCCAAGAATTATTTTCAATTACCACAATGGAAACATTGTCTGACTCCACCAGTGAGGAGTTCTAAAACATATGTAGAAAAGTTCACCTATTTTTGTGGGCTTGATGCTATAAATTCTGTGTCATATTATTTCAAATTACCTGTATCAAAAACAGGGAAAAATTGCTAACTGATTCTGAATTAATGTATTTAGATTCATTTGTTTCCCAGTTAGCCATACCAGGCTATCATTATTGGAACAAGACAGTTGATTTCAAAATGGTTTGGGGAATAAAAGACAGGAAGGTACCCAGTGTGGAAGCTTTATTTAAAGCATGTTTAATTCCCTTGCAATTGATATATTGAACAACACTGCCCAGCTTGCCTTGGGTTAGCAAAAGTAAAATAAATTAGTGTGCCCAGGGAGTCACACAGCGAAGATAATCCCTGCTTACCCACTTGGTAACTTCGCACAAGCAGTCTGCCTTATCTCAGAGGCAATGTGTAAAGTATTTGTACACACACACACACACAGTAACAAGTGAAAACACCACAAAAGATAATCATACCAGTTTAGAAAATTAGGCAATTTTTATCTGAGTGAAACAAGTCCAAACAACAATAATCCAACATACCTAAGTAAAGATGCGAATGTTCAACAGTTACATCTAAATAAAGCTCTTAGAAACAGAAAAGTTCCAACTGGATCTATCGTGGCGGCTTGACAGAGTAATTCCCAACAGTCTGACACCACTTGCAAGGGAGTGGAGGCCAGTCATGGAGTCGCACAGAAGCCAGACACAGTGCCTTGGAAAACGGTGAGGAAACAAAGATGTTGCATGGAGTCGGGGAGGTGAAGTGTCGCTGGATCCGATGCATTGTCTGGCTCTTACTGCTACCTTATGGATGCAGGGGAGGTGATGCAGCATTGGTGGTGAGGTGTTGGTTTCTTATGACCGAGCGGGGTCAATGAATCTAGCAGGTCAAGACATGAGGTGTCTGCTTTGTGGTGTTGCGATTACACCACAGGGCCACAGGTGCTGCGTTTGAGTTGGTGTCATGGTTGATGTGGACACAACACTTGAGACTCACAGTGTGGCAGGAGTTCAGAGATGCTGCAGCAGTATCAGGCCTGCGTTGTAGATCATGGTCGTTGTACTCAGTGGGGGCCACGGCTCCAGTGCAAGTAGCTGCACAGCATCAGAAAGCAGCGCCGGTTTCAAACTCGCTCTTGAGTAACTGTGCTTAGTTTCTTCTTAGTTGCACCAGAGTTCACTTCGAAGGGCCAAGAAACTGGATTTGGCACCACTTGCCAAGTCAGGACTCTCAGCAAAAGAGCCCAGGAGTGGGTAGGTGAAGCCTTTGATGTCCCTAAAACTTCTTAGCAGGAGGCAAGCTCGGTTGAAGCCCTTGAAGAAACTTGGAATGCAGGATGTAGAAAGCAAAGTCCAGTCCTTTCACTCCCAGAATAGAAGCATCAAGCAGCAGGTCAGCACAACAAAGTAACTGTGCATAGTGACAGTGCCTCCTACAGCATTCAGAACTTCTTACTGGCAGAATGTCTTCAGTCCAGAAGTGTTCTAACTTTGTGGTGTCAAAGGACCACAACTTATACCCATTTCTGACTTTGAAGTAGGCAAATTTCAAAGAAAAGTCTTTTGTAGTGTTCAAGACCCTGCCTTTTTCTGCCCTGGCCACAAACACACTCCAGGGGAGGGAGAATGCTTTGTGTAAGGAAAGGCATAGCCTGATTCAGGTGCAAGTGTCAGTTCTTCCCCCCACTCTAGCTCAGGAAGATCTATCAAGAAATGCAGGGCACACCTCTGCTCCCTTTGTGTGATTGCTAAGAGTGAATTCAAAAACAGCCCAATTGTCATCCTGACACAGATGTGTATTCCACAGTCAGGCAGAGGCGTAGAATGGTTAAGCAAGAAAATGCCCACTTTCTCAAAGTTACATTTTCAAACCTACATTTCAAAAGCCAACGTCACCAAAATATGGCCCTCATTACAACGCCGGCGGTCAGTGATAAAGCAGCAGTAATACCGCTAACAGGCTGGTGGTAAATACCGCCAAATTATGACCATGGGGTAGACAGCTCAGACAGACAGACACTTTAGCCCACCGACTGCCAGGGCGGAATCAATATGCACCACAGCAGTAGCCGCCAACAGCCAGGCGGAAGGCAATGTTCCAGCTTCTGTATTATGACACGACACCAGGGCGGTACCAACGACATCAAAAGCCTGGTCGAAACACTGCACAGAAGGGAAACTACTAACCTGTGGAGACTCAGGGAAGAACCACACCGCCATGGAGCCCGAACTGCATATATTTCTAATGCCGTTCTACGTCCTGCTCTACCACGAACACCAACGGCGGTGAAGCTGCCTAGCACACAGGGGAGGGAGTGAGGAAAAAGATAGTGACACACACACGCAACACACAACACTCCCACCCCCAACACCATACACACAAGCAGATGCAGTGACATAACTTTTTGACCCCGTACCCCTCAGGAATGATGCAAGGGCAACACCAATAGATTAAAGTGAGTGTAATAAGATAAATATAGTAGTAATATGTGCATTCAATCGAAAAGTATATACATATTTACAAATCAAGGGACACTGCCCAGTCCTCAATGTTCGTGGGCCACAGGACCACATCACAAAGTCCAAGGCCCCACTTGACTCCTGCAACAACACAGAGAGAACACTGCAGGGGCATCAGTTCAAAAAGAGGCAGGCATCTCAGGGGGACGGGGAAGATGAAACACCACCACTGGTCCTGGAGAGGGCAACATGCCCTGTACGCTCTCCTGGGGAGTATAAGGCCACAGTCTCTCAAGTGGGTGACTTGCCCACATGCTCTGGAGGGGGCAACAAGCCCTGTGCTTGATCCTGGGAAGTGATAGGCCACAGTCTCTCAAGTGGGTGACTTGCCCACTGCTTTGTCCTGGGGAGTGCAAGGCCACAGTCTCTTAAGTGGGTGTTTTACCCACATGGTGTGGAGGGGCAACATGCTCTGTGCTTGATCCTGGGGAGTGCAAGGCACCAGTCTCTCAAGTGGGTGTATTACCCACACGCTCTGGATGGAGCAATATGCTGTGTAATCTGCATACCAGAGATGATTGGGTAAGTGGATGGCTTCTCCACTGATTCTAGAGGGGGCATTCTGCCCTGTGATCTGCATACTGGAGAGGATTGGGTGTGTGGATGGCTACTCCACTGGTTCTGGAGGGGGCATTGTGCCCTGTGATCCGCGTCCTGGAGAGGATTGGGTGAGTGGATGGCTTCTCCACTGGTTCTGGAGGGGGCATCGTGCCCTGTGATCTGCGTCCTGGACAGGATTGGGCGAGTGGATAGCTTGTCCACTGGTTCTGGAGGGGGCAGTGTGCCCTGTGATCTGCATCCCAGACAGGATTGGGTGAGTGGATGGCTTCTCCACTGGTTCTGGAGGGGGCTTCATGCCCTGTGCTGCAGGTCTTGGGGAATGCAAGGTCACAGTCTCTCAGGTGGGTGTCATACCCACAGGATTTGCAGGGGCAGGTCGCACAACAGCCCATGGACGTAGGACTACAGACTGTCTGCCGGCGGTGACGGCTGCTCAGTGGTGGTGATGCTGTTGTTGCTATTGCTGGTGATGGGGGAAAGCTCAAGCCCATCCCCTGTAGCCTCGGATGGCTGCCCACTGGTGGTGGTGCTGGTGAAGCTGGTGGTTCTGCTGCTGGTGGGGTGGACTCTCCTGCTCATCCCCTGCAGTTTCGGATGGCTGCAACACCATGGTTGGTGGTGTGGGCTCCGAATGAGTCCCAGCACCATGCCCCTTGTTCTTCCTGCCTGTTGGTGCAGGCCGTTGCCCTTTTTGGAAGCAGCTGGGGATGGCACCTTGTTCTTCTTGCCAGCAGCTGGGGATGGCTTCTTGGTCCTCTTGGCAGCAGCTGGAGATGGCTCCTTTGTCCTCTTAGCAGCAGCTAGGGATGGCTCCTTGGTTCTCTTGACAGCAGGTGGGGTGGCCCCTTTGTCCTCTTGGCAGCAGCTGGGGGTGGCACCTTGACCTTCCTGTCAGCAATTGGGATAGGCACCCTTTCAGTGTGGCTGCCTGGTGCCCGGGATCCTTTCCCACCAGGAGTTGCTGTGGACACTACTGGGCCCGTGGACTGGGTGGCTGAGGTGCTTGCTGGGGTTTTAGTCACCCTGGCCAGATGTGAAGGACGGGGAGGTAGGGTAGGGAAGAGGTCAATGGTGGAGAGGAAAAGCTTCTTAGGGACATTGGGGTGGGAAGATGGAGTGGGTTTGGGAGTTGAGGAAGAGGGAGTGGTTGTAGGAGGTGTCTGTCTGTTGTGCTTGGGTGCAGGTGCATGGGCTGGATGCTATTGTGAGGTGGATGGCTGTTGGGTGTCTGAGTGCTTGCTTTTGTGTACTTTGGGAGGAGGGGGCACAGACACAGTGGGAGAAGACACAGGGGACGTGTGCATGGATGGTGGGGTGGTGACTGCCAATGAGGTGTGTGTGCTGGTGATGGAGGTAGTGGATGAAGATGTAGTGCATGCAGGTGTGAGTGTAGACGCAACTGTGAGGGAGGTGGAGGACGAGGAGGTGGGGGACACAGTGGAGGCAGTGGATGTTGGTATGTCTGCAGCTGGATAGTGTTTGTGGGAGTGCCTGTGGGAAGATGTGTGGTGTCTGTGTTTGCCTGTGCCAATCTTGTGCTTTATCCTGTGTGCATGCTGGTCTGCCTGTGTGCTTGGGATAGGTTGGGGTTGAGGGGAATGGGATTGGGTAGATGAAGTTGGAGGAGGGAGGGTGGAAACAGGGACAATGGCTGCCATCAGAGAGGAGGCCAGAGCCTGGATTGATCTCTGATGGGCTGCCAAGCCAGTGTGAATGCCCTCCAGAAATGCATTAGTTTGTTGCATTTGGGCTGCCAGCCCCTGGATGGCATTTACAATGGTTCACCACCCAGAGATGGATTGCAGGAGGTTGATAGCCTCCTCACTCAGGGAAGCAGGACTAACTGGGGCAGGGCCTGAGGTGCCTGGGGCGAAGCAGATGCCCACAGTCCTGGGTAAGCGGGCACAGGCAACTCGTTGAGGGACTGAAGGGAGAGCGATGCTGGTACGGGGTGACAGCTGTACCTGTAGCTGGAGTGGACACACAGGTATCTGCCACCTCCAGGGAGTTTCCATGGGAGGAGGGATCCATGTCCGAACTGTCCCCTTCAGTCTCCACAGTGGTGCTCCCCTCACCCTCTGTCCCACTGGTGTCCTCACCATTGGTGGACTCTGCCTCCTGGCTCCTGTGGGATGCAGCTCCCTCTGTCGTCGGTGCGTCTGCTCCTCAGCCAGATGATGCTAATGCACATAAGGTCAGGGTGACAAAACAAAAAGAAGGGGAGAGACAAAGGATACACTTGGTCAATTGCTGCACCAACACTACCATTGGCCTACACAGCACACTCAGGGAACAGCCCTACGCACTAGGCAATGCACTACCAATACCAATGCTGGGTGAGCGTGCACAGGCAACTTGATGAGGGGATGCTGGGAGGGCAGTGCTGGTATGGGGGTGGCGGTTGTACCTGTAGCTGGGGTGGTCACAGAGGTGTCTGTCACCACCAGGAAGTTTCCATCTGTGTCCGAACTGTCCCCTCCAGTCTCCACCGTGGTGCTTCCCTCACCCTCCGTCCCACTGGTGCCCTCACCATCGGTGGACACTGCCTCCTGGTTCCTGTGGGATGCAGCTCCCTCCATCGCTGGAGCCTCTACTCCTTCGCCAGATGATGCTAATGCACATAAGGACAGGATGACAGAACAAGAAGGGGGGGAGAGACAAAGGATACAGTTGGTCAATGGCTGCACCAACACCACTGTTGGTGTACACAGCACCCTAACACACAGGGAACAGGCCTATGCACTATGCAATGCACTACCGGTGACAATGCTTGTCACCAGGGCATGGGGAGGGACACATACCGCCAACTGTGGCATACATGGGACCCATACACCCCTGCCCAATAGTGGATGCCTTCTAGCTAGGTTGGATGAATTTCACATTAGAACCCTGCCCAACATGAGACCTACTCTGCATTGTCAGGCCTGGCCTAGGAGCACCCACAGACACACATCCCCCACCTGGATACCACCCCACCAGATGTAAGTAGTAAGTATGGGAACTTTACTCACCCCCTTGTTGCTGCTGTGATGCCCCCAAGCGCCCATCCAGCTCCGGATAGGCCACCACCAGTATGCGGGCCATCAGGAGGGTCAGGGTTCGATGGGCACCCCTTCCTCATTGGGAGGCCATCCCCAGCTGGGCCTCCACGGTCTTCTGTGCCCAACATCTCAGGTCCTCCCACCATTTCCGACAATGGGTGCTCAACCTGCCGTAGACCCCCAGGATCTGCACATCCTTGGAGATGGCACACCATATACCCTTCTTTTGATGGGCCCTGACCTGCAGAAGAAATATATACAGGGAAAGGTATTAGTCAGACCGTCCTGCCTGTTACACTCATGGCCCACCATATCCCTTCCCATCCCCTTATGCACAGACATGGCCCAGCATTCTTGCTACACACTGCCCAGGGCCCATCCACCAACCCCCCCTGCATGAGGTCTTCATACACACCACTCCATGCATTCATGCCCCATGCATTGAGCTCACAGTGTACTCACCTGTTGGTCTGGAGGCCCATACAGCAGTCGGTACTGGGGTAGGACCCCATCCGCCAGTCTCTCCAACTCCGCTGAGGTAAAGGCAGGGGCCCTTTCCCCAGACACATGAGCCATGGTAGGTTCCAGACACAGGCCACAGCGGGCACATGCAGTGTAGGTCCTCTCCTGTTCAAAGTCAAGTAGCAAGTGAGTGAACAGTTAGAAAATGGTAGTTACGTCTGCAACAGTGTGTATCATCACCGCCGGCATACATCACCATTGGCCACTGTACCCCATGGGGCCCAGTGAGAACCATTGAGGAGCTGCACGGCAGTTCCCAGCCGCCTCCCGCAACGGCGCACAATGTCAGTGGAATTACGTCACTTCCACCTGTCCCCCCATACAGGACAGGAGGATGCTATTTCGGGGGGGTACATTCAGGACATATGCCACTAATAAATTAAATAAATCATATTATGCATTGAACTGTAGTGGTTACAATGTACACTTTTTTGCCCCATAGATTGCAACCGCTGCATATTATTAGGAGATGGAGACATCCCCCAGTGTACAGACACCTGGTGGACTTGGCTACAATGGAGGACAGGCACATCAACCTCACCTACAGACTTGACAGGGCCACAATTTCAGAGCTGTGTGCCCATTTGGAGCCTGACCTGATATCTGCTATCTGTCACCCCACTGGGATCCCCCCTCTTGTGCAAGTGCTACCTGTGCTCCATTTCTTGGCAACTGTTTCTTTCCAAGTGACAGTAGGCTTGGCAGCAGGAATGTCACAGCCAATGTTCTCAATAGTGCTGACCAGAGTGTTGGCTTCCTTGATTAAATGCATGTGCAGCTACATTGTTTTACCCCAAGTGGAGGATTTGGCCACAGTGAAGGCTTCTATGCAGTGAGACATATCCTCAATATTATTGGGGCTATTGATGGGACTTATATTGCATTGATCCCCCTCCAGGAAAATGAATAGATCTCCAGAAATCGGAAACCTTTTCACTCGATGAATGTGCAGATGGTGTGCTTCGCGGACCAGTACATCTCCCATGTCATTGCTAAGTATCCAGGCTTGGTGCATGATGCTTTTATCCTGAGAAATAGCAGCATCCCAAATGTGATGGGCCAACTCCAGAGGCACAGGGTGTGGCTAATAGGTGAGCTCTGGTTCCCCCCCAGTGGATGTTGGTGTATGAGTATGGTGTGGACAATAAGGGTTATTGTGTGGCTAACAGTTGTCCCTCAATATTTGCAGGTGACTCAGGTTACCCCAACCTCTCATGGGTACTGACCCCTGTGAGGAATCCCAGGACATGGGCAGAGGAACATTACAATGAGGCACATGGTTGAACAAAAAGGATAATTGAACATACATTTGGCCTCCTGAAGGCCAGGTTTTGATGCCTCCAACTAACAGGTGGATCCCTGTGCTACTTACCCAAGAAGGTCTGCCAGGTCATCATTGCATGCTGCATGTTGCACAACCTTGCCTTGAGGCGCCATGTGCCTTTTCTGCAGGAGGAGGAGGCTGGAGATGACCGTTTGGCAGCAGTGGACCCTGTGGACAGTGAAAATGAGGAGGCAGAGGATGAGGATAAGGACAACAGAACTGCAGTGATTCGTCAAAACGTCCAATGACACACAGGTAAGACAGTGTAACTTCACATTTCATTGGCAGTTTAATTTTTGATATTGTCACTGGCAGGCTGTGAATTTCTACTTCTATGCCCACTCACAGTACCATTTGGCATCACTTTTTGCAGATGTTGGTGCACCACTCTCGCTCCTGGTGTGTTCACTGCAGCCAACTACAGGTCTTTCCTATGTAAACATTACTGGACAGTTGATTTACAATGTTTAAACCTTGTTAAACAAATACATACTTAAATCATTTGACATACTCCATACTTGTATTTTTCTAAGCGTTTTTATGGCAGTTCCCTGATAAAGAGGGGAAGTGCAAGGGGCTGGGGGGATGATGGAGGAAAGACCAGGTTTGAGTCTAGTCTGTTTGTATCACAGGTGCATTGTCCAAGGAGGCATAGGAAGGGGAGCAATGGCAGTTCAAGGTGGACAGTGTGACAGAGTGGGACACAAGGGTGACAATCAGGAGAGCCTTATCTCCTGGTGGGGGTCTTGGAAATAGTCTCTGGCTTCCGTCTGGATCGCAGGGAACGTTTGTGGGGTGGTTCACCTTCTGCAGGGGGAGGGGTGCTGGTTGCCTTTTGGTTTTGTGGTGGGGCCTCCTGTCCACTAGCGGCAGCTGAGGTGGAGGGCTGTTCAGTAGTCTCGCTATTGGCAGGAGCTCACTGGTGTACACTGCCTCCCTCATAATGTTTGCAATTTCTGCCAGCACCCCTGTAATGGAGACCAGGGTAGTGTTGATGGACTTCAGGCCCTCCCTGATCCCCAGGTACTGTCCATCCTGCAGCCGCATGTTCTCCTGCAACTTGTCCAGGATCTGGCCCTGTGCATCCTGGGAATGTTGGTATGCTCCCAAGATCGCAGTGAGTGCCTCCCTGGGGTCCCTGTAGTAGTGGGCACACTGCTGATTGACGTGTCCTGGGGACAAAGGTATGAGCACGCTGGGTGGGTGCTGTGGTGGTGTTTCCTGAAGGGGAGACTCTGTGGTAGTGTGAGACTGTGCCTGGGTAACCGACTGTCCAGAGATCCCTGATGGGCCAGGTTGGTCATACAGAGCTGCTGTCATCACTGTGGGCCTCTTCTGTGGGGGGACTGGAAATCGCTGGCACCTCTTCTCTGGTGACATTGGCTGGGATACGTGTGGGGATGTAAATGCAGTGTTATTGTTTCTGTGTGTGGCATATTGGGTAAGGGTGGGTTGCCCTCAACGGTTGTTATTGCCCTGGCAGCTTTGCCTTGTGTGAGTTGTTATTTGGTGGGCTAGCTGATGGTCTGTAGTGTGCATGCATGCAGGTCGGTGAGTGGTGTCCATGCATTGGTGGTGCATGCAAGGCCTGGCATTGGGATGGGTGGGTTGCGATGGTAGGGTTTGTGGGAGGTGGTTGAGTGATGGGAGTGAGGGTGAGGTTGGGGTATGTGATGGCATGCAGGTAGGGGGTGATAGAAATAGTGAGTCGACTTACCAGAGTCCAGTCCTCCTGCTACTCCTGCCACGCTCTGAGGATGCATGATTGCCAAGACTTGCTCCTCCCATGTCATTAGTTGTAGGGGAGAAGTGGGGGGTCCATTGCCAGTCGTCTGTACAGCGAGCTGGTGTCTTACTGCAATGGAACGCACCTTCCCCCGTAGGTCATTCCACCTCTTCCTGATGTCATCCCTTGTTCTGGGGTGCTGTCCCATGGCGTTGACCCTGTCCACGATCCTCTGCCATAGCTCCATCTTCCTAGCAATGGATATCTGCTGCACCTGTAATCCAAATAGCTGTGGCTCTACCTGGATGATTTCCTCCACCATGACCCTTAGCTCCTCCTCAGAGAATCTGGGGGTGTTGTTGTGGTGCCATGGGTGTAGTGTGAGTGGTGTGGGTGAGGGTGTATATGGTGATGTGTTGGGGTGTGTGATGTAAGGTGAGTGGGTGGTGTATAGGTGATGGTGGTATGTGGCTCCAGTTGTGTGGGTGCTCTTGCTGGCTCTCTCTGTTGGCATTTGTTTGTAGTCGTGATGGGTTGTGAGTAATCTGGGTGTGTGTTTTATAGTTGTGTGGGTGTGGTGTGTGTATAGGTGTCAGGTGTGTATTATTAAATTAACCAATGTAGTGTTGTTTTGTTTGTGTGTGTATATTTTGAGTGCAGCGGTATGTACCGCCAATGGTTTACTGCGGTTGAATGTCAGCCGTGGTGATTCATGGGTCATAATGTGGTGGGCATTGTTCTGTTGGTGTAACGGTGTGGGTTTTGATACCGCCAGTTTATAACTGACCTTTGGAGTGGCAGAATAGTGTCTGTATAGTGGCAGATTGGTATGTGTGTGTCACAATATGGTGAGCCAATATCCGCCAAGGTATGTTGGCGCAGTCAGCATGGCGGTAAGTGGGTTTTACCGCCAATGTCATAATGAGGGCCTTTGTATTTTTAAATTGTGAGTTTGGAGATCCCAAGCTCCATACCTATACCTGCTGCCAATGGGAAATTACACTTAAAATATATTTCAAAGCATTCCCTAGGTTACCCTATGGAAGGGATAGGCCTTGCAGTAGTGAAGACCAAATGTGACAGTATTTCACTATCAGGACATGTTAAACACACCTGTACATGTCCTACCTTTTAAGTACACTGCACCCTGCCCATGGGCTTCCTTGGGCCTGCCTTAAGGGTGACTTACATGTAATAAAGGGACGTTTTGGGCCCTGAAAGTAGATGTACTTGCAATGTCAAGATGGCAGTTTTAAAACTGAGCACACAGACAATGCAATGGCAGGTCTGAGACATGTTTACAGGGTTACTCATGTGGGTGGCAGAATCAGTGCTGCAATCCCTTCAGTAGTTTATGATTTATAGGCCCCGGGCACCTTGGTACACTATACTAGGGACTTACTAGTAAATCAAATATGCCAATCATGGAAAAACCAATCACCAATACACTTTAGACAGCACTTGCACTTATCACTGGTCAGCAGTGGTAAATTACCCAGAGTCCTAAAGCCAGCAAAAATTAAATTCAGCACAGAATGAAAAGAAGGTGGTCAGAAGCAAAAAGGCAGGGGAAACCACAGTAAGAGCTGACAGGTCTTACAAACTAAATTTGATAATTGGCAAAAGCTAGTGAATTTTTCAGAATACCAGCTCAATGGTATGGTTAGCAGCAGTACTTTTAATTCATCACTTTTAGGTCCCAACCGGTGGTTATTGTGGCCAGGGACACAAGTAGTTGTCATGTGCATTTTAATAACTCCACGTGGGTTTTAGGGCAGGCAGACAAGACCATTGTTATGTCACCACACAATCAGATATTGTCACCACACTTAGCGTGGGTAAATTATGTCAGCAGTGGTTACAACACTCCATGTTAACAGGTGTAAAAGAACATCTCTCATTCCGTTCCCAAGATGTAGACTTACAAGAATTCTTTCTAGGTCACAACAACCTAGAAAGGTTGTGTCCTCTGCTATTGACATTATTCAAAACAATATGTCATTTTTACACCATGGGCAAAGTCATTTGAGGCCCATTATGCATTTGAGTTGGACTTTACAAGTTCTTAAGACAAATCACATGCCCTGGAAGCAAGTGCACTCCAAAGTGCTGTTTGCAGCATTCAACATTACATAAACAAAAGATAATGGCAAAACAGGAAGCCAGTAACACCTTGCTTCATACAGAAAATCGAGAAAAGTTGCTTTCGCAGTGGCTGAAACACCATCATCAGTGTGGGTAATATGGGGTGATTTCCCTGCCAATATCCACCATTAGGTTCACCTCACGACTAAAATATTTTCCTATTGGCAGGTTTGAACCTTTAGAAACATTTAGGAGAGAGGTATAATAATGATGTGTGGGAGCTGCCTTTCAAATGTCAAATGCATGAGTGGAGAAAAAGGAGTTTTTCTTAGCGGAAGTGAATGTGAAATTTCTGTAAGCCATTCAATGATTTGTAAACAGGTGGCATTGCATGGTACTTTCAATGAGTCGACAGCTAACTTGAAGGATATTCCCATTTCTGTGATCCTCCTGGTATTTCAGTTATCCTAGAATGGGGGTTATTTGATGTTGAGTGATCAAGGCTGCTATTGGATGAGAGAAGATGTGATTTCTGCTGTGGAAATGTAGTTTTGCCTCCCACGAAAGAGTTAAATGTAACAAATTTGTGGCCTCACATTGCTACTTCTGATGTCAATTTCAACAAGATGAGCAGACTAACAGTGTTATTGCTTCAAAAACATATGTTGCTCACATCTGCCCATGTGACATATGACCTGCAAGTGACAAGTTCCCTTTCAAATACATTTCTAAGGCACTTTGGTGAATTAGTGAGTTGCATTTTTGATACATCTAACACTGCAGGGACTGATTTTGGAGTAAAACCATCAACTTTTCATTCACTGTTTTTGAGTGTTTTTGAAGGTTTCCCAATTATCCTGGTGTTAATTGGCTGAATCTTGCTATTGCTGTTTTTTATTCACAGTGGCTGTCCCATCTTGGCTAAACTGAGTGATCGAGCTACCACCAGCCCAACTGTGTTGTGAACACATGATGCAGTGCTTTGGAGTATCACTGTTGGAAGAACTTGACAAGGACTGGTCAATATCATTTTGAGTGGTGTTTTGCTGTGCGTAGCCTATCTTCCATTGCTTATGGTGCCCTTTCCAGAATGTGTGCCTTGTTCAGCAACATATACTTTCTATGTACATGAATGTGATGATGTTTCAGATGAGGGTTCATTTCTGGAGTTGTCATATGAGACTGTGGTTGCTCTGTGATGCCTTCTATGAGCCATCCTTCATGCACCAGGTTGGTTCGGTTCCCACTGCCCCGGCATCTGACACTTTACAGAATGGTGCCTTCTCTGCTATGGCTGAAGCTATGGATCACATGTGCTCCTTTGGCCTTTTGATTGAGGTTCTAGTTATTATATGGCCTGCTGAAGTGGTGTCTCTCTTTGATTCCATACCCACTGATGTGTTTGATTACTTTATGCTGTATTTCAATTACTTTTAATTGGCACCATTTTTCTAAAAAGAACTGTTTAAATTTGGCCATGTCCTTTGGTTGTTCTGCTTGTTGACTTGGACATTTTTACAATTGTTATCACTTTAATATTTTTACAGCTTATAGGTTTTATATTATGTTTTGGTGCAACTTATTTTCAAAGGGAGTCTAGAATCTGCATTCCTAATCTTGCATGGGGAGAGTGTTGTAGGACCCTTTTACCTGGGTTGGGCACCCTTGGCTCAGCTTAGTTCCCCAGTTTATGCTTTTTATATTGTACATGTTTTATGTATGTGTTTTCTCTTTTTAGCAAAGCCTGCTTTTAGCAATTATTTTGCATATTTTATCAGCTGCCTCTTCTAGGAAGAGGCAGCACATTTTGTCAAACCATTGTCCAACATGTATTCTGTACCTTCATCCAAGGCTGCCATGTACAACACATGATATGCCAATTTGTATTGCCAGCTCTACCCTTGAGTCACATTATTACGTCAGGCTCAACACATAGGCCTAAGGAGTGTAGAGGACATTTAGGTCATGATCGTCCTTGGAGAGCACCATACTACAGATAGCTCTGCTAATCCTGGTGCTGGCTCTTCAGCTTCCTGAGAGGATTGGCATCCAGACAACAGGCATACCCCGCTATTTTATTCAGGTACACGGTTGGGGCTACTCCCTGAGGTTGGGCCATGCATAAAGGTTACAACCACTATGCTCTCAGATCTAGAAATATGGTTGGCTAGGAATCTCTAGAATCCCTAGTCTCTCTAGAATCACACAGCATGGTGGAATTATTCATCTTCTTTATTTTGGTTGTAATGATGATTACTGTGTTTTGTTTCATCTGCCTTATTTTCACAGCACATGTTTTTCATACTAGGATTCAATTGCTTCAATAAATGCATTGAAATCCATTTTGCATCTCATGTCCTGCCTTAGCATGCGTAATTACTGAGTGAAAGGGGTATGATCTGTTTCCACAGCTTCCCTGAGGATTCAGCGTGTCAGGTTTAGGTTGACACAAATTATCTCCCTTCCCTGATATGGTTGCGTGAGGCACTGCAAACTAGCCAGGAGTTAGGTCGGCAGCTTCCAAATGGTGTGGGGTTGACTCAGTCTCCCACTGATTTATGCTGGCCTTAGTCCGTTCCAACACCCCATTAGCATAATTTTTTTATGCTAATGTGGCACTGGAAGGGGAAAAATGCCACGCCATACAAAGTTGCATTGCACCACTTTGTAACCCCTTGCACCACATTATGCCTGCACCAAAAGGCGTTCTGGCACTAGGGGGGCCGTAAAAATGGCAAAATGGAATCTGCAAGTTTCCTTTGCTCCATTTTCATTAGCAATTTTTAACACCTGCTAAGTGCAGGTGTTAAAAAGTGGCTCCCATTGATTACAATGGGCCTATGGGTACTTTGTAGGATTAGCATCATAATTTGTTTACGCTAATCCTGCAAAGCATCAGACTAGCGAAAAAAATTATGATGCTAGTCACCCTAACTACTGCCATGGTGAGCTGTATTTTAAATAAGGTGCTACCATGGTGGCGTTAGGGGGGCACTTTTCATAAATCTGCCAGCAGTCTTATTACCAAAATAGGAACCGCAGAACGGTTCTTGCACTTTTTCAAAAGGCAAGTTCATTGATTCATAATCATCACTGAAGACATTGAGGTACAGTACACCATTGTACCCGAGGAACAAACCCTGGATGTTAAGGAATCCACAGTTAGAGATGCAGAGATAGGTATGATTACACCAATACTCCTGTAAGGAAATGCTCCAGGACAGCATTGAGAGATTATTTTTAATACAATTAACACAATACCACCAAATCCAGGGGACATCTATGGGCAGCACTTTTGCTCCTAGTCTAGCGTTCTTGTATGTGCATTAATTTGACTTTGACAACATCTACATTGATAATAATATGTACAACTTCCAGATGATACTATGGTGAAGGTATATTGATGATGTGCCCACATAATTGGCATGGGGATAAACCCACTGCTTTAGAGTTCATACAATGGGTTAATGACCATGACCTTTTTTTTTAGATTAACTCTTTTCATGAGCTAGGATGGACTCACCTTCTTGGACCTTGGCAAAGAAATAATAGAAGGGAAATTTCTGACCAAGATCTTTGAAGAAGCTACATAGAGGAGCAATCTTTAAAGATTTGATATTTACAATCCAAGATCACTCTTAAAAACCTCCCATTGGGACAATATATTACAGATAGATATCTCTTATTGAAAACATACCCCAGACAACATGCTTATGTGCTAACTTGTATAACCACCATCTCCATTGTTTCAAATAAAGTCAAAGAGATCTTCTTCAGAAATTGGGGTGTCATTCATAACAGTAACACATGGGATCTCCTCTTGTTCTCCTTTAAATGGGGGACCAGTATTACGTATATATAAATCCACACAAGGACTACTATACTGACATCAAATACACTAACTACATTAAGGGGTTTGCCCCCTGTCACTGGACAATGCAGCTGTGCAATGTGTCAGTTATTCAATATCTGGAAAGAAATCAACATTGGAACAAATGTTCTTTTGATACTTAAACATTATACTAATTGTAACAGTGAAAATATTTTATACGAATACATGTTCATGTGAGCACAGATGTATGGGTATGCTATCCTGAAAAGCAAGAATTAGTATCAAAGAGCAGCGTAATATAAGATGGAAAAAGAGCTCCACAAAAATGATAAACCACTTCTTGAAGAAAAAAACAATCAGAGATTGGTATCAGTTGGGCGATGCTAGAGAATGAAGCCACCATTAATTTAAGAACACATTACAGCATCTACTCAATAAAGAACAGCATTTGGTGAATTGATTGAATATCGGCATTCACAGGCTTAGTGGTGATATACAGTGGCTAAAGGTGACTCCTTGATTCATCCATAAAAGAGAACAGGTCTTATGAAAAAACACATATCCAGACAATAAAAATACAATTATAAAAGATGCTTTATCCATCTGTACATTGTGAACAATTACAGGCCTTGCAAAGTCTACACACCCACTCCCCATGGCAAGTCATATCTTATCAGGTTAAGCTATTTTTAGGACCTACTTGCCCCATTTAGTAAGCAATCAGAAAGTAAAGAAACAATAACAATACTTTTAAATCTGGTTCTTATCTTATAACATTTGCTCTGTGTTTCTGAGACAGAGATCAAAAGACAGTTTGTCTTCTTATAAATAGTTTTCCTTCTGAATGCAGAGTTCCAGGATTCTGACCTGCTGGATGAAGAGTGTGAAATTGAAACATGTAGAGTGTCAAGCTTTTCCTAACACAACATTTAAATAACTAAGTCAACTGTACAAATGTTTTGAAATATATTTCAGCAGTTGTGAACTCCCTGTGTGCTGCACAAATATGTTAATGGGATGAAAACAAATCCGAACACTTTACTTGGTGATGTGCAAAGGACAAATATGTTTTCTAAAACCCACTTTTCACAGATTGTTATTAATACACTATATAGTTTTATCAGTGAAGCTGCAAGTTAGTGGGACAGCTTTTAGACATTTCTTGAAAATGTATTGTCTGTAAATGACAGTTTGCTTCAACAAGTAGATTATTCAAATTACTCGTCCTGCAGATTTAGTAACATTTTTGTGATTTTTTTAATGCTTGCATTAGTGCAGTCAACATTTACCAAATTAATTACATATATATTCTGAATTGAACTTTATTAACCTAAATGCTTGATTCTGTTGGTTATTTACTGCCACTTATAAAATTCTCATACGTAATGCCTTTCTGAAAAAGCTTGTTTTTTCAAAACAATTACCATTGCTTCTATGAACAACCTGATTCACCATCCTGCATCATGAGACACCGGCTAGAAACTATATTTCCCAGCAGCATTATGCATGCATGCATGCACAAGGCCGTGACCTTATGATTCAAGCACCTAAAGCAATCCTCAGTATGAAAGGGAAGCCGCCCTGAAACTGACCATCATCAGGAGGAGACAAACAGTGATCTAAGTGCCGCCCTGAAACTGACCATCATCAGGAGGAGACAAACAGTGATCTAAGTGCTGCAGCAGGGTGATACCTTCAATAAAGTAAATCAACAATCACCATTGCATATAATGTTCTGCTATTTTTCTGGAGATGTTGCTTTCAGTTTCTTGGATAAAGTACTTCGTTCCCCACCGAGTGTGACTAAGAGGCTCACCTCGTTGTACCCCTTAATGAGGCCCCCGGGATATTAAATAGGGTAAGGCAGTGTATAGGTACTATTGCAAATTATCATGTTTGTATCGCATTATGGCATGTTTTCTCACTTGTTTACAGTGGTTTGCAGTGGACACTCACTAAAGCAACCATATCTCTATTCATTATATATCTAGTCATTAATCACAGTGTTATCTGGTCCTTAATCACAGAGTTTTATGTGCATTAACTAAACTGCTCTCTTCTGTTTAGGTCCTGCAAGATCTGAAGAACATCACAGAAATAAGCAAATTGATTTGTGTCAGGAATACATCAGTGGGTATACAAGGCATGCATGTTAGTATATAGTTGAATGAACTGTGACAGTGGTTTAGATTAGAAATTTAGGGATCCTGGCCTACACAACCAGTGATCCCCTAATTGAGAAGTGATCCATGAGAATGAAAGGAAAAGAATGGGCAGGCTATGTTTGCATTCTCCCTCTCCCAAACTATAGAGTCCTGCACAATGTCAGGGGGCTTGCCCGCCATTAGAGAATTATTTGGTGAGCGACTTTGGCCGATGATGAAGCATGACATGCAGACTGATGTGTAATGCCATGCTTACCAATTTTTGTAATTCCTTGGTCCTTTTATTGAAACACAACTGAACACAAAGGCCCATATTTTTACTTTTTTGAGCACCGCATTTGCGTAAATTTTTGATGCAGAAGCGGGGCAAAGTTGCAAAATACAATTGTATTTTGTACCTTTCTGCCGCCTCTGCATCAAATAGCGGCGCAAATGCGGAGCTAAAGAAGTATAAATATGGGCCAAAGAGCCTAAAAAGTGGGCAATTCCCTGGCCAGTGGTCAAGATATAGTGGCACTAAGCCACGGTTGCAACTATGTACCATAGTTTGTGATAGGGAGGACACAAGCGTAGGGTGGCCATACATTTTTTCAAGTAATCTCCCCGACCTCATTTCCATTCAGGAAATCATTGCTTCTAGCTATAATGGTGTTCAAATTACATGCTCATCCAATCCTTGGCCTCCCGTGAAGCACACAGAGCAATGGTCATAATTTTTGTATTGTATTTACTATGTTATCTGCAAGTATGTAAAGGCAGTACCCAAATGTAGAATGTGGATGGAATTAAAATAAAAGGAAATTCAGCATTTGTCTTTATGTTTGTGCGACAGAGAGATAGTGAACTGGAGGACACAAAAACAGGCCTCACAAAATCTACTTTACAACTTGCTATGTTAAGTCATATTTCATCAGGCAAGCTATTGTAGGAACTACTTTGATTCAACTTATCAAGACTTTGTAGCCTTGGATGCAGGTATGGCACATGGGTTTACATCATGCCTGACAGTAGGTACCTTGAGAATTGCTTTGTGGAACATCGCGGGTGCTCAGATGAAATTATTAAAGCTAGACTTGATTAACTTTGCCAAAAATTATAATAGTATATGCTGCCAAGAGACTTGGATGATGGAGGATTTTTTTATTGATGGGTTCCATGCCTTTTATCAGCATGCTTCCCCATCAAGGACGGGCAGAGTGAGTGGAGGCTTGGCCACTTTTTTTCCTGTCAATGCACCAGCTCTTAAAACTTCTAAATTGGTTTCTCCCTCTATTTTTTTATTGCACTTATATGTCTTCCTCAGGATTGTTATATTATTTTTATTCATTTTTATCAAAACATTTTTAATCAGTAAGGCATGATATTGATGAATTGGACGTGAGTTTTTTTTTCCAACACACCAGACGTATTGCCTATATTATACGGTTGAGAGATTTTAATATTATTACTTACCCTTGTGTTGATATTAGATCACACTGTTTATGAGAAGGCTTTGAGATATTATTAAAACATAACCTAGTTTTTGCATGAGATGTTTGTGGGCTGCATGGCCCAGGGGTCCCATCTTTCACAGGAGGCTGGGTAGGGAGTGCCATTTACCATAAACTTGTGTCTGCAGGGCTATTGTGCTATTTAAAAGACTTTATGGTCCTTAGTAGTGTTCTTAGTGAGCATAATCCTTGAGTGATGACTGTGGAGACGTTACTCAGCCCTTCATAAGTGAGAAAACCTGATAAATTAAGTTTTTCTAAAAAGAAAGGGGTGCAACTCAAATGGAATAGTGTTGATCCAGTGGTTTTTGAACAAGCAGTAATGGAAAATTTCAGAGCTTTGATTACAGCATGCTTGTCAGTTCACTTAAGCACAGAGGGGATTATTTGGAAATTTACCCAAATTAGTAGGTCTGTTTTGAAGGTTCTCTCTGCTTTTGTCCCCCCTGAGTGAGACCACCACGTTGGTGGTTTGACCAGGCCGGCTCTGCAGCATTTAGGAAACTAGTGGTTATCTTGAAACAGAATCCCAGGGTCACTTGTGATGGTAAGAATGCCAGGAAGGAATATAAGCAGATCAAATAAAAAATTAGGACAAAAGCTTGGGTCGATCTTAAATTGGCAGGGTAGCTTAGAGATAGCTCTAAGTTTTGGGAGGTAATTAACACGCCTTTTTTAGGGAAAGTGCTACACCTCACACTGAGAATCTTATATCAGAAGACACATTGCTGTCTCATTTTTCAAAACTATTTACTCATTGTGATTCGTTCAGAACAGCCTCCCTGGTTACCACTTCCGAAACTTCTATCAAGCCTTCCCATACAAGGCACACCCTTAGCATATTTGACTAACAATTTGTTTATCCCATTCATATAAAGTAAAAACAGGAAAGGATCCAGGATACACTCCTGTCTGACTCCCTGAGAATAATGAATGTCCGGTGAACATTGTTCCGCAGGGACATTCCTTACCCTAATAGTAAGGTTATGGTGCAATGCCTCATGAAGATTAAAAGGTCACGCTCCACTCCCATGTTAGCCATAAGCTCCCAAAGTTTCGATCGATCCCTCAAATCAAAAGCACTTGATAAGTCAATAAAAGTCAAGTGCACGTAGGACTTGCAGGCTTTAATATATTTGCTCATAATTAAATAAAAGTTAAGGCACTGATCAATTGTGCCTGGCCTGTTCTAAAGCCAAACTGGGCATCTGCCAAGATATTATTTGATGAGGCCTATTTTCCAAACCTGGACAACAAAACCAGGCCAAGAATTTTACCACTCAAAACAAGAAGAGAAATTGTGCGACAACAGCTTGGACAAGACCTATGCCCTCTCTTGAAGATGGAGACTATATTAGCAGTTTCCCAAGAGGAGAGAATGAAACCATATACAACAGATCTAAAAACGTTCATGAGAAGAGGAACACACAGATGAATATTAGATTTAAATAAATCTGCGGGACCTCCATCTGGACTGTGAACCCTTCTGAGGACACACTTCATTATCCCCTCTATAACCTACTGGAAATTAAAATAAATTATGCTAAATCTTATATATTGATTTGTGGTCACCCTGGTACAAAATCCAAGTACTTTAACATGGGTGACAGTATTTGAGAAAAGAGAAGTAGCTTCAATTATCTTTGAATCCTTTTTACATGCCATGAAGAGCTTGGGCTCCAATCCCTTGAAGATTTGATTGGTCTGGCGATGTATTGGATTAAAGTATGGTTCACATCTGAAGCTGCTTTAACTGGATTGTGCATTTCAGACTGCTTGACTTTACATGGGATTGATTCTATACTGTGGCTTTCATATCTGAAATCCTGTTTTGCTATGCTGGGCTTACATGAGCTGTTTGAAAAGCCCAGTATTATTGAGCGTAAGCATAAGTTTCACGTTAATGAGTGCTATATGGCAAATTGCAGGGACACCTGCATTAAAGCATCCTTGGCAAATTCCACAATCACCAAATATGTGTCACTGTCTATTACAAGACTTATGGAACATTACTTTGGCTGGATTAATAACCCATGTTATCCTTATTGGTTAACTCTTTTTCGATTGGGGTTGTTGAACCATAAGTTTGCTTTTCCTATGACCAGGGAGTTGTATACTGCTTTGCCCCCTTGTCCAAGTGATAATACTACTTTACAAAGTATTAGCCATTTTACATTTTTTGCCGTTTGTACTGCATATCCAGGCTGTTTTTTTCTGGCCCCTTTTTTATACAAAATGCATTTGAGGGGTTACACTGAGGGTCTGACCTACTTACAATGTCTAGGATTTCCTAATGTTTGCTATGCCATCTAAGATTTTATTAGATCAGTCTCCTGCATACGGAAAATATATGAATTTTAGCTGCTTTTTAATATCTGGGTTGATTGTTTTTGGATGTTTCTGTTTTTTTTTTCTTATTGTTATAATGAATTTCAATGTTTTAATGACTAATTGATTTTATGTCATGATTTAGTATTGTATTGTACTTTGCTGTGTTGTGCTGCTATGGCTTCTGCCAAATAAAGCTTTGCTGACTTACCCCCTCGCCCCTTATGATGAGCTGACAAATAACAGGTATTCTGTTAAGTCAGAAAATGAAGGGGCAATAAAGACAACTTTAAATCTTGTTCTTAACTTGTGACATTTGCTCTGTGTTCAGAAACAGAGGTCAAAAGTCAGTTCCTTTTCTTTCTCTGCTTGTCCTCTGTCTACTTTCAATGGTCCTACTACCTACAACAACAGGGGTCTGTGATGAGAGCCACAGTTGCCTCATCATATGCCTACATCCTTATGGGGGAAGTAAAAAAACACTGGATTTGGGTTGAGAAATAAGAGAGATTCACTCATGATATTTTTGGGCAAGGTATATTGATGATATACCAATGATTTGGCATAGGTCAGAGGCCACTCTCTAGGAATATATTTCAGAGCTCTCAGATAATGAATGGGGCATTTCAGTTACCTCAACCACCTCCAAAGAAGAAATAGAGTTTCTAGCTTTTAATTGATACATACAAAATGTCAACCTGCATAGTCACCTATATTGAAAGACAACCACAGCTAATTCTATATTGCATGCTAAAAGTTGCCACTCAAAAACTACAAAAGACAACATATTAAAAGTGAATACCTTAGAACAATAAGAAACTGTAGTGATGAAATGGTGAACAAACAGAAAGCAACATAGCTCACCTGTCGTCTGAAGGAATGAGGCCATGCATTAAATAGGCAAGCCTAATAAAACCCAACTGTTACAAGATTCACACAACACAAAGACAGGAACCCAAAAATGTATTTCACCACAGAGAATAATAATGGTCATCATCATATATAAACATTTTAAAGAAAACATTGGTCACTTTTAACACACCGAGCACATTTTCGCAAGGTGATTAAATCATTTCCTGAAATCTGTTTTAGAAAAGCACCAAACCTGAAACAGAAGCTGTATCATTCTTTTTTTAAGGACAAAAGAAGCAAAATAACAACTTTCTTAACAAGGCCTGCAGGCTTCTACACCTGCAGTAACTGTTTTATCTGTAAGCTAGGCTTGAACAAAACTGTAAAAGGGAAAATCAACAACCATAAATTCCAAATTTAGGACTGGATGAATTGTGAGAGTATGCATGTGGTAGATAACATTATTTGCCTCTGTGGAAAAAAATAATTGTGTACCATATGACTTTTAAAATATCGAATATAGGAGCATTTCTGCAACACAGACCACAAACTACCTCTGGGGGTTAACATTTTGACAAATACCACCCCCATAAAATAATATTTACCTTCTATGGCATTGAAAAGTGATCCAGGATTCCAAGGAGAGGTAATATGGAAATCTCCCTATATAAACTTGAAAGCGTTTTGATTTTAAGATGTGATACAGTAAAGAATGGATTGAATAAGGATGCTGAACTACACAATTAGCTACTGTGACAGCAAGGTGGTTCATCTGTAAAAGACACTTTATTTTGAACTGATATTACATTTTTATATATGAAACATATATAATATAAGTGTGAACAATTTTGATTTTATTTTTTTTATAAGCAATTTTATTAGTTTTAAATAGCAACATAAAACCCAACAGGTAATAACCACACTCTGTGGACTGAACATTGCACAAGTCCCAAGCAATTAACAGAGGCATATGATCAAGAACAGTCGTAGTAGTCAAAGACAAGGCACACAACACCACTACATCTAAGATGTGTCTGCAGCACAATCTCTCCAGGTCCCCATCCATTTCCACCACACTTTAGCAGGGCAGCCTTTCGCCTCATATACAAGTTTTTCTTGCTGGGTGCACCAGTCTACCCCTCGCCACCACTTCACAATTGCAGGTGTCGTTTCCACCTTCCAACCGGCTGCAATGTCCCTCTTGGCCACTAAACATGCCATTCCCAGAAAGTCCCAGTCTGCTCTGCTGGACCCCACCCCCTCCAGGACCCCCAATAAAATTGGCAACGGGACAACCTCGACCTCCAACTGCAGGACTCTAGAGATCTCCGTCACCACTGCTTGCCAATAGGTTGTTATGTGAGGGCAGCTCCACACCACATGGGAGCATCAGGGCCTGCACAGTTAGGACAATATGCCCGGGGTAGGAGACCCGCTCTATGCAACCTGTCAGGAGTGAGGTAAGCCGTGTGGAGGTAGTAGGTCTGCACCACCGAGAGACGAGAGGTCATGGTCAGTATTCTCGGGGCCCTCAAAGCATCTCTCCAGTCCTCGCCCTCCATTGGACCCAACCACCACTGCCACCGCTCTCGAAGTTTGTCAAGTGTCTGTGCTGTATTGGTGACTAGGGTGCGATATATGCGCAACACACCCCCTCTACCCAAGTCGCCCATCAGTGTCTTGGCCTCAAGAGGGCTAAACTCAGGAAGGACCATCCCTCCCTGAACATGCATGTTTAACGCGTGACTAAGATGTAGATATCTAATGAACTGGGTACTAGCAAGCGAAAACCTCTGCTGAAGCTCTTGGAAGGACCGTATGTGGGAATCCACCCAGATGTCACCCAGCAGTGAAATGCCTATAAGGTCCCATTTATGGAACCCCTCTAGTGAAGAGACCTCCCCCAGCCACGACCTATGCCACAGTGGGGTCTGCTGGGTGAGACGGCACCACCACCCCATCACCTTCAGCACTGCCATCCACCCTATCAGTACCACCCTGGACACCTCCGGGACCCTATGTGGCAAGGGGTCACAGTACAGCATCCCCAACAGACCGGGAAAGCCCACCGTCAAAAGTTCTAGATGGTATACAGGATTCGACCAAACCCCCAACCAGTCATTAACCACCAGTAGGTGCATCGCAAGGTAATAAAGATAGAGGTTGGACATCTCCAGACCACCCTCGTACACCTCGCCCTGACATGTGCGAAACGCCAGCCGGGGAGGAAATTATGCCATAAGAATTGCCACGCAACAGCTTTCATTTCCTTGAACCATCGCCTAGGGATGTGGTAGGGGAAGCTCAGAAGCAAATAGAGGAACCGGGGCAGCAGCTGAGGCTCACCACATGTGCTTCGCTGTTTCAAGAGTAGCGTGTCTAATCTCCTCCCTAACTAAGGCTACCTTTCTCATGACGGATGTGCGCGTGGAGGCGGTGAGATGGCCGTCAAGACGTAATGCCCTGGCATCGAGTACCGACACCTTTTGGTGATGTGCGTGCTCCGGCACACAAAGGAGAAGTCTGGAATGCCCCCTAAGGGTGGCTTTGCACGCAGCCCAGACTGTACCTGGGAACGGTACAGACCCAAGATTATAAGTAAAGTATTCACTAAGCCAGTCCCCCAGGGCCTCAGTATAATCACTATCCCGCAGGTACCAGGCATTAAGTTGCCATATCGGACGCTGGACAACGTCAATATCATCTAGCCAAACAAGGAGTAGCGCGTGGTCCGAGACCCTGTGGGAGAGTATCTCAACTTCATGACTCTAGGTACATCAAGGGCTGGCACAAGAAAGAGGTCTATTCTGGCGTGAGTGTGGTGTGCTGCCGACGTGTGGGTATATTGTCACGTTTGGGGGTTCCATACCCACCACACATCTCAGAGGCCAAGGCCCTCCACCCATCGGTTCAGTCCGGTCACCCAGGTAGCTCGGCTTAGAGACAAAGGCCCGGTGATGTCCATCTCTGGGTTCATAACAGAGTTAAAGTCCCCCCAGTATGGTTAAACCCAGGGTAAGTCCCGCCACTACGTCCAGGAGGGCCACAAGAAAGTGCTCAAGCGCTCCTGAAGGAGCATAGACACTTAGGATATTGACTGGGTACCCCCCGAGCAGCCTGGAAATCGCTACATAGTGTCCCTATGGATCCCACCAGGAGGCAGCTACCAACATGGGAAATGAACGATGGAACAGGACAGACACACCTCTAGAGCCCCTGGAAAAGCCCGCATGACAAATCCTTTCATACCCTCCTCGCATAAGCATAGGACACCAGGTACCAAGTAAGTGAGTCTCCTGGAGTAAGACTATGGACGAAGCAAAGCGGCAGAGGGTACTAAAAACCACAGATCACTTAATTTTATCTAGGAGCCCATTGACGTTCCAGGAGAACACCTGTTTAGACGGCTCTGGCATGTGTGAGGAATCAGTAATGTTGTGTGCAGTGTGTCTGTCCGAAAGCTCAACTGTGACCAATTAACTGAAAACAGGATAGCATAACACATACTCAACCACAAAAAACTATTCATGAACATTCCTGCAAGTCCCCCAAACTTCCCCCACCCCACAATTCCAGCCCAGAAGCATCTGTCACCCAAAACTTCAAAAGCAGAGTATCTGTAGTAGGTGTGGCGTAGAGGACCCCTCCCTAGAGTTGGAATCCTGCAATGCTGCCATCCCCCGCCCAATGCACAGTGCCGGGGAGGGAGCTTTTGTCCATGCCCTCTCTCAAGGGTGCTGGGTCTGTGCAAGTCGTTCTCAGGAGAGCGAGGGGCGCTGGCTAAGGTGATCCTCCTCCACAGTCGATGCAAGTTTTCCCCCGGGCCGTCGGGCGTGCGCCTGCTTCCCAGGGGACTCAGGCTCGATTGTCCATCCTCTGCTGACACACCATGCGGGCCACTCCTTTTTCTCCGGCAGGCCCGGGTGCGCCTGCACCCTCCCCTTGATCCCGGGGAGCTGATGGGGCCGGACACCGGAGGGCTGCCCCCAGAATGGGGGGGCCCCTCCGGGCCACCCGATGCTCCTCAGTAAGTCAGTCCCACAACGCCTCTGGCGAGTCAAAAAAGAAGGATTTCCAAACGATGAGGACCTTGAGGCACCCGGGAAATAGGAGCATATAGGTCAGTTGCATTGCCCAAAGCTTTTGCTTGACTGCTTCGTAGGAGAGGCACCTGGCCTGCACCTCACAGGTGTAGTCTGGGAAGATTAGGATCTTGTGGTTGTCCCAGCAGAGGTCCGGGTGAGCTCTTGTCCCAGTCTTTGAAGTTGAGAAATCTCCCAATCACCAGAGCCTTATGGGCACATTCAATGGCAAGCCAGGGGGAGAGCCGCTGCTCGGAGACCCACGATCTGATCCAGATCTCCAGGAAGTCGATCGCTTGGCTCGCTTCCGCTCTCTCCGGGAACCCCACAAAGTGCAGGTTATTACACCTGGAGCGATTCTCTGCATCCATGGCCCTATGGTGGAGCTCACCCGTGCGAGTCTGCAGCTGGGCAACTTTGGCCTTGATGTCCGCAATCTCAACCTCTGCCTGGGAGACCCGGTCCTCGACCTCTTTAATGGAACGCACCGCTGTCCGCAGATCCTGCCGCAGCAGGCCCACATCCTCTTTCACTTCCCCAACCTTAGTCTCAACTGCGAGGACTGAATGGCCTGAAGGATCGTATTCACCTCTTCCGCATAGGTAGCCTCTGGCACCAGGTCGCCCACCCCACGAGAGGCTGCGTGCCTAGCAAATTTATCAATACACTCCTGCGACGCCGGCGGCTGCTTACTTGACTTGTATTGCCCCATATCAGCCACCCGGGTCCGGGGCATTGCAGACGCAACTGGGACTTCCTCCAAGGACCCAAGTGCCAGAAGGCAAGCGGGGGGCACGCAGCACCAGTACGCAGATCGCCACAGGGCCAAACTCCGGCGAGCAAGCGGCGGGTCTGGGTGGCAGGCAGCAAAACGTCTTCAAAGTTCGGATCTGCTCAGGCCCTCCAGGGCAGCGGCACTCTGCCTGCCACACGCCCGTGTCATACCACCAACTCGGGTCTCACCAGCCGCCAGTGGAATTTCATCTCTGTCGTCTTCTGTCCCCCGCTTCTCTCCTCAGGGCTGGCCGCCCCACCACAGGCAGTGCCTGGCCTCCACGCCCCAGGTCACCTCCGGGCCGCCATGCTCTCCATGTGCCTTCAGCATAGGCCGGGGGATCAACTGGCCCCATCCCACCAACCACCTCATAATGCACCCTACACACACTACATACCCCACACCATAGCACCACAAAAGAACCCACAATTCACTGACAATGGCTTGAGGGTCATGGTAGATAAAATCCCCAAGATAGAGCCACACCTGTTCAGAGCCCAGGTGCAGCAAACATTGTTGGCCAGGAAACTGGATGTATGGCAGAGGATCGTTAAGAGGGTCAGCTCAGTGGGCACACATCCACGCACGAGGGAGGACATCAGGAAGAGGTGGAATGACCTACGGAGAAAGATGCGTTCCATGGCATCCAGGCACCAAATTACCCTGAACAAGACTGACAGTGGGCCCCCCACCTTCTCCCCTTGAGTTGACATCCTGGAAGGAGAAGGTCTTGGACATAATGTATTCGGAGGGCCTGAATGAAATTATGTGAGGGATCGACACTGGTAAGTCATCAACACCCCCTAGGCACCAACCACACCTGCACAGCATGAATCCTCACCACCGGTCACACCCCAATCCACCTCATCCCACACTCCTGCACCCCTGCAGGTATCCCACACCTCCATCTGCATGCAACCCCATCCCACAGCCACCATCCTCACACAACTGCCCCCAAATGCACAGATACCAAGCACAATGGCAAATACCACAAATCCCACAATGCATCACTTCCTACACATCAGAGTATTACAGTCCCACCTCACAATGGAACATCTGCATGGTAAACCACACCACATGCCACACCAACTGGTTGCCTCTACTGTGTTCCAACACATGGTAATGACAGCAATGCTATCCACTATCCTGAACCCTCAATGGCACATGGTAACAATGACACAATCCGCATCCCCCAAACATTGTCTGCATTACTGCAGCTGTCATTGCCATCACTGGGAAGCAAGTCAGGCCACAGCATGCATCACACTATATGGTCAAAAAGCACATCTCCAAAGTGGAACCCTTTCACTTTCCATCCACACCTCCCACTGTCACTGCCAACCCCCAGCGGATGCCAGGGTCAGAAAGCCCTTCCCTGGACGAAGATCCCATTCAATGTCTGAACCTTAACAACATGCCTGGCCCATCTGGGATGACTAGACAGTTCACACACAGCAGCCCCACCTTGGACACACCGGACCCCCTCCCATGTGGAAACTACACTGCAGCCAGCCCCTCATTCCCAAACCATTGCACTAGGTACAGCTCAATCAGATGTGTGCTCCACAGTACAGGGGCCAGAGTCAAGGGCACAGACCCAACACAATGAAAGTCCTGCTGCTACTGGCACACTGTGCCAGGGACACAGCCACAGGTGACCAGGGGTAGTGGGAGGGGACCTGTAGTATAAGGGGCCGGCAGCCACAACAAATGACTGCCCAGACGGCCCTTTCCCAAGTCCTGGGTGCAGGCAACCAAACTCAGGACACAATGGCCCAGATCCTCACGACCGTGCAGGATAACCAGAGGCTGCATGGGGAATACCAGCAAGAGGCCATGCAGCAATGGCAGATCCTCAACGCCACCATGACCTCCATTGCAGGGGTGCTGAAGGAACTTACCAGCATCCTGTGTGAGTCCTGAACCCTCTAGAAAGCCTCTACCACTGACCACATCCCAACTGAACCCTCCACTTCAGCGGCAGCTAGAGGAACGTAGGGTCTGCCAGATGACCTGCAGAGCACCAGCATCCCTCCCCCTGTAGCTGAGGGACCCCCACGCAAGCAAGGACATTCAAGCAGACATTCTGCAGGAACTGATGCCAAGACCAACACCACCGCCAGGAAGTGACCCCTGAACACTTTCCCTTGTGTACCACTGAGACACACTGTTGACTGTCCACTGTCATCTCTCCATTCTCCCATGGCACCTTAAACTGGACCTGAACTCCTCACAGCTGGGCCAACTAGCCCGATGATTTCACCCACCATGACCCAACTCATCACCCCTTGCATGTGTCAGTTACAAATATATACATCTGAGCACTGCTACTCCACGTGTTTAATTATAAGAAGTACTCTTTACTGAGGCATCACATGTTTAACTGCCCACTCATTGTCCTGCAAAACTTTGTGAGAGTGACAGAAGGGGGAGCAATATGCAGTAAGGATGTTAGTGGAGCAGGTAGAGGTTATAGACGTGGTTCATTGGAGGCAACAGCTGATGCAGGATCCAATGTGAACCGCACAAATGCCCAGCAAGTAGAACAAGACAGTGACAACAATCACTATGGGTGTCAAATATTCCCACACAATACACATGCACTGCAATTACAAAGTCCCTAGGGTGAGATGGCAGATGTCAGCCATGGCCAAGATAACCAACCCCAATGGTCCTACCGTCACAGCTGCCACAGCAAAATGTAAGGCATATTCTACAGTCAGAAACAGTGATTCCACTGCCTCCCAATGTGGAATCTTAGGATAGGTAGCAATACTGTTGACACCACAATGTTCAGCACACATTTAGCAGATGCCATGGCAGTACAGGGAACTAGGGAAATGTACAAACATGTCACAAGTGAAGCAACACTACAGCAGGGTGTGTATTGCACTGAAATAAGCACAGTAACTACTCCAGTGATGGGCAAATGGGACCCCTCAAATCCACCCAGAGGCAGAGCTGTACCCAGTACCACCAGTGCTAACAGACACGAGGGGGATCTATGTCACAAGGTAACCAGGAGTACAGCTCATATGCCATACATCTGACACATACCTATAGCTCAGTAGAAGTATTGTTTTATCAACTCTGCTCTGGAAAGAGCTGCATCCTCCTCATCTTCCTCCTCCTCACTCTCTATGTCCCCTTCATCAGCCACTGGTCCAGCTGCCACCTCCTCTGCATCCAGCAATGGGATGTGACATCTTAGGGCTAGATTGTATAGCATGAAACAGACAACAATGATCTGGCACACCTTCAATGGTTTGTAGACTAGTGCATCTCCGGAGATGTGTAGACACCAGAATCTTGACTTCAGTAGCCCAAAGGTTCTCTTGACCACACACCTTGTCCTATCTTGGCCCACATTGAAACTGTTTTCAGCATCTGTAGTCGGATGTCTCACAGGTGTCAGTAGCCAGGGAAGGTTGGGATAGCCAGTCACCTTTGTGCAAAGAGGTAGGACCCATGTCAAGACCAGGATGGAGACAGGGCAGGGTGCAAAGAGAGTTGAGTATACAACGGGCACACATACAAATGAATACATACTGATAAGCCAAGCGCGGTCCATCTGTAGTTGTATGGGATGTTGCTGTTCCGTAGAATGAAGGAGTCATGCACAGAACCATGAAAGTTAGCTGTCACTCAGAGATATATTGCTCAGTGAGACACACCACCTGCACATTGATAGAATAAAAGTTTTTTTGGTTCCTGAACATTTACTCATTCATCCTGGGTGGCACCAAGGCAATGTGTGTGTCATCTATGGCAGATCACATGAGGGACATGTGCCAAATCGTAGAAGGAAGCTATGACAGTGGTAAAATCTGCACATTGGGAGAACCTGATATAGCAGGGCAGGTGTCTAAACAGGGCATATAGTACATCCCTCAAGACGTTACTGAACATTGCCTGTGACATCCCTGCTGCCAAGCCCACTGTAGTCTGGAACGACCCTGTGGCAAGAAAGTGGAGGACTGACAACACCTGTACTGTGGGAGGGTGGCACTGGGGTAGCGTATGGCAGGCAACAGATCAGGCTCCAACTGGGTCACCAGCTCCATGAGGGTCTGGCAGTCCAGACGATACATCTGATTGATGTGTCGCTCTTCCAGGTTTGCAAGGTTGACTAGGGGCAGGTACACAGGAACATGTCTCATCCTCAAGCTTTACACTGTATCTGGGAATAGGAGAGGAAGAAGTCACAAAAGCTGCATTGACAGTGTGGACACAGTACAGTTGTGCAATATTCACATTATGTCACCTATGACATATATAAAATTCTGCCATTATTCACTAGTTACATGTAAAACGGCAGCCTCATGTCCTGCATGCACATGACAGATGGAAGTGATCTCATACTGCCGGCGTCACACATCATGGTGGTAGGTGGTTGCAACCACCGTGCCAATCCTCATTTTTTACCATGGTTGTCTATGGGAGACTGAAGACAATGGTGACCTGCGCCGGTGGTGAAGGTGATGTCTGCAGCACCCGTGACCGCCATTTCATGGGGCACTGCTCACTTGACTCCTGAAATTCCGGCACACAAGACCTCAACTGCGTGTACTGCTGTGTTCTGACTCTGGTAGCCAAGATGCCGTGACCTGCAGAGGATAGGGCCCCAGCCTTCACCCAGGAGGAGCTAGAGAAGCTAGTGGATGAGGTTCTACCCCTATATGGACAGTTGTATGGGGGCACCAGAGCAGCAGGTGAGTCAAATGTCACCATCCTGACTGATATTGATGTGTATAGGGATGAAATGCTTTGTGACGTGGCAGATAGTGTGGATGCATGGAGATGGGTGAAGAGTCTGAACATAAGTGGCTTGAAGACATGTGAGTGTGAGCATGAGATGTGAAAGATGTGTGAAGTCCACTGTTGTAGGTGTGATGTCGCTCTACATGACTTTCTCCTTCTGTCTGTGTCACTCATCCAGCTCAGCTCCCATCAGAAGAAGATGGGGTTTTGATGGGCCATCGCCAAGCAGGGCAGAACCTGGGGTTCCATGCCCAGTGGAGCACCTACTTCAGAAAGAGGTGGGAGGACCTGAGTCCCTGGGCCTGGACGACGCCAGCGGCCCAGCTGGGGACATCCTCCTAATGAAGTAGGGGTGCCTGTCGGACCCTCACCACTCTAATGACCTGCATTTTGGCAGGAGCCTACCCTGAGGTGGATGAGCGCTTGAGGGCAGTACAGCAGCCACAAAGGGGTAATTACACACTTTCACCTCATTACTGTGTTGCTCAGTGGGTTTGGGTTGAGTACTGGTAGGTAGCTGTAGCGTAAGAACTAGAATGATGCCTGTCCACTATAGGTATCACCCACCATGGCAGGATTGGTCTCACAGATGTGTACCCATTCCATGCAGACAATGATTTATTATGTCAATTACTTCCAATGTGTAATATGTGTGGTCACCTTCAAACTAGTATGGGGAACCAGATCCTGGCTACGTCATCAGTACACCTGAGGTGTCAGGGCATTTCCATCTGTATTTGCCTACCATTGTGCCAGGGGATATCAGTAAGAGCTCAATTCGCTGGCATGTACTGTAGGTGTATTGAGGCAGAGAGGGCCAAGATGTCACTGTGCCAATTGTCTATGGCTTAGTAGGCATGCTATATACCCATGCAGGATTCAGTTGATTAATGTGTACAGGGTTTATTTACCTGAACACCCATGTGTAGTTGCCAAGTACTGAGCAACTGTGACTAGTATGACTCACCTCAAGTACATGGGTGCAAGTGTACCACCATCGGCAGTTGACATCAGCATAGCTGTAGTTTCTCCCATGGAGTCCCACTGTTGTAGCATGTATAGGTGAGGTCATAAAGTGCAATGGCCTGGCAGCAGATGATGATGTTGTTACTCTGTGTGACTGTTGTTCTGGCATTGACCCAATGCACCTGTCTCTCTCCCTCCGTCCACCTACCCTCCATCCCTCTCCTTCTCTGTATTTGTGTGCACTAGCATCATCTGGCGAAGGAGAAGGGGCAGTGGCGAGTGGGGTAGCTGCACTCCATGGGACCCAGGAGTCTGAATCCAGCGGTGCTGAGGGGACCAGTGGGACGGAGGGTGAGGGGAGTGCCACCGGGAGACAGGATCAACAACACAATCCTTAGATTCCTCCTCTAATGGCAGCTCCCTTGCGGTGGCAGAACCAAATGGGACTACCCCAGCACCATCCTTGTCTGTTACCCCCCTTTCCAACACCGCCCCCCCCTTTAGCTCCCCACACAGTTGCCCGTGCCCGCTCACCCAGGAGGGTGGGCATCTCCTTCACTGCAGGCACCTTTGTGCTGGCCCCAGTCAGCCCTGCTGCCCTCAGTGAGGAGGCTATTGACTTAATGAGGTCCATTTCTGTGGGACAGTCAACCATGTGAATGCCATCCAGGGGCTGGCATCGCAGACGCAACAGACCAATGCATTCCTGGAAGGCATTCATGGTGCCATGACTGTCCTGCAGAGATAATTTCAGGCTCTGGCTTCCTCATTGACGGCAGCCATTGTCCCTTCTTCTTCTATCCCCACCCCAGCTACCTGTTCCCATTCCAACATCCCTCTCCCCTCACACATCCAAGGCACCCTTTCTGACACACATGCATTCATATCAACAGACATGGTACACAAGGACAAACATAAGCACCACAAACACCACCACTGCCATGTACACACATAACATGCAGATGCAGACATGATAACATCCACTCACCACACCGACTCCCCCACTGCCTCCCACACAGGCACTATACCACTCACACCTGTAGTCACCACTCATCAGTGCCAGATCCTGCCACTGGTGCCCTCACTGCCACCATCACTACAACATCAGACCTGCATACATGCACCCCATAAACCACATGCACACTCAGCATGACTGTCAACACATCCATGAGCAGCACACTCACCCTACCTGCAGACACCACCACAACATACACTCATACATCCCCCCTGCCATCTCCCTGCATCTCCTACCCCCCCACTCCCACTACATCTAAACATCCACTCTCTACTAGCCAACAGTCACAGAACACACACAACATCCATGCACACATCTGCACCCAAATCACCTCCACATACACACCTCTCAACCACACTCTCTACCTCCACTTACATACCTTTTTGCCATGACAATCCCTGTGCCCCCAAAAAACATTTCCTTTGAGAATTTCCCCTGTTCCCTGTCGGGGACCTAGTCCCTGCTGCCCCCCAAATGCCATGTCATCCTCCCCACACCCCTGCCTTCTACCTCCCATTCCTCTGTTGGCGGTAGCCATGCCCCACTAAGTCTACAGTCCCCCCTCCCAAAGCCAAACCCAGACCCACTCCCCAAACAAAGTGAAAGGTCACACCCCAAACCCAAGGAGCCCCCCACTAAGGTCAGACCCAAAGACCCCCCTCTAAGGTCAGACCCAAGGACACCCCCCCTCCAAGGGCAAACCCAAGGACCCCCCCTCTAAAGGCAAACCCAAGGAACCCCTCCAAACCTAAACCCAAGGACCCCCCTTTGAAACCCAAATGCCCACCACTGCATCCCTTAACCCCTGAGGTGCCTGCTTGCCCCATTATTGCCCCTGACCAGTGGAGGCCAGCAGTTTGCAGACAGGAGTCATGTTGGGGCCTCATTCTGTGCCCTGTGTTGTTATGGCACAATGGATTTTTTTTTTGTACTGGCCCTTGTGCCTCATTGTACATAGTTGTTCTTTGTTTTAAGGTATTTATCACATCTGCACCACTGCACCGTTGGTGTCAATGGAGACAACCTTGTCCTGGCTTTTCTTCCACATGTATTTGTCATGGATATGCAATTTGGCGTGTGTGTATGTTGGTATGGGTGTTTGTTTGCATGTGTGTGGGCATGGCTTGCCAGGCTGTGTGTGTGTGTGTGTGTGTGTGTGTGTGTACTAATGTTTCACTGTCCAGTATGTGCTAGGTGGGTTTAATTACAGGTGGTGTCTTCGTCACCGTCGCTGGTCCTGGAGTTCAATGGCCAGCAGAATCATTGGGAAGACTTGCAATTTGTGTGCCATGGTACCTATGGACCTGCCTGTGTTCCTGAAGGTGAGTGTTCCATTTTCAGTGCACCGTTTCTGCCAGGGTTCTCGTGGTGATGCGGCTTCGCCAGAAATCCTGGCAGTGTGTAGGTGCGTAATAGGATCGTGGGAAACTGCCTCACCACCGGCCTGGAGATTCCTTCCGTTGGCCGTGACCGTCCGTTCGCAGTGGCGGTTCAGGCGGCGACTTGGCTGTGTTCTATTGGTTCCATTCCTGTGCTTATGATATGGCTGTCCTCACCATCGGGGCCTCGGCAGTGGTTCTGCCACCTCCACCATGGTGGTCCTCGGGACTACCAGACTTGTAATGAGGGCCTTAGTGTCTTTTGGCAACTTTAAAGATGGAGTGTAAAGCGAACGAAAAACAGGGACTAAGAACAATGGACTGATAACAGGATCACAAGGAATACATAGGCCGGAGACCTAATGTACAATTCAAAGCGTGGTTTGCGTGATACATTATTGAAGGACCATGAGCACGATTGCAAGTGTCTTGACTTTGCGCCATTACAGAAGTGCCAAATATTGTTAGTGGTGCATTGACCTGTTACTGGCTGTATAACTCTTTGGGCCTCATTTACGAGGTGTGTGGCGTGTGGCGCAGGGCTGTGCACCAAGTGCCTTGTGGCTTGCCCCACGCCACCAGGAAAGGGCAGAAATGTGCTGTATCTAGAAGGTACATCACATTTCTGCATTCTCCCTCTGCGGCTGGTGCACAAATTGCTGCCTAGCGACAATGCAGACACCCTTGCACCATAGTGCACTAATCACTTTAACGGTACCCAGACGCTTCAGTAGGAGTACAGGCATGTGGTCCCCGCATGGTTATTCAAAGATCCGGGTCTTCAGCTTCTTGTGGAACTCAAGAAGTGAGGAGGAGACTCTGATGCTCTCTGGGAGGTTGTTCCATGTTTTGGGTGTGATTTCCGAGAACAAGCAACCTCATTCTCTGCTTTGTGAATGCAGTCGATGTGTGTGCTTGAGAGGGAGACTAAGATCCTCATTACAAGTTTGGTGGAGGGGATTACTCCGTTACAAATGGGACGAATATCCCATTCGCCATATAACAAGTTCCTTAGAATATAACGGAACTTGTAATACAGCGGATGGGATATACAAATAGATGGATGAATCAAATAGTTAGTTTTAAGCCAATTGAATAGCTTATGTGCTCTTAATACAGGTACAGTTGAAGATGCTGAAGAGTTTGAAAAAGAATTGTTGATGTCGCCAAAATATCCAGAAGTAGGTTGTGCAAACACTGGAGCCGATGTTGGAGAAGGAGAACTGGCAGATGTATCTCTTGGTGTTTCCTAGTAAATGATTCTATCTGTTCATGTTCAATTAGAGCAACGTTGTTCAGAACTTTGGACATTTCTTGTCGTAGATGTAGAGACAGGTCCTAATGAAAGTTCATTTTCTACCCTCCCCAAGCTCGGGAAAGTCTTGTCACTGTGGGTTAAGAGGTACATCCTGATTAGCAGTGGGAAGGGTTCTTAAACTCCTGAAGGGTCCTCATGGTCTACTGTGTAGGGCCAGCCACATGGTGAAACTTGACATTGTCACTTGAAACAAAGCAGTTTTCTTTGGAACCAGGCAGCTGTGGTAGAATTACAGTTCTGGTACCATGTATTCCCAGGATTGGAACCGGTGTTCAATATGATGGGCCAAATTCCTTCGTCTTAGCAATCTTTTCACCCACTAGCACCCCAATTTTTAGAATCCAGCTGGTAGACATTGTTGGAGAATCCCTCATTCCTAAGGTGGTGGCACATGCAGATCAGTTATCATCACGGAACTGTTGTAATTCCCGCAAGACAGAGATATGTCAATTTATGTCAAAAATTGTGTCTGCCACCACTGTGCCAAGGCCATCAAGATCTGGGACATACATAGGTATTTCAACAGAAACTCATATGGGGTTGTGCTCTCTCAAAGACTTTCTGGGCATATTACTAAGTGCTCTCTGGACTTCGTAGAGGTTGTGAATCTAACTACAATCTGAACTTAGTAGTCTGGACGGTAAGGATTGCTTTAAGTGTCAGTTCTTCCGCTCCACAAAAGCGTTTCCCTTGGGATGATATTGAGACAAGAAATCTAGTTGGACTTCCATCATCACCATGGCGTTCCTGAATGCGCTGGAGGCACAGGCAGGCCCTGGCCTGACTGGAAAACCACAATTGCATATGTCCTGATAAAGACATGCAAATCTTAAATAAAAGTTTGAGCATCAGCTGATCATTGTGGCCGTGCCCATAGAAATCGCGAGCAAGAATCAGCAATAACTAAGATATATTTGTATACACCATCAGGTGTTAGGGGACCACAATGACCCAGGTACACACACCGTAGAGGTTTGTTGGAAATTAGGAGGGGTGTCTGCGATAGGAATTTGACTGTGGACTCTCTTATTTATTGCTAGTTGTCACAACAAAGGACATATTTTTGGTTTGTTTGTATAGACCTGGTCACCAATAGTGTTTCTGCAATAATGTGATTATAGCCACCACACCTGCATGTGAAGAAGAACCCCTTCATCCGCTCCTTTTATTAGATCTAATCATTAGTCTTGGTTGGGGAATCACACAATCACCCACTTCAAGTATTGTTAAGAATGCAACATTTTGGGCACTTTTAATCGTAAGAATTTGTGGCCTATTCTGGCACCAGTAATGCAGATATTCGTCCACCCATGTCATTCAAGCAGGGGAGTATTGTTGTTTTGTGCCTAATGCTGGTTCTGCTGAACCATCAGTATAAATAATCATTTGATATTGATCAACAGGCAAAATGTTTGTAGGTGTTGGGTATTCAAGTTCATGTTGAAGGACATCTTATGCCTTATGTTTTGAATCAAAAATATAATCAGTATTAGTGGTAGTCAGAGAGGTGTCTCATTATATCCAACATGGATGTAATGCTTTTACATTTGGAATGTTCGTTTTTGTCAGAGCACCGGAGGCCTATATTGGGGTAACAACAACAATTTGCTTCACCAGGGCTAAAGATCTCTCCTTGATGATAGCCATCTGAACAGAAGTCTTTTTCAACAATTTTCTTATTGGGAGCAAAGCATTGTTCAGCTGTTAAATACAAATGTGATTTGTATACTATGGGGACAGTTTCACCTTCATTGAATGTTACATAGGTGAACACAATGGCACCAATGATTACTCTGTTGCCCAAGTTTGTTTTATTATCACGTGTGTGTAAGTGCCTTGCTTCAAGCATGTCCTATTGTAATGCTCTAAGAATGTGCGTGTGTTCAACTGTCCAATATTTACTTGAATATTCTGGATGTATCAACTTATAAAGTGGTTTTATGCTTTGTGTATAATCTGAAATGTATGTGCTGCCAAAATTGAAATTGAAAAAGTCCAATATTGATTGTAGCTTTTGATGGTGTTTTTTGGTTGTAATTGCACACTATTCTCTAGAAAGTGAGGCTCTGGGCTCTTTTCTTCATATGATAACTTGTATCCTGAAGAAAGGGCACTGAGAAAGGTTTGTTTTCTTGAAATTATATTTGTAGTCTATTTCAGCAAAACCCACCACAATGTGGTCCACCCATCTTAGGTGTATGACAAGGTCCTCATCTGTTAAGTAAATGTCGTCTACATAGGTCAATGCCTCAGGGTCAATGTCATGTAGTATGGATGTTACATATGCTGACACCAATCCAAGACTGTTTTTATACTCTTTTGAGAGTCAACAACATTTATTTTGTGAGCCTAATGCGCTGAAGGTGGTCGAATCACTGCTTTGTGGCTCTATATTTTCGCAAATTCTTTTTTAGAAATATCCAAGGTTGTTTTGTATTTTTTGTGCACTAAATTGTTAATGAGTGCTGTGCTATGTGCATTTTGTATAGCAAATCTGTGTGCGTGACTGTTTAGATGTCTGTAGTCTAAGGCTATTCTATATGAATGGTCCGGCTTAGCTACAGAGAACAAAGGGTTGTTCATTGGTGATATGAAGGGTTCTATCACACCCCGGTACTCAATTGTATGAGTATTTCCCTCACTGGTTCTTTAGCTTAAGTTTAATGATGTAATATGGCTATGGCAATGGTGTTTATCTTACAGGAATCATGTAGTAGGGGGATTCTTTGTCTCATCCTACATGGTTAAGATACAGAGCCGGGACTTGTGCCAATGCCCAACCTACTATGTAAGCCTGTCTTAATTCTTCAGGAACAAGGACTGAGAAAGATGGAATAATTACATCTATTCCTAGACGGAGTTTACAATTTCTGGTGGCCAGTCTTTTTCTGCCGATAGGATAACATACCATAAATTTTTTCCCAGAATATAACTTTAATTGTGTGCTCTATGTCTCCCTCAATTTGTATTTTCACTTTGTAAACCCTATCTGGTGGGGAGAGTCGCATGTTTGCTATTTCAACTTCTAAATAGTCGTTTGTTGCTGTCACCATCAGAAGCTCTTGAACATTCCTGCAAACTATTGTGTCCTCTGCCTCTCTGCCAAGCAGAGTCAGTGCTCACGTCCTGTTCTTCAGTAAAGTTTTCATTGTGTGTGGCATTTCTAGCCATATTTGCTGCTGTTTATTCTTTTTAAATTGTCCTTTCTGTTGTGAAGGTTTTTCTTCCTTTTTTATGGAAGGTTCTAGTGAGCGTTGTGGATGTTTTCTTGGTTTTGCAAGCCCGTTTCCTTGCTGTGGCCTGTGATGCAACCAGCCAAACTTTAACATATTAATATTACTTATTTATTATGACACAAATAGGTAAGTTTAAAATGAGTACCCTACCAAGCACCTGGGACTAAACAGGATTTAAAACATGAACTTTACTTCTAATCATGGACAGATTAGGTATTGGCCATATATACATGTGTATGTTTTGAAGACATTCCCTCAACCTTCATGTAGCCATCAAAACCTCCGAATGTTCATCTATACATGTAAATAGAAATAGTGAAATAGTTAAGAAATTTATACCAATTGACATGCAACCAAAGTCACACATTGTTGTTAGAGAGATTAATATAGCTACTCTGCAGATTGTATATATTCATTCAGATAATAAGTAACATTCATCACATATCATATCATTCAGGTGGACACCATCCATTTGATGATGCAGAATTAGGACATTTCTCTGACTCTAATGCTCTAATATTTCTGTGATATCTGTGTGGTGCTATCTATGGACTATAAGCTCCAGACATAGTACACAGTGAATTAATGCTACACATCAAGGAAATTATATGGGTGCTGTTCTATCAGAGAGCAAGTGCATGACTGCACTATATCAGAGTACATATGTTGCATTTATGCCTACAAACTGCAATGCTGAAATGAGTAGATGTGACCGTCAATCCAGGCATCACATCACCATGGTGTTTCTGCAGCTGGCTTAAAAACATGAAATAATTTGTGGTGGAATGGATACTTCAGAGAGCAACACATATGTTTACACGCATGTTCTCCTTGGTGCATGTGTTGGTGATTGACTAATACATATATGAGTAAATACAATTATCATGTTAAGTGTCTTATCCTAGTAGGGCTCTGCTATGACGTCAGACAAATATGATATTAATTACTTTACTACCCCTGCAACATGTTGATTGGTTGGCCGTGTTGGTGTGAGGCAGCACAGTTAGCATTTTAGCAGACATAGAAAATGGTGCAATATGTATACATTTTTAAAATGTTATGTTATGTTGCAGTGATATAACGGAAAATGCAATTTAACACTATAACCTACAAAGCTTTACATTATTGACCTAAGGTGGGCCTTTTATGCATGGTTTGCTTCAGCTTTGTGTCACGCAAAGTGAGACAGAGGCAAGGCTCACATCTGATATACCGAGAAATACCAGCCTACCTACAATGGTCATTCTTAGGTGGCAAAGTGTGGAGTAGCATAATGTAGATCTACATGATGGCTTGCTTTAGTCAGCACAAGGGAGGCATTACATCGCTTCTGCATGGGTGTTACAATGCATTCAAACCTCTTAATGCTTTACCATGTAGAGATGTCAGTAGAGTTTTACACATTGAAATTGGTCAACATGGTATAACTTACCCTGAGAAGTATGTGCTTCATTCAAATAAATGAATTATACTGCCTGTAATGCATTCACAATTGCACTATGTTGCAAGTGTGAGTGTTGTCACTAGGCACCAGATTGTGCACCAGCACAGGCAGAGAACAAGCATGCGTGATCAAAGGCTACCTATGGGGCATTCCATCTCTCACCCTTTCACAACCATGTATCTTGCTGTATTGCATTGTATAGACAAATATTATGCCTGACTCTCTTTGTCAATCTGTAATACAGACAAGGCCACATGATGTTGTAGTAGGAAAGTTCAGTTCCTGTGGTGTGTGTATTTGTGGGCCATTTATTACTAGATATTTGCAGTTGATGCACCAACAGTTGAGGCATCACAGAAGATTTTTATCAGGTTTGGATGGCCAGTGCCTTCGTCAATGGGTGGCAGGGAGAAGTCAAGGTCAGTCTGATCTTCATCAACAGGCTGCTGTACAGGAGAGGATGTAATATCCTCTGTAAGGTGATTAAATAACTGTTACCATTCTTCATTTACTGATTAACTTTTAAAGGACAGGCATTGTTTATGACAGTGTAAAATAACAGTTTGTCCCAAACAATCATCTCTTCATCAATAGCATATTAATGCGTACAAATTGTAGGGAATGCAACATATTCCCGAAGCAGACCATCACCACACCATCAATCCCAATGTTTACATTGTAGAATGTAGGACCTGACATCCTTGTTGTACTTTCATACAAACATTTTTACTTTTATTTTTTATTTGTGCAAATGTTTTTATGCCCTTTGGGTTCAGCAAACCTTACCAATGCTAAGCAGTGATAATGTGCACATGCTCTCTCTTATTGACATGCTTACATTGGCTTACACCCAAGATGTTATTTTTTATACTGTGTAAGTTCCTCATAAAGTAGTACTACATGTACCCCAGGCCTGTTAATTACATGTAACTAGTGTCCATGCAGCTCCCGTTGTGGCACACACTTTTTTATGCAGTTACGCATGACACTGGCCACCCAGTGCAACCACTGTGTGCATACCTACATGGGCATTTGAAGCTGGCATGATAAACCTCTTGACAGGCCCAGACCTCACTTTATACTACATATATGTCCCCTTTGAGGAAGGCCCAAAACAGGCCAGAAGGCAGGGTACAGTATATTTTAAAAATCTCCATGTTTTTTTAACATTTGATATGTGCTGGTAGTGATAAAATGATGCATGCATTTTGTTAACAGTGTGAAGTCTACCTTTCCCAAAGGATTTTACTGGCTTACCTTATGACATGTAGTAAGTTGGAACACTGAACTGGGATCAAGTAGGAAAATAGATGTTGGTGTATAAGGGTTTGCATGACAAACCCTTAGCAATGGAAAGGTTGGCTTTGGAGTGGAAAATCAGTAAGTACAATTTTTTATATGGAACATTATATATTCCTCATCATTTGGTGACTGTTGCCTGTATCTTGGGCCACATGAACAGGTGTAGCTCTTTCTGTCTTTGTATATTGTTCTCAGTCAGTGAGGCAAAGGGCCATAGCTGATGACAGTATGGAGCACCTCAGAGTTCATAAGGAGGAAGAGTTGTCACCTGACTCTGCACATCACATAAACTGTGCCTAAGTTGAATCACAAAGGATTGTAGAACAGAGTTTTGTCACCCTAGACGAGCTGGGGCCTGGAAAGGCCAGGTACAATAATCACAACACCTCAGGGGTGGGTGGGGGGGCTAAAGTACTTTAGTCTATTATAAAGTGGGCACCAAGTACATTATATTGGTACCTCATGCCCAACTGTTGATCCAAACTATAGAGCTGTGGAAGGCTCAGAAACTCAGCTGTGGTGCTCTGCAGGAAGGACTGCTACTTTGTTTGGGGGTTGCAGTAAACTCTGCTCCTCTGGTAGATATAATGGAGTTTTACTTTCTCCGCTTGGTAGAGTCTTTTCTTATGCGTGGCTTGTTAAGTTGGTGGGGGATAGTGAGAAAATCAAGTACTAGACCACCTCCTGCTGAGATTTCTCAACAAGGGTTGTCACATCAGGTCACTACCACTCAATTTGAGAAAGCTGCGGCTTGTGTTGGGAACGCTGCGACTCAAGTGGACAATCTACTCAGGTTGCAGACAGAAGTAGCATCCTCCAAAGCAAAGTGTAGTACTGTTCATGCTGTTGTGAAGCATGGGACAAGCTCCCAGCGCTAAAAATCAGTGTGAGCAGCACAACATAACAAATTTTGCCACTCACAGAACTCTGCAGAATCCTTTAGGTAACTTCATGGAATTCTGCAGAGTAAAACTCTGCAAGTTTCACCTAGCCCTAACTTTGCTGCCCTGCTGCCAGGTTGAAAGTAGTGGATATAGTTATTAAACCCTTCACTAACAGAGTGTCCTTAAATGCTAATTTCCTTGCCTCTTGATCTTGACTTCAGAGACAGGAAAAAGCATCAACACACATTTCTCCAGGCACCTGCCCTGTGTCTGCTGTGAGTCCTACCCCCAAGTGGGGCCACCACACTCCTAGATCTTGGAGAATAGCCCTGTAGGTTCTCTTTCAGGTGACCTATGGTACTGTGCAGCATAACCTACTCAGCTCAACACATACCCAACACAGGGACTCCCTACACTCATCAATACAGGATTTAGCATAATTTTTTACAGATGTTCAGGCCAAACTTGTTCCATTATTGGGCTTACACTCATTTCCAGTAGTGCCATATTTGTGATTAGTCACAATCTGGCAAAACAAGGTGACTAAAGCTGTCACTTCATTTCCCAAAGGTGGTTATTTACAAATGTGTAATGAAGTAATTGTTTGACTTATCTTGATACATCAAAAGTGGCATATTATTGGTATTGTATTGTGTTTTCGTGTAATTACAGTATGAATCACTGTGTAAATACTTCACACCTTGCCTCTAACTCAAGTCTCATTCTTTCTGGCACAATACCAGACTGCTTGGCACAGGTATATTACTCAATTAACATGGTTTACTTGTGTTACATGTACTCTTAATCCATGGCCCCTGTCATTGCATTAGAGTGTAATAGCAAATTGTGACAACATTTGACACACAATTTGTTCAGAGTCACCTTATACGTCTTATTGGCCCTCTATATCAGCACTGTCCTGGCCCTTGACTCCAGCAGGCAACTCCATTGGAATAATGGATGCCACCTGCTCCTCTAATGGGTTGAACTCCTTCTGGACATATAGAGGGTCATTCTGACCCTGGCGGCCGGTGGCCGCCAGGGCCACCGACCACGGGAGCACCGCCGACAGGCTGGCGGTGCTCCAATGAGCATTCTGACCGCGGCGGTTCAGCCGCGGTCAGAAGCGGAAAGTCAGCGGTCTCCCGCTGACTTTCCGCTGCTCATTGGAATCCTCCATGGCTGCGGAGCGCGCTCCGCAGCCATGAGGATTCTGACGCCCCCTACCGCCATCCAGTTCATGGCGGGAAAGCCGCCATGAACAGGATGGCGGTAGGGGGGGTCGCGGGGCCCCTGGGGGCCCCTGCCGTGCCCATGCCAATGGCCTCCGCCGCCCGCCAGGGTCATAATGAGGCCCATAGTCATCCTCTAGTCCCCATTGCAGCCTTAGGGTAAATGTCGACTTTTTCTTTGGTCCTATTTTTATGACGATGCCAACGCTTTTTACATTCTACAACAGTCTTTCTTATTGGTACACCACAGTTCACTTTCACCCTCTGTGAAATTGGACTTCATCCTCCTTTTGCCAACTACTTTGGTATATCTAGAGGGATGGTGGTCTCCTGAATTCTTGTTGCTCCTTACATGGCACAAAATGCTGAAAAGTTCTCCATAGATTTGTGTGATGCATTGTGACCTTTCTGCAACTCCTTGCGCTCCTATGTGGTGCAAAGATAACTTGGTGAATGTAAAAGTGTCTTTTCCCATGCAATTCAACTGTGTATCATGTAGGATGACACATCTCCGAGTAATGCGCCATGGTAAACCATATGGTAAATACGGTGCATCCATGATGCAGGATTGTTCAGCAACACAGTCCAACACATGCTCACGCAATGCTGCAGAATGCAGCATTGCATAATAAATGATAAATCTGGGCCGAAGAGAGAAATAGTTTCTGAACTTCCCTGACTCTAGTTTTTCCTTAAGTTCTATTCCCAGTGATTCTCGCCCTAATCACCTTGCGCCTTGGCTTTGGACTAGAATCAGAGCCTATTTCATTGGTGAATGGCAGTTTGTATCTCTCCACCTCTACATTGCTCAAGGTGCTGAGCCTGCAAGTACACATTCCAAGTTCATAGCTGCAGTCTTTCAGGTTTTAAGTAATGTTACTGCCCTATACGCTTTAAAATGCTTATTTTACCACATGTTTCTGCAATAGGTAGCTCCGGCTCTCTAACCAAAAATGTTTTGTGAACTGAGGTTATCCACAAATGTGGGCCACTTTTGGGGATTGCCAGGTCTATTGTTGATCCAATTCTGATTTGGAAATATTTAAATCATACCCTGGGATAAAAGTATTTATGTTGTGTGGTAAATACTGCACCTTATTTAGCACTGTTTGTAATCAGGACCTTCATCTGAAAATGGGTATATTCCAGCAAAACAGAGTTACCCATAAGTTTTATTTCTTCATTATTTCTGGGGCCACCAACCTGTGATGAATGGTGTGCTGCTCATATGTAGAAAGCAAGACTCAGTAAGCTAATCTGCAGTTTTTATTACATGAGCATATGCTCTTGTAAGAGCAGCCATTTTGTATTATGCTTGTGACATGGAATCCCCAATTTTAATCCATTATGCCACATCATGTAAAGCAGGAGTTTGTTTGGGAAGAAAAAGTAGTGTAGGCACAATGATACCAACAAGCGATTCAACTGGATGGATGTATCCTGTTTTTGTTTTGTCAGACATTGATTAATAAATTAATTCATTTGTAGTGGATTTCCTTCTCAAACACATCATGCAAGCAACTCTTGAGTGATAAACCCAATTAGTTGCTTCCTATTTTTTGCAGGGAAAGTGCAATAAAAATGATTCTACTCCATTCCTGTATTGGATACTTCTTGCTGTTCTTTGTTGATTCCTTAGACATTTTGGATTTTGATACTGGAGGGAAAACATCACTTATCCATTGTTTGCAATGTTTAATGCATATGCATCATCTCTGTCTGATTTAATGAGAAACTCATGTAAGTTCAGCACATTTCTGTGCAAAATACTAATTTATGCTTGGCTGATGATTTAAGGAAGGCAAACACAACCAATTTAATTTCCCCTTTTCACATTCATTTCATTTTGTTTGTTTATTGGGAAATGGGTATTTTGGGGTGTTGGTGTTATGACGCTGTCGTCCCATTTCTAGGGGGTGCTGTAAGGGAACTGTCTGTAGCCTGGGAATCACCTTGAACACTTATCTAGAGTCCCTTGCTGACTCCCATTTGTTTCTCTTTTCACCATGGTATACTTTTGTAGTATTGCATTTGCTTTCCGGGACTGCAAATCCCATAATGCACAGCCTGGCAGTCAGGAAAACATGGATTCTGTTTCTCATTGTTTTCTATGGGAGAAGTCCAGTTGCTCCTTTTCACCGAATCCTCTCCTCCAGGATTTGCGAGTGTCTGAAACTACACACACCTGAGATCTCTCCTGTGCAGCCCAGTCATGTGATTCCACCTGGGGCTTTCTGCAGCTTGGAACTGCTTATAAGCAGCCATTTCCTCAAGATCACTGTTGTGCATTGGAGTTTGATTCCTTTGTGTTACAAACCCCTTATCGGATGGTGTTCGAGTCTTGTTCCTCTCCTGTTCTGTTCCAGCTTGAACCTGTTTCCTGTTTCTCTGCCCTGCTCCTGATTGTTCCAGCCAGAGTCTGTTCCCTACCTCTTAGCCTTGTACCTGTTTGTTTCTTCCAGAGCCTGCTCCCTGTTTCTCTGTCCTGCTCCTGCCTTGTTTCAGCCTGAACCTCATCTATGTTTCCCAGTCCTGTTTACTACTTATTAATACTCCCTATATTCCAGCCCTGTCCTTGCTTGTTCCAGCCAGAGCATGCTCTCAGTTTCCCAGTCCAGTCTCTGTTTGTTCCAGCCAGAGGTTTGTGCCCTGTTTTCGAGTCCTAGTCCTGCCTTTGCTTCAACCTGAGCCTGTTCCCAGTTCCTGCCTCTTAGTTTATTCCTTCTGTTTCCGTTTCCTCTCGGTATTTGTGTCTGGTAAGTCTTCTATCAGTCTCCACCAGTGTATCAGTGTCCTCCTTTGTACTGGGGTTGGCTCCTGGTTTCCAGGAGGCAATTCCAGCCCCCATCCTTGTCTAGTGTTATACAGTGTCTTTCGTACCTAACAGTGACAGTGTGCTATTGCTGTGTTTCCAGGAATTGCCACTGTGTTTCCAGCTGGACCCACAAGAGCTTGTCTTGTGTATGTAAGTACTATCCTTGTTTGTGCTCTAGGTTCCAGAGACAGAATCACTTCTGCTGCCTCCTTTCTATGGGGCTTGTGGGGTGACTGCCTGTAAGAGCAAACTGCACAGAGGCATTGACCTTCCCTGTCACTGTGGGAGGTTCTGCGCCCTACTCTGTGTACAACCCCGGCGTGTTTGTCCATTAGTAATCCGTTTCCTGTTTGTTCACACAAGGGTTGCTCTGCTTTTACTTTCCTGTGTCTGTCCATAGCTGTCCTTTCCGTGTATGCCTTTAGCTGCTCTTCTGCCCCAGTACACTACCTCTTTAGGATATTCAGTGACCTCAAGAGGTGTCCCAACCAGAGTCCTGATCAGACCCGCCCGAAACTGTGACAGTTGGAGGCCTGGGATATAATTACCCATTTCCCTAGATTTTTTGTCAGATTTATTGTTATTGTGCTATGGTGTCTTACTATTTAGGGCCTGGTGTACGGGCTTGCTGAAGGCCATAAATGTTTTTGTCAGTTTTTGTAAACTATTTTTCAAACTTCCACTGCTGCTGTGCTAGAGTTGTTTTAGGGGCCCATGGATGACATTGAATGCATGCCAAATTATTTTGTTTCTGTAGATGCTTGTTGGTGTTTGGAGATTGCTAAAGAAAGCATCCATGTTCCTTTGTTCTCAGTCTTCCTCTCGTCTCCCATGTGCTTGTCCACTATCTTGTCAAACAAATGTATGTGTGTGTGTGTGTGTGTATGTTCTTTTAACATTATCAGGACTGGACTAGTTCTTAAATCCTGGTAAAATCAGACAAACAACATCTCTGTGAAGACAAGTGTATTATCAGGGCTGGTCCTCTTATTGTGTTTAAGGACATTCAAGTTAACGTATTAATAATTACAAGCACACTTAAGTTTGCTTTAATTCACTTTATAAATTACCCCTTTTTCAAGGTGTGTGTGGAGTTATAATAGTGAGCAAAAAACTCTATTACTGTCAATGGCTGGCCAAATATAGTTATGACATGTTGTGTATGTGAGAGGGAGAGGGCAAGATGGTTATTTTGTGTCACTTCAGTCATCTTTAGATGAGCATATTGACTACAGCTATTAGTGTTTGTAGTGTTAAGTGCTAATCATGGTCAACTAAGACAGGGAGCAAGAAAGTAACTCCTGTCATGAAAATGGCTAGGGAGGAGAAGTCTATCACCAACGGAAAGAGCACTGGCACCAAACCCTCTTTCAATTTTCATCCAGGCAGTCTGTCTTTTAGACCCTCTTTTGAGCACAAAGGTATTGGGATTATTAGGCTTTTGAATCCCTCTGCTGAGATGATTGAATTCAAGATAGAGACCAAAGGGCCAGAAGTGTATCCCAGCAATCAGAATCTGCTGAACAAACATAAGAGTAAAAAGACCTGAGGAGTGCTCAGGAAGTTGAACTTGTTGCACAGCAGGATATAGATTAATTTCTATTATCTTCAACCTTCTTCTCCCACAAGAAATAGAAGGCAAACTACCCCATCTTCTCCAGCCTCCCGTTCTAAAGAAGGTGACATGGAGTGGACTCTCAAAACTCATGCTGAGTGACAACACAAAGGGAAGGTTCCAGAAAGCAAAGTTGGCAATGGCAAATATGAACCAGCCATTGTTTGTATCAAGGATGTCACTGAGGAAATCCACTTCACTTCCATTCAATCTGTTCATCTAGCACCACCACCTACCTCCCTATTCTCTAAAAAAACAGCAGCATTAGCCTTTGCAACAGTCCCAATGTGCCCTAAGCAAAAGTAAAACCAGCCTAGCTCCACCACTAGTTCTGGATTTGGCTCCTTGAAGATAGGGTCCTAAAAATCGGGCTCAGTAAGTATCTCATAGCAAACTAGAAACTCAGCCTTTAAACATGTTGTTGGTGAGAAATCAGGCAGAGATCTTGGTAACATATAGAGAATGACCCACATAAAACACGAACATGCATTAATCTGGGTACAATACCTAAAATGATGAATGTTAATCATAAAGAACATCCAAACTGGCAGAAAGCAATATTGTTGGTGGTGAAAATTATGAAAATGAGGAGGAAAATATTGGGGTCAGGGTACAGTTACCGCCACCAATAGTGTGCAAATAACACCAACAGCACGGTGGAGATATATTGGTGTAGCAAATACATCCTTACTGCATAGTCACCATAGATGTTCCACCTTTTTCTGGACTCTAGGGGCCTTATTTATACTTTTTGGTGCAAAACTGCACTAAGGCAGTTTTGCCCCAAAAAGTTTTGCACCGGCTTGCACCATTTTTTAGCACCAGCTGGGCACCATATTTATGGAATGGTGCAAACCGGTGCAAAAAGGGTAGGCTTGCTTAAAAAAAAATGACGTTAGGCAGTTTTGAGTCAAAATAAATGATTCTGACCAGATTAGCATAATTTTATGACGCTAAGGGGCATATTTATACTCTGTTTGCACTGAATTAGCGTCATTTTTTTTTTACTCTAATTCAGTGCAAAACTAACTCCATATTTATACTTTGGTGCTAGACCCGTCTAGCACCAAATTTATGGAGTTAAAGTCATTTTTTGGAAGTGGAAACCTACCTTGCCTTAATGAGATGCAAGGTAGGCGTTCCTGTGCAAAAAAATGACTCTATGGCCTTAACACCATATTTATACTCCCATGTAAAAATGGTGCAAGGGAGGGAGGAGGGGTCAAAAAATGCATTTCTTAAGACCTGGGTCAGGGCAGGTGTTAGGGGACCCGTGGCCCTATTTCCATGGTGGAACACCATGGAATAAGCCCAGAGGTGCCCTCCCTGGGCCCTAGGGGCACCCCCACCCACACTAGAGGGACTGCGAGGATGGGGGACACCATCCCAGGTAAGTACAGATAAGTGCATTTTATTTTTGAAAGTGCCATAGGGGGCCCTGAAATGGGCCCCCATACATGGCACCGGGTGCAATGGCCATGCCCAGGGGACCCCTGTCCTCTGTGCTGGCCACTGAGGTGGTGGGCATGACTCCTGCCTTTTCTAAGGCAGGAGTCATGTGGCATGGTAGGTTTAGCACCATAAAATGACGCTAATCTGGTTAGAGTCATTTTTTGGTGCTAAACCCTCTTCTTCTATACTGCCAGCCCCACCCGACTAAAGTCATTTTTTAAAACTCTAGCCTACCCTTTGCACCGGCTTGCACCATTCCATAAATATGGTGCCCAGCTGGTGCACAGAAATGGTGCAAGCCGGTGCTAAACATTTTGGTGCAAAACTGAGTTAGTCCAGTTTTGCAGCAAAAAGTATAAATAAGGGCCAATATTTTGTAAGTTTGCGCCACTTTTGTGTCATAAAATGACGTTAATGCGGTACAAAAAAAGTTTAAATCAGGGCCTTGGTGCTAGATGGGTCTAGCACCAAAGTATAAATATGGAGTTAGCTTTGCACCGAATTAGAGTAAAAATAAATGACACTAATTTGGTGCAAACAGAGTATAAATATGCCGCAGAGTATAAATATGCCCCTAAATATGGCGTTAAGGCCATAGAGTCATTTTTTGCACGGGAACACCTACCTTGCATCTCATTAAGGCAAAGTAGGTCTCCACTTTCAAAAAATGACTTTAACTCCATAAATTTGGTGTTAGAGGGGTATAGCACCAAAGTATAAATATGGAGTTAGTTTTGCACCAAATTAGAGTAAAAAAAAATGACACTAATTCGGTGCAAACAGAGTATAAATATGCCCCTAGGTTTGCTTGGCTTAGAACTGTGTTCACTTTTACCCCTGCTAAACATTAGTAAAATGCCTGTGCTTTCCATTTAAACATGAGACAAGTTGATTTATCCCTGATTGATATATCTAACCGGCCTGCAGGCCTTTAATATATGTTGTAGAAAATGCATCCACGGCTTGTAAGTGAAATGCGTAACTTGTAAACTGCTGCATCTATTGTGTCATCTACACTGTGGCCCTGCAAAACATAGCTTCACAACATACCATGTATACCCTGGCTGCAGCCGCTAAAACTTTACAGGCAAGCCTGTCAAAATAACCCTTTTTGACAAGTGGGAAACTTCTTTTAAATAGTGATTTGTTACCCCTTAAGTACACATTTTTGCCCACAAGGTAGGGTATCCTTAATATAAAAGTAGAACATGTGCATAGTTAAAGTTGGTATATTCATCAATTGACTAGCCCCCATAAAACAATTTTCACCAGCAGGGGTTTAGCTGAATAATATACAATCGCAAAGTATAGATTCTGACTTGAATCTGTGTCTTTGGACATGAAACAGATATAAAAGTAAATTTTTATGTTAAATAAAAATCCAGTTCAATAGTAAAGTCAGATTTTTATTAAAGATTTAGGAAAATTAACTCTTCAAAATGTATCTTTTACTTACATCAACTTTGAGAAGATGATTAGATTTAGCATATTAATAGTTGGTTTACCAGTGATTGACATTAACGAGATGTGAAAACTGCTCATAGAGGGAAACAATCCCTTGGCTATGGGGAGGTGTTTTTCTTCACTTTTCAAGAAGACCAGTTAAAATGCTATCCCCAGGGACTTCATTAACTATTGAAGGGCCTGCTCTTTCAAAATAAAATGTATCATGAAATTTTCCTTTTTCCACTTTGAGTTTTTGCTGCCAGAATAAACAGCTTCAATGGCACCTCATGAAATGCTTATCCTTCTTCAATGAGACCTTCCCTAATACAGCCTATTTCCTTGTCCCACTGAGGAGTTTTCATTTAGCAGACTAAAGGCCTGATTTATATTCTGGTGGGAAGGGTAACCCATAAATAGTGACAGAGTACCCTCCCAAACCTACATAATGGTCTGTCCGCTAAATTAAAAAGCAGGCAGACCATAGTTTCATGACTAAATCACCTTCTCCATGCTGGGGACAGCTCTGTCTCTGCCATGGCCAAACTTCTTCGACAGTCCTGAAAGAGAGAGGGCGATCTGAGAATTGACTATGCTAGAAATGGATGTCAGCCCGATGGACGTTTCTAAATGTGACTGACAAGACCTCTGCCAGGTGGAAGGAGCACAATACTCTGTCACCCTGGTGGAGGACAGCTTGGCTAAATCGAGCCTTAAATAGGAGGGTAAAATTGTTGACCGGGCCATCCCGTTTGGTGTATTTGACTTCAGGATCCATCACGGTCAGCTTCAAGATACACCTCGGCCCTCGTATACTGCTACCATGGACTATCATTGGTTTTTAGTGCTTTTTGGTGCTATTTTCACTTAAAACTTCAAAAACCTATATCTCTATTTCCCCTCTCTTAACGGATTTGGTGTGATTTGCTTTATTAAATTCATACTCTATTTTGCATGTTCAGTTTGCGATTTTTACTGCTTGCTGTTTTTACTTTATTACTGTCTTGGTACTTTATACATACTTTATACATTATCCTATGTTAAGCCTGCCTTCTCTGTGCCAGATCTATGAGGGAGTTGGGCTCAAGTTAATTTAGTGACTTGGGATAGGATTATTATACCTTGAGGTGGATACCCACCCACCCAAAATAGAATCCAGTTTCTTCTACATTGTCACTCCAACCAGCCTACAAGTCACCTGAGGTGGGTCAGTCAAAAAAGCTACTGATACAAAGTCACTTTTTGCTGTGGTATGAAAACAGCTTTACTTGCCTAAGGGGTCGCTCCCCTTCCGTGAATTTGGCGTAAAAAAAAAAAACTCGCTGGTGTCTAGTGGTTTCTGCCCCCATTGGGGGCAGACTGGCCTCATAAGAATAGGCCAATCTGCCCCCAAGGGGGGCAGAAATGGCATAAATATAATTTTCCCCCTGGGAGCGACCCTTGCCTAAGGGGTCGCTCCCCAACTAAAAACAAAAACAAAAGAAACACAAATAACAAAAAACACAAAAAATGATCCCTGGTGCCTAGTGGATTCTGACCCCCCTGGGGGCAGAAATGACCTAAATATAATTTGCCCCCTAGGGAGAGACCCTTGCCCAAGCGGTCGCTCCCCTTATGTAAATTTCAAATAATAAATTAATCCCTGGTATCTAGTGGGCATTTCAAAAGCCGGATTGCTTTACCATCCGGCTTTTGAAATGCTTTTAGAGACTTCAAAGGGAAGGAAATTCCTTTCCTTCCCTTTGAAGCCTTTCAGGCCCCCATCACATGATTGGAAGAGAAATGCTTTGCATTTCTCTTCCGATCGCGCTGGAAGCTCGAAGTGGCCTCTGATGAGGTCAGCGCTCATTTGCGCGCTGACGTCATCAGACGTCACTGGGGGAGTCAGGGGGGATCAGGGTGGAAGGGGAAGGGCTTCCCCTTCCATCCCTGCCTTGGTGGGGTGGGTGGGAAGCCCACAGAGGGAGCGCTAGCGCTCCCTCTGAGCTCGGTGCCGAGGACGTAATTGTTCAATCCTCGGCACATGAGCACTGTGCCACAGGACGTAACCGTTACGTCCACGGCACAGAAATGGTTAATACTTTCAGTGCATGGTGGCAGTGACTGGTGATTTGTCACAAGAAGGAGTCAAAAAGGAAAAACTGTGAACAGAGAGTGTACAGTGAATATTTTGGGGGATTACCATCTTCACTATAGAATCAGACTTATACATTCTATTATAAACCATAAAGGCAAGAAAGCTCAGTTTAGGAAAGCTGATATCTCAGCAGGCGTAAGAAATCAAAATCAAACAGTCTTATGCAAAAACCCTGCAATCTTGGATGTCTGAAGGGCATTGCACCAGTGACCTAATTTTTCTGAAAATGTAGAAAGGATCCCTTTGCTGTAGATGAGGCAGATAGAATTGGTCTGAAAGAAATTTCATTCACATTAAGAGACTTTTGGAGTGATTTATGTTTCGACACACAGTCTGCTGTTCCGTCATGGGGACAGAGTAAAATAGTCCATCCTTATGAAGAAGGAACATCCACCTAATTTATAAATTACCCCAAAGCAAGTAGTCATTTATAAAAGTGTAGGTAGGAACACATCGCAGTGTTCCCTATCAATATATTATACTCAGCAGGATGCAGCCCTGTATCACATAGTATTTGTTTTTCTTTACAAAAAGAAATTCTAAAACAGGATTTTCTTTTTCCAAAGTAAAAAAACATAGTGCTACCCTCGCAATGGGTGTGTTCCCCGATGGCGGTAGGTGCCTTATTACAGTTCTACTGTTCCTTAACACCAGGTTTTAACTGGCAGTAAGGAACAGTGAAAAATGACTACATGTCTGCGTATCTGAATTGGGTGGACATTTGGCAGAAGGACAAGTAGTCACTTCTCCAATGGCTCTTACTATGTCACAAGGTCTGTCAGAGAAGTATGGCCACAGATGAGACTAGCCTCCCCCATGGCCAAACTGAAGGTCTCCCACATTTAAATTGGCCAGGCAGACCTTCAAGTTGGTGGTATATATAGTGGGTCAATCTTGTTATGGTATATACAGGCTACAAGAAAATAAATCAACCCTCTGTCTCAAAAGAAATTCTGAAAGCAAATGTTGTGATAATTTCTCCATAGATAATTGTGGAGATATTTGATAAACATAGAGTCCACTCTGGTTGTGGCTTCTGACCAGTTGGGAACTATAAAGTACGGTGGTGGGAAGGCTGCTATGATTTTACTAGATCTGCCAGCAGTCTTCCACACTGTAAATCATGAGAGTCTAATTGCGTACCTGGCAGAAATCAGAATTGGAGGCACACCCTTAAAACTGTTCAGTTCTTTTCTCTCTCATTCAGTACATTCAGTGGCCCTGGGTGACTTGGTCTCTATGCCTTTCACATTATACTGTGGAGTCCCACAGCGCTCTTCATTGAGGCCAACTTTATTTAATATCTATGTAGCCCCATTGACAAAATGAATTTGCTCTTTAAGCTTTGCTCCTGTAGAATATGCAGATGACACACAGCTTACTGTATCCATTTAAAATAATGTTGCAAATGACCAAACGGTTCCACAGCTGTATTGGGGCCACTGTGCATTGGATGAATGTAAATAGCCTCATACTCAATTCAGCAATATCTGAGGTTCTCTTTGTTGGGAAGTACCTACCATCCTGGAACCAATCTTAGTGGAGATAAACACTAGGTGTTCCACCTACACCAACAGCTATTGTCAAGACCTTGGGATAACGTTTGATTCCACTCTGTGGTTCAGTACCCAGATAAACAACCTCACTTCCCCCTGTTTCATTCTACTGCATAAAATGAAGAAGATCTATTTGTACATACCTTTTTAACTACAGCACTTGTGTATCAAGATTAGACTATTGCAATGTCCTATATGTTGGTGTTCGTCAGCGTTCTTTCTAAAAAAATCAGCACCTTCAAGATGCAGCAGCCAGACTGCTCAAAAATTCATAAATGTCAGTCTGTGTCTGGGACAATGGCGAAGAATAGATTGAGCTTTAAGGCTCTCTGTGTCACTCACAAAGCTCTATACGGAATAGCTCTAGACTACTTAAAAAGAAATTTCAGTTTGTACAACCCATGTAGGTCATTATTCTTGACCAATTCTAGGATTTTCAATGTGGGTCAAAATTAGGAAATCTAATTGGAGGGGTAGGAGCTTAATCCACATTACAGCCCATCTGTCAAACAACTTACCTGAACAACTTAGAGGCCAGTCCAACATTTTGAGTTTCAGGAAACTTCTTAAAACCTGGCTATTTACTTACTCATCATGAGAGCTAAATAAATGAGTCTCACCTTTGGTATGGTTTGCATTAGCTATTTGTTATGGTTTGCATTAGCACCAAGACGTCAGTGGCAATCACGCGCATTATACATCTTATCAATATCAATTAATGAGGAGTGTGTCTTCCCAAGAGTTTGGTATGCCATTTCTGTAGTTATTTGAGTATTCTTCCATTGCAAATATTGAATTACATACATTTTATAATTTGGCAGATGACTAAGTATACATTTCTGGGCAATGAATTGAGAGAATTCTCCAAGGTTGGGTAACAGAAAGGGACATCTTGCCCTAACATCAAGCGGGGTTTAGAAAAACAATTTCAATGCTTAATAATAATACAATAATGAAAGTAATATTAGAAAGGCATGTAGTAATTAGTACAAGAAAACAGCTTGTATATAAACCTTTCATAGACTTTACTTTCTGGTTTCAGCCGAGTGGACCAGCCCATTTTATGGAAGAAACTAAGGCCCATATTTATACTTTTTTAGCAGCGCATTTGCGCCGCATTTTGACGCAAAAGCGGCGCAATTTTACAAAATACAATTGTATTTTGTAAGTTTATGCCGCTTTTGCATAAAAAAATGACGCAAATGCAGTGCTAAAAAAGTATAAATATGGGCCTTACTGTATTAGGACTTCTGCCTCCACTTTTATGTTCAGTAATCACCCTTTATTATTAAACCTGGTGCAAAGTGCTCATGTGGAGGTCTCAAGGAGTTACACCAGAAGTAAATACAAGTAATGATGTCAAACTGGGTTGCTTCCTGGCACCATTACTGTTTTTGCTGTACATTTATGATTTACTTGCCATGGTGAAAATCACCTGGTGACTATCCTATAGTCAACAGGCAAAAATGGCCCGCTTTACACCATTAACATTGTCATTTTTTGGTCAGACAGCTATGGAACTACCATGAAGACAGAATAATCTGAACAATATTTCTGACAGTCATTTAAAAAAAATCTAATATGGTGAAAATTAAATAGAATTTGGATCATGTGGTGCAAAGAGTAATCTTTTTGATGTGATTGAACCCGCCCCCCTAAGAATTTTAACAGACGCATGGAAAATTGAAAAAGAGGAGATGAGCACATATATGAGTTGTGAAAGGGGTTGTTCAAAGTTTAGATCATGTTCATTTTACTTGCCAAGCATTATTGAGTGCAAATAAATATTATCTATACTGTACTGTTGTTCATTCTAGATGCTGCTTTATTTCCTGACCAAAATATCTACCTCTTTTTTCTGATGTCTATTATGCTCCAGGGAAAACCTTTCTGGGAGAAAGAGAAGGCATCAACCATGGTACTGTGGCTCTTTTCAGCTCTAGTTAGCCATTCACCTATAGCTCAGTTTTTATATAGGGACTCTGAGGTGGAGGAATCTGTCAGCCTTGCCCTTTATTGTTCCATTTTCTCTTTGCAGTTTTGGACAGTGAGATGTATCCGAGGAAGGGGATGGTAAACCCCTTCGGTTGAGTTTCATGCCATTCCCAGCTGTGGGATGCCCCGCTCTTCACTTTTATTGTTACCTCCCTGCATATGCTAAAATCCCTACATGTCCTCCCCACCTTGTGTGAGGGGGAGGAGTGGATACATGTCTGTCTTCCTTTGTTGAAAGAGAGGAGCAGGTCAATTCTAAATGTTTCGCAGCGAGGGAAGAGCTGGTGAGCCCCTGCTTTTCCATTTCATGCTACCTCCTTATCCACAAGGCTAAAACAAGTCTGAAAGACTGTAATGGAGAAAGAAGTGAGGCATGTTCTTGTGGTTGTAAATCTTGCCCTTACCTTGAAAACACCCTCAAAAGAGGCAGCTCACCTACTGCACCCTGCTTGTAAGTTGCTGAAAACAAAGATAAAGGCATAGGTTGGATAGGAGACTATGTAGTACATGAGCCCACGCAGGTAGGGAAAGTCACATATACTTTGGAATTATATGATTATATTATTAATTAATCTACCATTATTTGAATAAATAAAACACAAAGGATCATATATATGGGGATTTGGTGTAGGGCAGTATAGCAAGTTATCTTGGTGTGCTGCCCCACGCCAAAGTGAACGGTCACAAATGCATCATATTTATGCAACAAAGTACATTCCTGTCCTTTTCCCCTGCACTGGCATCATTTCAGCAGCCTAGCCCTAAAGTAGGCGCCCTTTCACCATGGAGCAAGGGTGCCTCCTTTGCATGCAGGATTGTTTCTGTTCAGGAAGGGGCACCTCCCTGCACAAAAACAATCATTAGAGGCATTTTCCTATTTCTTTGTGTGCTTCAGAATGCAGCTCAAAATAGTAAGAGGAAAGAACAAGGAGAAATAAAAATATTTCCCCTAGTTACACCTATCGTGGGGAGAGGTGAGGTTTTGTTGTTTCCCCAGGGTTACACAAATTTGTAAATCTGGGGCAGCGTCAAAATCCATGAGTGCTGCGTGGGAAAACCCACTTGAATGCCTCCCTGGTGCAGTATAAAGCAACCCAGTGACTTGCGCTGCCTTGCCTTTCTCCATATCTATCTAAAGTGGCTTTGCGTTGCCTCATATATACTATTATGTAATCTGCGCCTCTTGAACATCAAAAAAGTGACGCTCCTGTAGAGCAAGGGACTCATAAATATGTTTCAATGTTTTTAGCTCAAATGGTGCTAAAACAAAAACAAGTTAAAGTAATAATAATGTTGTAATAAAATGGCCAAACTGCGAAGGAATGGTGCCACAGAAAAATGCCAGATAAACCTTTGCACATAATGTATTTGACTGTGAATGCTACATTATTAAGTTAGTTAATCCTGCTGCATAATTTGTATTGTGACTGATACATCATTTCAAAAGCCCTGCCCTAACCCTAACAGTCGTGACCCACACCGGCCCTCTCATTTAATACTGTACACAAGTACAAGAACCTTATCCCAGGATTAGGGAGCGGGGGGTCAGAATAGTTTAGGGCAAAGGCTAGGGTTAGGTTTGGTTAGGGGTTGATTAAGTTATTCAAAATTAGAAGATACATGAGGGAAGACAAAGTTTAGGAAGAAAACATAGACGTCTGGCACATGCCATGATAGAAGATTGTATGGATGAGCTGTACAACCTCTAGATGCCAGAAATGACAGAGAGAAAAAGACACAAACATAACATAGTGGATACACTTTTTTAAGTGTTTGGGATTAGGATCAAGAAAGGAAGGCTGGGGTTTGGGTTAATAAATGTCAGCAGTTATCATTTATAAATTATGTTGGCTTACTACCCACACCAGGAGCCACTCCCTTTCCCCAGCACGCTCCTGACCTCAATGCTGCTCTTGAAATAACAATACTGGTTTAGAGTATTGCTACCTACTACACATTTAAAATATTAACACCCAAATAATTTGAAATTATTACTTATCAGAGCATCACTTTGAAAGTTTAACTTCTAAAAATTAAACACTGGATTAGTGAAATGTTAACTTGGAATTTGACAAACAAGGGTAAGGGTAAACATTGCTTCAAAAATTGAAAAGTAATAAGTCACTCATTACTATTTAAGGGTAATTTTGTGATTCTGGTGCAAACACATGTTTGCACAGGGTACTGGATGTGTGTGATAACGATCAGACATATGCAGTTTTCTTTTGATAAATTCTGGCACGTCAAACGTGCTGAAACTTACCAAAGGAAAATGTCCCCAAAAAAGGCAATGCATGCAGAATTAAGTATGTTAAAAACTAATTCTGCATGTTATTTTTTAATTTTCTGATGAAAACCTGGCGTAATGGTATTTTAACACAGATGGTAAAAACCTCACCCAATTAAAACAAACTTGTAATGAGGCCCTAAAATGGAGAAACAAAAGGGAAAAAGCAAAGTAAATAGGAAGTTGTAGGGTGAGGAAATTAAGGTAATGTTAAAGGAAACACAAGGAGGAAAGTTTAACACCAAGTGAACTAAAAACAGCAGTCAACAAATAAAGTGGAAAGGGGCAGCAGGAACACAAATTTAGGGGCATATTTACAAGAGAGTGGCGCATCAGCTATGATGGGCTCCTTTTCTTGCATCGCCTTGTACCCTCTAATGTCACCATGGTAGCGCTGTTTTTACTATAGAGTGCACCATGGTGCACGTTAGCACAATAAAGTCATAATTTATGATGCTATGTAGCACTTTGCTACATTAGTGCCATTAATTATGGTGCCAGTCCAGCAAAGCACAGGGAGGCCCATAGGGGGCTCTATGCAGGAATTAAAAATGTTTGAAAAAATGGCACAGTGACATTTTGTAAATTTCACTGAGCCATTTTTTGGGCCTCCCTGCATGGGAATGCCTCCCCTGCATATATTATACCCGGCAAAGGAATAATGTGGGGCAAGGGGTTAAAATGTGATGCTATGCTTGTAAATATGGCACACAGTGGGGTCCTCCTTAATGCCTCCTTAGTTTAATGCTAGAGCGGCAGAAGGGGTCACAAGGGGCTTGTAATTATGCCCCATAGTTTTATCAAAGTAACCAAGGAACAGAGAAAATTAAAGAAAGGGTGAACTAAAGGAAGTATATAATCTGAAGAAATGGTTCTTTCCTTCATAATCCTATATTAGTTTTCCTACTCCACTACAGACTTTCATTAGTTTATTATAAAGTTCAGGGTTGCCTTTGTTGTGGCCCCTGAGTGGCATCAGCACCTTTTTTGCAGCAACATTGCACCCCATTTTTAATAGGTTACTCAAACATTATATGATTCTCAATTGTGCCAATCTCTGGTGAAAGAATACCAACCACATACCTTGTATCTTTGCAACTCAATTAACATTACTTGTAATTAGGGCCTGTGCTTGGACCATACTCTGGAGGACCTTGTAAGCTTAGTTCAGCAGTACTTTAATTCAAGAAATGAGAGGCCAGCCAGCCATATTGTTCTTGCCACGAGGCCATACAGATATAAATTAGTTTAAATGAGATCACTTCACATATAGGATACTCTGTGGAAGAATATGCCAATGCACCTTAGACTTGAGAAATATATCATGAAACCCCATTGAGGAATGAAGACCAAACTTTCTATTCAGACTGTAAATGAGACAGTATTACTCTACAGACTGTTCCATAGTCCTTTGCATAATAATTATTAGTATCAAATGCCTAAAGCCATACCCTCCACATTGGTGCTGCACATTCTGGGTCCTATTTAAATATGTTTTCATTTGTTTATCGTTATTATATCACTTAACCCCCACAGTGCCTGGGACGAGCTGGTCTCGTCCTCGCACACGCTTCCCGTGTGCCGGGGACGAGACCAGCTCGTCATGCACCTGGCCCACAGGGGGAGCAGTAGCACTCCCCGTGGGCTCCCTCCCACACCATCCAGTCAGGGATGGAAGGGGAATCACTTCCAGTCAAGACACCGCCAGTCAAGCGCCACTCTGTTCACACCGCCAGGCAAGAGCCACCCTATGCACATCGCAAAACCAAGTGCCACTCTAAGCACACTGCCAGCCAAGTACCACCCTATGCACCCCTTCAGCCAAGTACCACTCCATGCACACCGCCAGCCAAGCGCCACTCCACGCACACCTCTAGCCAAGCGCCACTCCATGCATACCACCATCAATTTTCTTTTTGTTTTTAAACAACAAAGACACCACTAACTAATTATAAATAAGTACAAAACTACAAACACAAAAGCTCTAACTGAATACATGACAGAAATGCCAACCATGAAACTGAACATATAAAAATATATAACAGGCAGTTTACGCTCACGGTATTTCCCAGATTTAGTTTTTACTGTGGTAACTCCTGAAACAGCCGGCCACACACAGCCCAGGCTTTGAATGGCAATCCGGGAAGTGCATCATGCTCTCCCTCCAGATACCTCTTCGGGCACAGACTCTACATTTCTTAGTGGGCAAGTCTTTTTTGGGAGTGGAGGAATGTGATCAGGAAAGTGGTGATCTTTCAATCTAGCCACATTCTCCACCACTGCTACTCTAGGAACTCTTGCCTGTTCCACCACATTAAGGGTCTCTATCACTGACTCCTGAAATTTAAGAATCTGTGCTCGAAGAGTTATCCGGAGGGAGACTCAAATGTACTACCCAGATTGTCCTTCAAAGCCTGGGCTGTGTGTGGGTGGTTGTTTCAAGAATTACCACACCCAGAAAAATTACTTGGCGCTCTCATGAGTGTAAACTGCCTGTTTTATATTTTAATGTGTTCAGTTTCATGGTTGGTATTTCTGTCATGTACTTTAAAGATTTTGTGTTTGTAGTTTTGTAATTATTTCTAATTAGTTAGTGGTTTCTTTGTTTTTAAAACAACAAAAAAAGTGATGCCATTGTGTGTGGGGTGGTTTTTGGCTGACGGTGTACATATTGACTTGCTGTTGGCTACTGAAACACACTGCAAGCCAAGCGCCAGTCCACACACTCCCATCAGGTAGTGTGATTGCTGTATTAGGCATGTGGGTGTATGTAAGTGATGGGCCCTTGAGTGGCGCTGTCTGTCGATGCAAGTGTTGTATTGTGCTGGGCCCATGGCTGGCGGCATGAAAGGTCTTGTGCATGTCATGTAGGAAAGGTGTATGAATGCACTGTAAAGTGGTTAGTGCCTTGTCGTAGCTTTACAGCTCACGAGTTGTGAGTCACTGGTATAGTTTTTTGGCCTTTCAGTTATTAACAGTGCATTTCAGTTTTGTGAAATCTCTTGTTCATATAATTTGATCTACTGAACCATCACTCACTCTCGTGCCAAATCCAACTAGTATGTGTGGTAAAAATGACAAAAGCTGGTCCGCTGTAGTCAGGCGTCACAGTAAACATGTGACATGCTAGGAGTCTTGGGTGGGACACTGATGATGAAGCATGCCACCAACTTGGTTGGTGGGTGAGGGGTCTTTTTAACATAGGCCTAAGTGTGTTTCTTTTTGCAATTTTAGTGTTTGGAACAACACAGAAGTACGTGGATACATCAAAATGATCTATTACAAAACTACCTGTGTTTGGGGGGGAGGGGCACCTAGGTTGAGGTTTGCTGAGGATTCTGGGTGAGAAAACACTGGGGGATCTACACAAGTCACACCTCTCTGGACTGCCTCGGGTAACTAGTCTTCAAAAATGTTTGGGTTTGGTAGGATTCCCCATATTGCAGCTGAGCCCAGGACCAAAAATGCAGGTGCCCCCCACAGAAACATGTAGTTTTGTATTTGATAATTTTGATGTGTCCACATAGAGGGTCATTCTGACCCTGGCGGCCGGTGGCCGCCAGGGCCACCGACCACGGGAGCACCGCCAACAGGCTGGCGGTGCTCCAATGAGCATTCTGACCGCGGCGGTTCAGCCGCGGTCAGAAGCGGAAAGTCAGCGGTCTCCCGCTGACTTTCCGCTGCTCTTTGGAATCCTCCATGGCTGCGGAGCGCGCTCCGCAGCCATGAGGATTCTGACCCCCCCTACCGCCATCCAGTTCATGGCGGGAAAGCCGCCATGAACAGGATGGCGGTAGGGGGGGTCGCAGGGGCCCCCGTAAGAGGGCCCCGAAAAGTATTTCAGTGTCTGCCTTGCAGACACTGAAATACGCGACGGGTGCCACTGCACCCGTCGCACCTTCCCACTCCGCCGGCTCGATTACGAGCCGGCATCCTCGTGGGAAGGTCGTTTTCCCCTGGGCTGGCGGGCGGTTTTACTGGAACCGCCCGCCAGCCCAGGGGAAAACTCGTAATACCCGCCGCGGTCTTTTGACCGCGGCGCGGTAATTTGGAGGGCGGGATCCTGGCGGGCGGCCTCCGCCGCCCGCCAGGGTCATAATGAGGCCCATAGTGTTTTGGGGCATTTCCTTTCGCAGACACAGGGCCTACCCACACAAATGAGGTACAATTTTTATCAGGAGACCTGGGGAAATGCTGGGTGAAAGGAAATGTGTAGCTCCCCTCAGAATCCAGAACTTTCTGTCACCAAAATGAGAGGAAAAAAAACATTTTTTTGCCAAATTTTTAGGTTTGCCAAGGATTCATGTTAACAGAACCTGGTGAGAGTCTCACAAGTCACCCCATCTTGAATTCCCCTATGTGTCTAGTTTTCAAAAATGCAAATGTTTGGTAGGTTTCTCTGGGTGCCGGTTGAGCTAGAGGCCAAAATATACAGCTAGGCACTTTGCAAAAAATAGCTTTGTTTTCTTTGGGAAATGTGATGTGTCCATGTTGTGTTTCAGGGCATTTCCTGTTGCGGGCACTAAGCCTAACCACACAAGTGAGGTACCACATTTATTGGGAGACTTGGGGGAACGCAGGGTGGAAGGAAATGTGTAGCTCCTTTAATATTCCTAAACTTTCTGTCACACAAATTCGAGAAAAAAGTGTTTTTTTTTGCCAAATTTTGAGGTTTGCAAAGGATTCTGTGTAACATAACTTGGTCAGAGCCCCACAAATCACCCCATTTTGGATTCCTCTAGGTCTCTAGATTTTAAAAATGCACAGGTTTTGTTGGTTTCCCTAGGTGGCAGCGAAGCTAGAGGCCAAAATCCACAGCTAGGAACTTTGCAAAAAAAATCGCTCAGTTTTCTTTGTGAAAATGTGATGTGTCCACGTTGTGTTTTGGGGCATTTCCTGAGGCGGGTACTATGCCAACCCACACAAGTGAGGTACCATTTTTTTCGGGAGACATGCGGAAATGCTGGAAATGCGGAAATGCTGGGTGGATGGAAATTTGTGGCTACTCTCAGATTCCAGAATTTTCTGTCACCAAAATGTGAGTAAAATGTGTTTTTTTGACAAATTATGAGGTTTGCATAGGATTCTGGGTAACAGAACCTTGCAAGAGCCGCACAAGTCCCACCATCTTGGATTCCCCTATGTGTCTAGTTTGATAAAATACACAGGTTTGGTAGATTTCCCCAGGTGCCAGCTGAGCAAGAGGCCAAAATCCACAGCTAGGCACTACGCAAAAAAAAGCTCAGTTTTCTTTGGGAAAATGCGATATGTCCATGTTGTGTTTTGGGGCATTTCCTGTTGCGGCACTAGGCCTAACCACACAAGTGAGGTACCATTTCTATCAGGAGACGTACAGAAACGCTGGCTGGAAGGAAATTTGTGGCTTCTCTCAGATTCCAGAATTTTCGGTCACCAAAATGTGAGGAAACTGTGTTTCTTTGCCAAATGTTGAGGTTTGCTAAGGATTCTGGTTAGCAGAACCTGGTGAGAGCCCCACAAGTCACACCATTTTGAATTCCCCTAGGTGTCTACTTTAAAAAAAATGCACAGGTTTGGTAGGTTTCCCAAGGCCCTATGTGCTGGCTGAGCTAGAGGCCAAAATCCACAGCTAGGCACTTTGCAATAAACAGCTCTGTTTTCTTTGGGAACATGTGATGTGTCGACGTAGTGTTTTGGGGCATTTCCTGTCGCTGGCACTAGGCCTACACACACAAGTGAGGTATCATTTTTATCAAGAGACATGGGGAAATGCTGGGTGGAAGGAGATTTTTGGATCCTTTCAGATTCCAGAACTTTCTGTCACCGAAAATGTTTTTTTTACCAAATTTTGAGGTTTGCAAAAGTATTCTGGGTAACAGAACCTGGTGAGAGCCCCACAAGTCACCCTATCTAGGATTCCTCTTAGTGTCTAGTTTTTAAAAATGCACAGGTTTGGTAGGTTTCCCTAGGTGCTGGCTGAGCTACAGGCCAAAATCTACAGCTAGGCACTTTGCAAAAATCAGCTCTGTTTTCTTTGGGAAAATGTGATGTGTCCACGTGGTGTTTTGGGGCATTTCCTGTCCCATGCACTAGGCCTACCCAAACAAGTGAGGTACCATTTTTATTGGGAGGGGGGGAATGCTGGGTGGAAGGAAAGTTGTGGCTCCTCTCAGATTCCAGAACTTTCTGTCACCGAAATGTGAGGAAAAAGTGTTTTGTTTGCCAAATTCCGAGGTTTGCCAAGGATTCTGGTTAACAGAACCTAGTGAGAGCCCCACAAGTCTCCTGATCTTGGATTCCCCTATGTGTCTAGTTTTTAAAAATGCACAGGTTTTGTAGGTTTTCCTAGGTGCCAGCTGAGCTAGAGATCAAAATCCACAGCTAGGCACTTTCCAAAAAACTCATCAGTTTTCAATGCAAAAATGTGATGTGTCCATGTTGCGTTTCCTGTTGCAGGCATTAGGCCTACCCCCGCAAGTGAGGGAGACTTGTGGGAACACAGAAAAGCAGAACACGTGTTATTGCTCCTTGTCTTTCGCTGCATTTTTTCGTTCCAAATGTAAGACAGTGGGTAAAAAAGACATCTATTTAAGAAATGCCCTGTAATTCACATGCTAGTATGGGGACCCCGCAATTCAGAGATGTGCAAATAAGCACTGCTTCTCAACACCTTACCTTGTGCCCATTTCGGAAATACAAAGGTTTCCTTAATACCTATTTTTCAGTCTTTATATTTCACAAAATGAATTGCTGTGTACCCGGTATACAATGAAAACCCCTTGCAAGGTGCAGCTCATTTACTGGCTCTGGGTACCTAGGGTACTTGATGAATATACAAGCCCTATATATCCCCCTACCCAGAAGAGTCCAACAGACGTAACAGTATATTGATATAAAAAATCTGACATCACAGGAAAAAGTTACAGAGTAAAACGTGGAGACAAATTGCAGTTTATTTACCTCAATTTCAATATTTTTTTCTGCAGGAAGACTTTGCAGGATCTACACAAATGACCCCTTGAGAAATTAAGAATTTTGTCTACTTTTCAGAAATGTTTACCTTTCCGGGATCCGGCATTGATTTCACACCCATTTCTGTCACTAACTGGAAGGAGGCTAACTGCACAAAAAATTGTAAAAATGGGATATTATCACCGCAAACCCTTTGTGAACACCATTCTCAGGGCAAAAAAAACACAAGCTTTCTTCTTCAGCCCATTTTTTCCTATAAAAAAAAAGTACAAGAATTTGCTGTATTTTGGCTAATTTCTTTGTCTCCTTCAGGGCAACCCACAAACTCTGGGTACCCCTAGGATCCCTAGGATGTTGGAAAAAAGGACGCACATTTGGCGTGGGTAGCATATGTGGACAAAAAGTTATGAGGGCCTAAGTGCAAACTGCCCAAATAGCCAAGAAAGGCCTGGCACGTGATGGGGGAAAGGCCTGGCAGCGAAGGGGCTAAAGATAATACAACACTATAAGTACAAACCCTGTCCACCCTATGCACTATAATAAGGTTTACAGCTAAGAGTTCCACTATACCCAAAAAATGAGATCCCTAAATGTAACTGAGTCCTATTTGGAACAGCTATAGTTTCCACTGCTTCTGAATGTGTGCTTTCTGTTGACATTCTTAATACTCCCTTAGTAGCTTCTCTTTATGATCTAGATAAATATGTGCAAAATTATCCTCTACATTTAGTCAGTCTGATAGGATGAACAGAATAGAGCATTTTGGTTGAGAGCCCGGGAGGAGAGATTACAAACAAATTAAGTCATTTTGAAAATGGCAACTGATTTAGTAACCAGTCAATCTAGTAAAGCTGGAGCATATAAATGACACCTTTTTGCAGAGTATAGTTATGAAATCTTAGAAGACTTAGGAACCCATGCTTATGATGGTAAATGAAATTCTTTAATCACTATGGGCCTGATTTAGAGTTTTAGGTGACAAGTAACTTTTATCACAGATAGATGTGATGGCTATCCTGTCTACCTTGTTACAAGGCAAGTGCATTATATCCAGGGAGATTGAGATTATGCAAGCCTGCTGAGTTTTCTGCATAGTTATAGAATTGCCACACTTGACATATAATACTTCATCATATACTGCATAATCTGCAATTTTTAACAAAAACATTGCTTCTACCTTAAACGTACCATAAGTTACTAAAAACACAGCAACACGTTTCAGCACAGTGACAGGGCATTCACAGAGGCTGCCTATTACCTTATCTCCTTTCAGTTGCTCATTGATGTTTTTGGATGCCACATAATTACTAATGATGTGATAAACCTGCCCAAACAATGTTAACATAATAATATTTAGCACAATAATGAAGTAATACTGTCATAAAATGTGCTGCATTATGCTGCACAATTTTCCTTTTGTGCCTCATTATATAGTCAAGCCTACTAGATAATATTGTCAACCCCTGCTGCATAGTTCTAGTGGCACTCTTAATAATGCTGACTGGATATCTGTCACATCTGTGACAGGGTAACCTGACTGCTCAATTCTAAATCAGGCCCTAAATTCTAATATGAGCACCTTTTCATCCAGTCTTTTAAACAGTCATTACGTGAACATGGTCATTGCTTCCCAGTGTGTGGTTGTCATAAAGTAAAGGGATAAAAAAATAATGTTCAAGACATCTGAAGCAGTGTGTAATTTTAGGTCTGCATTCTTTGCAAGTCTTTTGAAGATGTGTAGAGCTTTCATCCGAGTTTATTGGGGTGATAAAGTGCTATGTTTATCACTTCTCTGATACTAAATCCTTGCCATCCCCAGTTACTTCAATTGTCTTCCGCGAGATACATATTACACTGTGAAGTAGTGGCCAAAGTAATGTCTATTCCACAAGGAAAGCCTTTTTTGGGCCCATAACAGGATTAACCAAACATTTTAAAACTTATCAGACTTGATAATGACACTTTATTTCTAATCAGTATGCTGACACAATTCAGCATTGATGGGAGGTTGCATGGGGATTACTTTCAGTCAAGGCATCTGACTTCAGAAGGCAACATCCTTTAGTGGAATACACTTTTGCACGTGTGAAAGTCCATCAATTTTAGCATCAACACTAATTATTTTTATTAAATATGGGCATCCTGTAGCTCATTACCTCAAGAATAGATGCCCCAGTATTTATCCTGGGCAATTAAACAACCTCTCGGTTACACTGGCCCTTTTTAGGATTACAAAGTTATTACTTCTAAGTCATGTCCACCCACCAGTGATTTTCCTTTGTATAATACCATATAGATGGTTCATCGTGCCTAAGTATACAGTAGCTATGAAGTACACAGAGAACGCCTCGTTTAGGGACAAGATTTTAGGTTCAATGGACATCAAAAGAAACTATGCTATTGACCATCATTGCAGAAATATCAGGTTGACCATACAAACAATCTGTTGGAAAGAATGCAAAGCATCTAATACCACTACCACAAAAGGGACAGATTCGGAAAGATATTGCTATGAGTAGATGTTACATTCTCTAGTAGTAAAATACTCCTACATTTCAAGTGTACTGGTTTATTCACAAATACTCGTAGAATTCAGGAGGATACTGGAGTAGGGGGAGGGTGTTTACAAATATATCACTCAATACAGCACAACAACTGGAGTTTGCTATGTTGAGTGAGAGCAAGAGAGCAGGACAGCATTATGGTCCTCATTACAACCCTGGTGGTATGTGATAAAGTGGCGGTAATACCGCCAACAGGCCGGTGGCAATTACTGCCAAATTATGACCATGGCAGAAACAGCTCAGATAGACAGCCACTTTACCACACCGACTGCCAGGGCGGATTCAAAAGCCACCATGGCGGTAGCCACCTACAGCCAGGTGGAAGCCAATGGACCGCCCACTGTATTATGACAGCCCAATTTCACACCTTTTCAACACATCATCATCAAAAGCCTGGCAGAAACACTGCACAGAAGAGAAAGGATTCACCATTGGAGACACAGGCAACCACCATGCCGCCATGGAGCCCGAGCTGCAAATATTTCAGATGATTTTCTACATCCTGCTTCACCACGAACACAAACGACGGCGAAGACGACCATGGTGAGTACAGCTGCCTAGCACACATGGGGGGGAGAGTGACACACACATGCACAACACACACCTCCATCCTCAACACCATACACACAATCAGATGCAGTAAGAAAACATATTTCCCCCGTACCCCTCAGGAATAATGCAAGGACTACAGGAATTGTCAGCGAGACCGGATCCTCGGGTTTGCGCCTGTTCCCAATATGTCCACCTCTTGGCAGCTCCAAACTCTACTAGCTATTATAGCATAGAGTTAAAGAATGGCCAAGTGGGGGATGGGGTTTAGGTTGGGATCAGCGGAGGAGGAGACCTGTGGAAGCAAGAGTTAAGAACACAATAGCAAGGTCATTCACATTAATTTTAATGAACTTTGTTTTAACTCTTTATGCTCTAATAACATGAGAGATCAAAAACATTTCAATACCGTGACCTTTTTATAATCATATACTCTGAACATTGAACTTTCTCAAGTTAATCCTTAGAATAGCAATTACATCACAACAAGAGTCAATTAGTAAATTCGTTCCCAAAGAATTAACTGCTATAGGATTCATGAATTATACTGTGGAATAGGCAAACTGACTAAACTGGTTTTGTCTAGAAAGATCACACTCTGTTTGATCTAAGTTTCAAGATTCAATTGCCCAAAAATTGTTGCGCACCTTATTGCCAGACTGCGCATCAAGACTCATCTACCTGGAATGATCCAACGCTCTGCTGATCTGAACTGCAAGGGTTAATTGCCAAGAATGAATCGCGCACACTGTTGACGATTCAACCATCAAGATTTGCATGCCTCAAAATGATCGCGCACTCTGCCGATCCGAACTGCAAGGGTTAATTGCAAGAATGAATCGCGCACACTGTTGCCAATTCAACCATCAAGATTTAAATGCCTCCAAATGACCACGCACTTTGCCAATCTGAACTGCAAGAGTTAATTGCCAAGAATGAATCGCACACACTGTTGCCAATTCAACCATCAAGATTCAAATGCCTCTAAATGATCGCGCTCCATGCCAATCCGAACTGCAAGGGTTAAGTGCCAAGAACAAATTGCGAACACTGTAAATCACAAAACCAAAAACTCAAATGCTTTAGAAACGGAGTTGTGGATTTATCCCGAACTCCGCATTACCGCCCTGCTTGAAGATCAGCAAGATAATGAGGACAGGGCCAGGAAATGTCCAAGTAGGCCTCCGGAACAGGAGCCCTGGAAAATGCTGCTGCTCTGCACCAGGACCTCTGAATAGTGAGAACGTGGAGTTGGGCTGTGTTCCTTAAAGAGACCCAAGCCTCACCCACATGCCACACCCAGCCAGGCTGCAGGAAAGGCTTGAAAATAAACAATACATCACAAACATCATTAATGACATTTCAAGATAAATACTTGCAAGGCAAAAAGTTAGTATGCAATACCAACACACAATGCATGAATTATTACATTGCATAAGGTTTGTCATTTTGCATTATGTTGCCCGTAGAGCACGCACTGTCCTAGTGTTGACAGAAATAGATGAAAGTTGGTGTAATAATATAAATACAGTAGAAATAGATACATCCAATCTAAAAGAATATACATATGTACAATTCAAGGGGCACTGCCCAGTCCTCAATGTGCATGGGAAACAGGGCCACATGACAAAGTCCAAGGCCCCATTTGTCTCCTGCCACAAAACGGAGAGAACACTGCAGGGGCATCAGTTGGAAAACAGGCAGGCATCTCAAGGGAATGGGGAATAGAGGGGCAACTCAGGTGGCAGATGGAACAACAATACTGGTCCTGGATGGGGCAACATTCCCATTGCTCTGTCCTGGGGCATGTAAGGCCCCAGTCTCTCAAGTGGGTGACTTCCCACATGCTATGGAGGGGGCAACATGCCCTGTGCTTGGTCCTGGGAAGTGCAAAGCCACAGTCTCTTAAGTGGGGGACTTGCCCACATGCTCTGGAGGGGGCATTGTGCCCTGTGATCTTCACCCTTGGGAGGATGGGGTGAGTGGGTGGCTTACCCACTGGTTCTGGAGGGGGCATCGTGCCCTGTGATGTTCATCCTGGGGAGGATGGGGTGAGTGGGTGGCTTCCCCACTGGTTCTGAAGGGGGCATTGTGCCCTGTGACGCAGATCGTGGGGAGGGCAGTGTCAAAGTCTCTCAAGTGGGTGTCATTCCCACAGGATTTGCAGAGGGCAGGCTGTACAACAGCATATTGAGGCAGCTCTACAGAATGTCTGCCGGTGGTGAGGGCTGCTCAGTGGAGGCAGTGGTGATGCTGCTGCTGTTGGTGGTGGTGGGGGGAAGCTTCTGCCCATCTCCTGCAGCCTCGGACGGCTGCCCACTGCTGGTGGTGGTGGTGCTGCTGCTGCTGGTGGTTATGGGGGGAAGCTCCTACCCATCCCCTGCAGCCTCGGACGGCTGCCCACTGCTTGTGGTGCTGCTGCTGCTTCTGGTGGTGGTGGGGGGAAGCTCCTGCCCATCTCCTGCAGCCCCGGATGGCTGCCCACTGCTGGTGGTGTTGGTGGTGCTGCTGCTGCTGGTGGTGGTGGGGGGAAGCTCCTGCCCATCCCCTGCAGCCTCAGACGGCTGCCCAGTGCTGGTGGTGGTGGTGCTGCTGCTAGTGGTGAAGGGAAGCTTCTCCCCATCCCCTGCAGCCTTGGACAGCTGCCCACTGCTGGTGGTGGTGGTGCTGCTGTTGGTGGGGGGAAGCTCCTGCCCATCCCCTGCAGCCTCAGACGGCTTCCCACTGCTTTTGGTGGTACTGCTGCTGCTGGTGGTCATGGGGGGAAGGTCCTGTCCATCCTCTGCATCCTCGGATGGCTGCCCAACCATGGTCTGTGGTGGGGGCTCCGACTGAGTCCCAGCACCAGGCCCATTGTCCTTCCTGCCTGCTGGTGCAGGCCCCTTACCCTTCCTGGTAGCAACTGGGTATGACTCCTTGCACTTCTTGGCAGCAGCTGGGGCTGGCTCCTTGCCCTTCCTGGCAGCAGCTGGGGATGGCTCCTTGCCCTGCCTGGCAGCAGCTGGGGATGGCTCCTTGCCCTTCCTGGCAGCACTTGGGGAAGGCACCCTTTCTGTGAGGCAGCCTGGTACCCTTGATCCTTTCCCACCACAAGTGGATGTTGAGACTACTGGGCCCGTGGACTCGGTGGCTGAGGTGCTTGCCTGGGTTTTAGCCCCCCTGGCCCGATGTGAAGGACTTGGAGGAGGAAGGGTAGGGAAGAGGTCAATGGTGGAGAGAAAAAGCTGCTTAGGGACATTGGGGCGGGGAGAGGGAGAAGGTATGGGAGTGGAGGAATAGGGAGGTGTCTTTCTGCTGTGTTTGGCAGCAGGTGCATGGGCTGGATGCTGTTGTGAGATGGGTGGCTGTTGGGTGTCTGAGTGCTTGCTGGGGGGGGCAGACACAGCGGGAGAGGACACAGGGGACATGTGCATGGCTGTTTTGGTGGTGACTGCCAGTGAGGTGTATGTTCTGATAGGTGTGCTGGTGATGGCGGTAGTGGGAGTGGATGTAGTGCATGCAGGTGTGAGTGTAGACGCAACTGGGAGGGAGGTGGAGGAGGAGGAGGACGGGACACTGTGGAGGTAATGGATGTTGGTTTGTCTGCATCTGGATGGTGTTTATGTGAGTGCCTGTAGGATGATGTGTGGTGCTTGTGTTTGCCTGTGCCACTCTTCTGTGTTGTCTTGTGCGCATGCTCATCTGCCTGTGTGCTTGGGATAGATTGGGGTTGAGGGGAATGGGATTAGGTAGAGGAAGTTGGAGGGTGGAAACAGGGACAATGGCTGCCATCAGAGAGGAGGCCACAGCCTGGATAGATCTCTGTTGGGCCGCCAAGCCACTGTGAATGCCCTCCAGAAATTCATTGGCAGCACCTGGATGCCATTCACAATGGTTGACTGCGCAACAGAGATGGATCTCAGGAGGTCAATATCCTCCTCACTCAGGGCAGCAGGGCTAAATGGGGCAGGGCCTGAGGTGCCTTGGGTGAAGGAGATGCCCCCCTCCTGGGTGAGTGGGCACAGGCAACTTGATGAGGGGATGCTGGGAGGGCAGTTCTGGTACGGGGTGGCGGTTGTACCTATAGCTGGGGTGGTCACAGAGGTGTCTGTCCCCACCAGGGAGCTTCCATCTGTGTCTGAACTGTCCCCTCGAGTCTCTGCCATGGTGCTCCCCTCGCCCTCTGTCCCACTGGTGCCCTCATCATCGGTGGACACTGCCTTCTGGGTCCTTTGGGATGCAGCTCCCAACATCGCTGGAGCCTCTGCTCCTCCGCCAGATGATGCTAATGCACATAAGGACAGGATGACAGAACAAAAAAGGGGGGGGGAGATAAAGGATACAGTTGGTCAAGGGCTGCACCAACACCACAGTTGGTGTACACAGCACCCTCACACACAGAGAACAGGCCTATGCACTATGCAATGCACTACCTGTAACAATGCTAGTCACCACGTTATAGGGAGGGACACTTACCACCAACTGCAGCATACCTGGGATCCACACAGCCCTGCCCAGTAGTGGATGCCTACAAGCTAGGTAGGAGGACTATCACATCAGAACCCTGGCCAACATGGGACCTACTCTGCAATGTCAGGCCTGGCCTAGGGGCACCCACTGACATACATCCCCCACCCGGATACAACCCCACCAGGCGTAAGTAGTAATGATGGGCACTGTACTCACCCCCTTGTGGCTGCTGTGATGCCCTCAAGCGCCCATCCAGCTCCGGATAGGCCACTGGCAGTATGTGGGCCATCAGGGGGGTCAGGGTTCGACAGGTACCCCTTCCTTGTTGGGAGGCCATCCCGAGCTGGGCCTCTGCCATCTTCCATTCACAGCATCTTATGCTCTCCCATTGTTTCTGACAGTGGGTGCTCTGCCTGCCGTAGACCCCCAGGGTCCACATGTCCTTGGTGATTGCACGCAACAGACTCTTCTTTTGATCGGCGCTGACCTGCAGAGGAAATACACACAGGGAAAGGTATTAGTCAGACTGTCCTGCCTGTTAAACTCATGGCCCACCATACCCCTTCCAATTTGCATTTGCATAGACCTGTCCCAGCACACAAGCAGCACGCTGCCCAGGGGACATCCATCAACCCCCCCCACACAAGGCCTTCACACACACCACTTCATGCATTTATGCCCCATGCATCGTGCTCACAGTGTACGCACCTGTTGGTCTGGAGGCCCATACAGCAGTCCGTACTGGGATAGGACCCCATCCACCAGTCTCTCCAACTCCACTGAGGTGAAGGCTGGGGCCCTTTCCCCAGTCACACGCGCCATGGTAGGTTCCAGACACAGGTCACAGCAGCACAAGCAGTGTAGGTCCTCTCCTGTTGAACGCCAGGTAGCAAGTGAGTGAACAAATAAAAAATAGCAGTGAGGTCCCCGGCGGTGCATACCGTCACCGCGTGTGTACATCACCATTGGCCACAGTACCCCATAGGCCCCAATATTATCCAATGCGGCATTGCACGGCGGTTCCTGACCGCCTCCTGCAATGGCTCACAACGTCTGCGGAATAACCTCACTTCCACCTGTCCCTCCACAAAGGACAGGCGAACGCCATTTTCAGGGGGGGGCAGGCCCTGTATTATAACTGCATCACAGTTCACAATTGTACATACAGGACAGATGCCACTTATACATTTCAAATTAACTTCATGAATTGTACTGTTGTGGCTCCATTCTTCAGTTTGTGACCGGCTCCTCACTCTTTTGCCCAATAGATTGCTATCGAAAGAGTTTCCACTCAATGAATGTCCAGATGGTGTGCCTGGCAGACCAGGACATCTCCCACGTCAATGCTAGGTATCCTGGGTCTGTGCATGATGCCTTTATCCTGAGGAATAGCAGCATCCAAAATGTGATGGCCTAACTGCAGAGGCACAGGGTGTGGCTAATAGGTTCCCACCCAGTGGATGTTGGTGTATGGGGATGCTGTGGACCATATAGGATTGTGTGTTGCTAAATGTTGTAAATATTTGCAGGTGACTCAGGTTACCACAATTTATCATGGCTACTGACCCCTGTGAGGAATCCCAGGACAAAGGCAGAGGAGCGTTACAATAAGGCACATGGGTGTACAAGAAGGATTATAGAACATACCTTTGGCCTCCTGAAGGCCAGGTTTTAGTGCCTCCATCTGTACTACTCATCCAAGAAGGTCTGCCAGATAGTCGTGGCATGCTCAATGTTGCATAACCTTGTCTTGAGACACCATGTGCCTTTTCTGCAAGAGGAGGAGGCTGGAAATGGCCATGTGGCAGCAGTGGACCCTGTGGACAGTGAGGATGAGGAGGCAGAGGATGAGGATGAGGACTACAGAACTTTAGTGATTCGACAATACTTCCAATGATATGTAGGTAAGACAGTGTAACTTCACATTTCAATGTCATTTGTTTGTTTCACATTGTCACTGGCAGGCTGTGATTTCCCACTTCTATGCCCACTCATTGTACCCTTTGGAATACTTTTTTTGCAGATGTTGGTGCCCCACTATCGCTCGTGGTGTGTTCACTGCAGCCAACTAAAGGTCTATCCTGTTTGCACATTACTGTACAGTTGATTTACAATGTCTGAACCTTGTTAAACTTGTATTTATTTATTTAAATTATGTTTATTGAAGTGCTATGAAGAAAAGGGGGGAGTAAATGGGCTGGGGTGATGATGGAGGAAAGTCCAGGGTATTGTTCCAGTCCATTTGTAGCACAGGTGCATTTTCCAAGGGGACATAGGAAGGGGAGCAATGGCAGTTCAAGGTGGACAGGGTGACAGAGTGGGACACAAGGGTGACAATCAGGAGAGTCTTATTTCCTGGTGGGGGTCTTGGTAATATTCTCTGGCTTCTGCCTGGATCGCAGGGAATGTTTGCAGGGTGGTTCTCCTTCTGCAGGGGGAGAGGTGCTGGCGGTCTGTTGGTCCTGTGGCGGGGCCTCCTGTCCACTAGTGGCAGCAGAGGTGAAGGACAGTTCAGTAGTCTGGCTAGTGTCAGGGGCCCGCTGTTGTAAGACTGCCTTCCTCATAATGTTGGCCATGTCTGCCAGCACCCCTGCTATGGAGACCAGGGTGGTGTTGATGGCCTGGAAGTCCTCCCTGGTCCCCTGCTACTGTCCGTCCTGAAGCTGCCGTTTCTCTTGCAAGTGGGCCAAGATCTGGCCCCGCATATCCTGGGAATGTTGGTATGCTCCCAGGATCTCTGTGAGTGCCTCCTTGAGAGACAGTTCCCTGGGCCTGTCCTCCCCCTGGCACACAGCACTCCTCCCAGTTTCCCTGTTGGCCTGTACCACTGTCCCCTGAATCATGTGCCCACTGCCACTGACCTCAGGTCCCTGATTGTCTTGGGTGCAAGGTGTGCCCTGGGGTCCCTGTAGTGGTGGACACACTGCTGATTGACCTGTCCTGGGGACAGAGGCATGGGTACGCTGGGTGGGTGCTGTGGTGGTGTTTCCAGATGGAGGAAGCTCTGTGGTGGTGTGTGACTGTGGCTGGGTAACCGACTGTCCAGGGATCCCTGATGGGCCAGGTTGGGCCTCTTCTGTGGGTGGACTGGACGTTTGTGGCACCTCTTCTCCGTTGACATTGGCTGGGATACCTGTGGGGATGTAAATGCAGTGTTATTGTTTCTGTGTGTGACATATGGCACATGGGTGGCTTGCCCTGTTTGGATGTATTTGCCCTGGCAGCTTTCACTTGTGCGAGTTCTTATGTGGTGGGCTAGCTGATTCTCTCTAGTGTGCATGCTTTAGTTATAGGTGACCGTGCAGGTCTGTAAGTGGTGTCTATGCATTGGTATGGCATGCAGTTCTTGGCATTGGGATGGGTGAGATGTGATGGGGGTGTGGGGTGTGCTGATGTGATGGGAGTGAGGATGAGGGTGGGGGTATGTGATGTCATGCAGGTAGGGGGGTGATAGAAATAGAGAGTTGATTTACCAGAGTCCAGTCCTCCTGCTACTCCAGCAAGGCCCCTTGGATGCATGATTGCCAAGACTTGCTCCTCCCATGTTGTTAGTTGTGGGGGAGGAGGTAGGGGTCCACTGCCAGTCCTCTGTACAGCGAGTTGGTGTCTTGCTGAAATGGAATGTACCTTCCCCTGCAGGTCGTTCCACCTCTTCCTGATGTCATCCCTTGTTCTTGGGTGCTGTCCCACGGCGTTGACCCTGTCCACAATCCTCCGCCATAGCTCCATCTTCCTAGCAATGGGTATTTGCTGCACCTGTGCTCCAAACAACTGTGGGTCTACCCGGATGATTTCCTTCACCATGACCCCTAGCTCCTCCTCAGAGAATCTGGGGTGCCGTCGTGGTACCATGGGTGTTGTGTGAGTGGTGTGGGTGAGGGTATGTACGGTGATGTGTTGGGACGTGTGATGAAAGGTACATGGGTGGTGTATAGGTGATGGTGGTGTGTGGGTCTGGTCTTGTCTGTAGTCGTGATGTCAGTCTGTTGGCAATGGATTGTATTTGTAAAGGGTTGTGGGTAATGTATGTGTGTGTGTTTTATAGTGGGGTGAGTGCTTGGGTGTGGTGTGTGCTTGGGTGTCAGGTGTGTGTTGTTTGTTTTGTTTGAGTGTGTGTATTTTGAGTGTGGCGGTATGTACCGCCAATGGTTTACCACCGTTGAATGTCTGCTGCGGTGATTCGTGGGTCATAATGTGGTGGGTGTACTTCTGTTGGGGTAACGGTGTGAGTTTGGATTCCGCCAGTTTATCACTGACCTTTGCTGTGGCTGAATAGTGATGGATTGGTGTGTGTGTGTCATAATATGGTGAACGGATATCCACCTCATCAGTGGTATGTTGGTGGCAGTCAACGTGGCAGTAAGTGGATTTACTGCCAGTGTCAGAATGAAGGCCTATATCTACTAAGATATGATTCTCCTGCTCCCTTGCCTAGCACAGGTCAACAATTAGGCTACCTGTCATCATGCACACACCTCTGCCATATAGTGCAAAATGCAAAATGCAAAATTGTTTGTGCTATGGCTACAGGTTTTGTACTGGAATGGTACCCTTCAAGTTCAAAGTGCAATACTTAGACACACATCATAATTTTTCATACTTTTGATATGTGCTGTACAGTGCAGCACACATTCTAAATCAGTACGTTTGGAAAAATAAAATCATTTCTGTTTTTTAACTCCTTTCTCGAGAAGGCATTTTAAAGTTTTTTTGGCATAAAGTTGTGTCTGCTATTGTTAGAAGAGATAGAACTATTCTTCAAAACCATGGGTGGTTGCACAGGAAAGCTCATGTGCCACCCAAAGCACACCCCCTTGGTGCAAAGTAATACAAGGCAGCATTTTGTTTTTATTTTTGGTTTGTTTTCAAGTTCCTATATCACTACATAATATACGGTTATAGAAACATAATTAGCATTGTGCAGGAGCAATGCAACAGGAATGCCATGTTGTCTTGGTCCTGTTAGTTTAACTGTTTCTCAGAGTTTTTTTTAGAAAGGGTTGCATATTAGGAGTGGCATACTGCAATATAGTACATGTACAGGAACTTTGTGATGGAGAGCGAGTGGATTGTCTGGAAAAAATAGTGTGTGTGGGTGACGGGCTTCAACAAGACAGCCTTGAACATAATAGTAAAAACAGGTATTTCAATGGTGGTGGATGTTGAGGTAGAGGTAGTATTTATAGGATTAGAATGGAAGGAACCATTCATATTATAACAAATACACTTTTCTCTTTACAATACTATCATTTAGAACTTATTTATTCATATTTTATACTTTCTTTAGTGTACTCTTTAGTTAATTATGTCTGTTTTGGTAACTTTTATGAATCTAAGGGCCAAATGTTTCATGTACCAAATAGCAATTACCTAATTCGATTATCTGCGAATCACAATTATGTAATCGCTATTTGTATGTATGAAACTCCAGGAGTTTCATTTATCGATTCTGAATGGCTTGCAAATCGACCTACCTCATTAATATTCATGTGGTAGGTCACAATTTGCGACCCATTGAGGATTACTATAATCACAGGGATGGTGGCCTGCTGGGCTCAGCAGACCACCATGTATGAGACTGCTTCTAAATAAAGCAATCTTTTTTTTTTAAGTGCAGCCAGTTTTCCTTAAAGGAAAATGGGATGGATTTAAAAATTAAAATAAAAATGTTTCTTTTCATTTTTTAAGAGTAGGCAGTGGCCTGTGGGACCAATGCCTGCTCTTAAAAAATGTTTTTGCATGAATGGGTTAGCATCTACTTTAAGAAGGTGGTGAAATGTGAATGTTTTGGAACCACATTTCGGTCACAAAACATTCCTACATACCGTTGCGATTCGATATTAGGAAGGGATGCCCTCGACACACCCCTTCCCAATACCGAATCATTATGTAGTCGCAATTCCAATTTGCGATTCAGTAACAGGTTTCTGAATCACAAATTGGCATTAATACATTCCAAAATGCATTTTTACGATTGCAAACGGCCAGATCAGACCATATTTGATCGCAAAAATGCATAATACATCTGACCCTAAATGTGTTACTGCTGTCCCCTTTCAACTCCATTTTATTTTTCAACTGCCTCCATCATTTCACTTAGTCTTGCCCACATTGCTTCCTGTGTTGCCCTTTACATAACTTGCTATTTCCTTTGTTTTTGCCTTCCATTTCTCCATTTAAGGACTTCACTACATGTTTGTTCGTGTTTGTTTTAGGTTTCCAGCACGAAAATAAGAAATAACAGACAAAATCAGCTGCAATAAACTGAATTCTACACGTGTTTTCTGTTTTTGGGATTTTTCCTATGATAAATTGTGGCATGTTTGACTTGCCATAATTTATCAGAGTAAAACTGCAAGCGTGTGATAACTATTTTATGAAGAATTTTGAATGCTTTTGTAAAGGATATAGACTATTCTTCAGACTTAATGTTAATCTTGTAAATGTGGTGATCCCCCTATTAGCACTGAAGGTTTGCCAACCGGGGTCCATGTGTTAAGGTCTTCCTCTGAGAGTGTTTTTTGATCAGGGAAATAGATTACCAAAGCTTGAGGTTGCTTTCTCAATGCAAGAAACAAATGGCTTGAATGGAAATTGAGTTTTCTTGTAACGTGCGGGCCCCATAACCCATTTTCCCTGCCTGTGTCCACCATTTTAACATTACTGCATTACTGGGCATCCAAAATAAAGGTTTGAGAGCTGCTTTTTGAAACTTGGAAAGAAGGAGGGAACCTCTGATAATAATTGAGTAATTAATCAATCATTTGTATTTTCTCCTCCTTTCTCTGAGTATAATTGATTTGCCAATTTGCTATTTTCTTTATTCAAAGATATTAAATATGAAAAGGTGATGAATCACTTTTTCTGCAGTATCATTAGGATATATGTTTTTAAATGGTTATCAATGGGTGATTGGTGTTTTAGGTTTGTAAGTGACCCCAAATGTAGTTTTGTTTGGTAGGGGTTGCTGGCAAGGCTGGGATCAGGAATAAGTCTACTGTAATTCCTATCAATCAGAAAACCAGCAAGTGGATCATGTTTGCTACAGGGAGGACATGTGGATGGTCGGAGGTCACATTCAGGGAAGAGGAGGTTGGTGTTGATCTAGGGCGGAAGTAAAATATAGAAAGAAGGCATATTTTTGTAAGGAATACATTTGTTACAGTTGAGGAATCACAGAGTTTATGGGTCTTCCTTAGACACTAGTCCTATCAGGGGATGATTCACAGAAGACAAAGAGGATGGGCGCAGAATCTTCAGATGGTGAATGGATCTACAGTTTCTGACAAACCTGAATATGCCCTTTCCAGAGCAGCATTATTGGCACAGCAAGACCTCTGTCTCCATTATCTTAAGAAGCCCATTTGAAGGTTTGGTATGAAGGAGCCAGTGGGGGAGTGTCAGTTGAGGTTGGGCTTAAAGCTCTCAGAGAGTTGTGACCATTGACAACTTGAAGTTGCCTTACTGCAAATTCCAAACATATTGTTCAGGAGGGACAGAGCAGGGGTGTCATGAGGATGTATCATCTATGAATTGGGGAGGATGTATCACCTATGAATTGGGTAGAGGTGCCTACTTTATGGAACTTTTCATCTTTACCTAAAAACCTAGACTGAGAGAAGCACTGTAGTCTGGATGAACGAAGGATGGTTGAACTCCTTGTGAATAAGGATAGGACACTCTATACTTGTACTGACTTGCACTTAGTTGACCTTTGTCTGCAAGCTCAGTGGCACTGGTCTAACTTGATTTGTTTTATTTCATAGTGAAAAAGCATCCCTTCGAAATTCTGTGGACCGTCTGTGTTGGAGACAATTTCTAAAGGGGGACCTGCTGAATCCAAGGTGCCCTGTAAATGGTCAGAAACCAATAGGGACTGTGGGGGGCATGCAGGGAGGGTAATCTGGCTTGAGTGCTGTGAGGTGCTGCTGACAAAGCATCATGGCCAAGGAGAAGTACTAGAATCCCACACGGAGGAACACGTCCTTAAGGAAGTCTTAATAGTAGGGTGTGAGTAACTAAAGGGAAGGGGTACAGGTCCTGAGCTCTCCCTCATCATAAAAAGAACAGTTAAAATCAATATCAAAGAATTTTCAAAACTTGTAGAGGCCAGGATGCCCTAAACGAACACTCCTGATGTCTAGAGTGTGCAACCAGGAAAACAACAGTGGAAACGCGATGTAAATTGGGCTGACAGTGCAAGATAAATAACCCTTTGTTGTTTCCCCTTGTGAAGGAATCAGCTCAGTGGGTTCCCAATGATGGTGCTGCTGGTCCTGTGAAACCTTTACCTTGACCCACAAATAATAACATAACCCCCATGGATGGTTTTCAACCTGAGGGAATTACTTTTGTGTGTTACATGCAGTGCTCCATCCTTTCTTAAGTTTTACCAGCCAGCCAGGGTGAAGGTCCCAGGAGCCTGGCAATCCAGTCAATCTACCTTGTTGTTACTGTAGAAGGTTGGCCTGGCTTATAGTGGGTACCTTGTGGTACTTACACCTTGTGCCAGGTCCAGTTATCCATTATTAGTAGATTAGAGGTGTTCTAGCAGCTTAGGCTGATAGAGGTAGCTATAGCAGAGCAGCTTAGGCTGAACTAGGAGACATGCAAAGCTTCTACTATACCACTTATGTCACTTAGCACTGTATCATGAGAAAACACAATACTCAGAGTTACTAAAAATAAAGGTACTTTATTTTAGTGACAATATGCCAAAAGTATCTCAGATGATATACTCCCTTAGGAGGTAAGTAATATACACAAAATATACACACACAAACCAAATCAGGTAAGTAAACAGTTAGAAAAGTAGTGCAAACACTGTAGAACACAATATAATGCAGTAGGGAAAAATAGGCCTTGGGGCAACACAAACCATATACTCCAAAAGTGGAATGCGAACCACAAATGGACCCCAGGCCTAGTGTAGTGTGTAGAGGGTCGCTGGGAGTGTAAGAAAACACTTAAGGGTGTCCAAGATACCCCACCCCAAGACCCTGAAAAGCAGGAGTAAAGTTACCCTACTACCCCAGAAAGACAGTAAAGTCGAGATAGGGGATTCTGCAAGGACAACAACTGACTGCAAAACACTGAAGACGGATTCCTGGACCTGAGGACCTGAAAAGGAGAGGGAGCAAGTCCAAGAGTTACGCATGTGTCCACGGGGGGCAGGAGCCCACTAAACCCCGGATGAAGGTGCAAAAGGGATGCCTCCAGGTAGAAGAAGCCAAAGATTCTGCAACAATGGAAGGTGCCCAGATCTTCTTCTTTGCTCAGAAGATGTCCCACGGCGTGCTGGAGGAAGCAGAGTTATTTCCACGCAGAAAGACCACAAACAAGCCTTGCTAGCTACAAGAGTTGCGGTTGAGGCTTTTGGGTGCTGCCAGGGCCCAGAAAGGACCAGGAGTTAACCCCTTGGAGGAGGAGACAGAGGGTGTACTCAGCAACACAGAGAGCCCACACAGAAGCAGGCAACACCAGCAGAAGCACCTGAACAGGCATTCAGCAGATCTGAGGACGACCGTCAACTCAGAATAACAAAAGAGGGTCCCATGATGTCGGAGTCCACCTCAGCGAGTTGGGCAATGCAGGACGGAGTGTTGGGGACCTGGGCTAGGCTGTGCACAAAGGAAGTCTTGCAAAAGTGCACAGAAGACCGAGCAGCTGCAGTTCACGCAGTACACAGGATTACTGTCTGGCGTGGGGAGGCAAGGACTTACCTCCACCAAATTTGGACAGAAGGGCCACTGTACTGTCGGAGACACTTGGATTCAGCCCCTGTGTTCCAGGGACCACGCTCATCAAGATGAGAGGGGACCCAGAGGACCGGTGATGCAGAAGTTTGGTGCCTGCGTTGGCAGGGGGAAGATTCTGTTGACCCACGGGAGATTTCTTCTTGGCTTCCAGTGCAGGGTCAAGGCAGACAGCCATCAGAGCATGCACCACCAGGAAACAGTTGAGAAAGCCGGCAGGATGAGGCACTACAATGTTGCTGGTAGTCTTCGTGCTAGTTTGTTGCAGTTTTGCAGGCATCCTGGAGCAGTCAGCGGTCAATCCTTGGCAGAAGTTGAAGAGGGAAGTACAGAGGAACTCTGGTGAGCTCTTGCATTCATTATCTGGTGAGATACCCACAGGAGAGACCCTAAATAGCCCTCAGAGGAGGATTGGCTACAGAGAAAGGTAAGCACCTATCAGGAGGGGTCTCTGACGTCACCTGCTGGCACTGGCCACTCAGAGCTGTCCATTGTGCCCTCACCCCTTGCATCCAAGATGGCAGAGGTCTGGGCCACACTGGAGGAGCTCTGGGGACCTCCCCTGGGAGGTGCTGGTCAGGGGAGTGGTCACTCCCCTTTCCTTTGTCCAGTTTTGCGGTAGAGCAGGGTGCGGGGGGATCCCTGAACCAGTGTAGACTGGCTCATGCAAGTAGGGGGTCATCTGTGCCCTTCAAAGCATTTCCAGAGGCCAGGAGAGGCTACTCCTCCCAGGCCCTTCACACCTATTTCCAAAGGGAGAGGGTGTAACACCCTCTCTTAGAGGAAAACCTCTGTTCTGCCTTCTTGGGACTGGGCTGCCCAGGCCCCAGGGGGGCAGAAGCCTGTCTGAGGGTTGGCAGCGGCGGTACCTGCAGAGAAAACCCCGAAAGTTAGTTTGGTAGTACCCGGGTTCTATGCTGGAGACCCGGGGATGCATGAAATTGTCCCCCCAGTACCAGAATGGTATTGGGGTGACACTTCCATGATCCTAGATATGTTACATGGCCATGTTCGGAGTTACCGTGGTGACGCTACATATAGGTATTGACGTATAGGTAGTGCACACGTGTAATGGGTTCCCTGCACTCACAAAGTCCGGGGAAATTGCCCTGAACAATGTGGGGGCACCTTGGCTAGTGCCAGGGTGCCCTTACACTAAGGAACTTTGCACCTAACCTTCACTAAGTGAGGGTTAGACATATAGGTGACTTATAAAGTTACTTAAGTGCAGTGTAAAATGGCTGTGAAATAACGTGGACGTTATTTCACTCAGGCTGCAGTGGCAGTCCTGTGTAAGAATTGTCTGAGCTCTTTATGAGTGACAAAATACATGCTGCAGCACATAGGGATCTCCTGTAACCCCAATACTCTGGGTACCTAGGTACCACATACTAGGGAATTATAGAGTGTTCCAGTGTGCCAATCAGAATTGGTAAAATTAGTCACTAGCCTGTAGTGACAATTTTAAAAGCAGAGAGAGCATAACTGAGGTTCTGGTTAGCAGAGCCTCAGTGATACAGTTAGGCACCACACAGGGAACACATACAGGGCATACTTTATGAGCACTGGGGTCCTGGCTAGCAGTGACACATGGGCAAAAACAAACATACATACAGTAAAATTGGGGTAACATGCCAGGCAAGATGGTACTTTCCTACAGTTACGCTAAAGACCAAGGGGATTGGGAGAACCTAGCATGAAGGCACCTGCCCAAACAACCACAGGTAGAAGAAGAAGGAGGCAACCAGCTTCTTAACCAGCACAGGAACAGTTTTGTCAGGCATGTGCAGAGAGCTGGTGTGACTGCAAGAGTTTTGATGCACACTTACAGACTTCATTCAGTGCTGTGGGTACACATTTGAGGTCAGGTACCCATGCAAATCATAAAGGTGACACATGCATATGAGGACGTAGTTAAAAAAGAAAAGAGAAAAAAGTCAATGTTGAGTCCCATGAAGCAACTTGGCCTGTTCTGTTAATCCCAAAGGTTCACCCTATAAAGGCTAGTGAGGCCTTCAACAATTTGAATAATTGGTTCACTGGTGCCCCAGGAAGGCAGTGACACGAGTTCAAAAGTGTCTGTTGGCTGCAAGGTTGGTAGATGCCCCTATAGGAGTCTTATTTCCAAATTCTGAAGGCAAAACCAACTCTCGCAGGTGCACCAAAGAGTGCCATGGGAAGGTTTTCCACAGCTTTCCAGCACTTCTGGCATCTGGAGTTTTGGTTCTATAGCTCTGGGTTGCAGGGAACTTTGTGGAACCTATGGGTGCTTTGTACCAAGTAGCAAAGAACAAAAAAAAACAATTAGATTGTTATTCACATTATTACTATTAACATTGAGCCGTGGCACATATTGTTGAATGTCATTCAGCGGTTGTACAATCCTAAAATGTTTTAATATTGCACTGCTTTTTTTTATATCTTTTTTATTTCAACCGTTGCTCAGCATACAAATTTTGACACAGTCATTGACCAGATGGATAGCATGTCAGATGAGATATACAACAGCATCAATAGTCTGGCCTGTATTAATTTACAATATAACCAATGCAGTCACATAATTCCATTACTCCCAACCAGTTTCCATCATGCCTCCTTGAACCACAGAAGCCCTTCTCCCCAACCCCAAGCTATTCCTCAGTGTCTCTATAGGTAGTCCACTGTGCCCATATTTTCTCATACTTCTTTGGACAGCCCGTACTTTGATAGATCACATGCTGCGCCCGCTTACATCAATCCAGGTCATGCTCCTAATCTGATACCCCCGGGGCCTCGCTCTCTCCCCACGCCCTTGCTATATTTTGTTTGTCAACCCCAGCTGCCAGCTGCAACCAGATCTTTGCATATTTGGGCCAAACCTCCTCTCCTGAAATATGCAAGACAAGCCACCAGGCCTCCAGTGGTATAGGCAGACTTGTGGCCCTGCTCATATTTGTACCACCTTCCCTCAGTATCCCTGAATTACTGGACATTCCCAGAGGATGTGGAAGAAGGATCCCACCTCACTGCACCCCTGAGCACATAGATTTGATCCAAAATGTCCCAGTCTATGAAGCAGTGACCTGGAATTATAAGCTCTATGCAAAATCCTGAGTTGTGTTAACTGAAAGTGGGACCTTATTACTACCTCTTTAGGGCTCTGGATCGCCCCCACCCATTTGCACTGCTTTTTTTATCTTATAATTATGTCTTTAACCGTTGTGGAGGCATCCTGACATAGTCAGTAGGCCTGGCACATATTAACTGCATCCATCATATTGTGTTGAGCACATGGGGGAGTAGCATGGTGGTGCACAGACTGTTAGACATGCCTACAGTGCATGGGGAACATTTATAGTTTTCTCACCTGTGTGACTAGGAATTAGTATGCACCTGCTGATGGTTGTGAGGCCCTTTTGTGGGTGTTATCATAGGCAACTCCACTTGTCTCTTTTGTACACCTTTGTAAATTTGTGCATGCTATGCATTAGTGTGTTTAATACAGTAAGTCTTGTCTTAATATGAAAAGCACTGTGGCAGTGATTTATTAGGTGTGGTGTTGTTTGTGATTTGCTTAGACTAGCACCTAGAACCTCCTCTGTCTAAGCCTTGGACTGCAAAAAAATAAAATGGAAAATGGTGTCCAAGCACACTAGCGGCGAAAGATGCCAGTTGCTGCAATGGGGCCCGCTACCTCCTGTCTCCCTGGAGCCCTGACGCAGATTCCTGTCATAGGGCATTTTATGGATAAAATACATGCAAATATGAAAGAGTTATAGCTGATGAAAGAAGTTGTTTGGCAATTGCATGATTGACTGCTTATGGTCAAAAGACTGTTGTCTATGTATTGTATTTTCACAAATCCTTTAGGAAATATCAGGTGATCCCATTATGTTGTGGAATGATAATATTAAGGTCCCAACTAATCCCCTTTGGGGTATTTTGAGTCAGTAATGGAGCAACTGAATGGTCCATGCGTCCGCCACTATTCTTTACATCTTTTGACTTGAAGCATATCTGGCAAACATTTGAAAAAGATCAAGTTGGCTACATTTTTACTCATCTCTGCAATTAACATATTTGCTTATAGAAGTGATTCTTTGCAAATCAAGGCTATTAAATCACACTTGGGTGCATGTACATGACCAGACAGAAATGAATCTCAAGAGAAGGGCATTTGATTGCTTGTTACTAAATAATCCTGTACATAGAGCTGACATTGATAATGTGATTCCGGAGTTCATTCAAATTAAAAAGAGGATGTATCCAACAAAAGTTGCCTGGGATGCATTTAAGGTGGTACTTTGACAGGTCAAATTAGACTTCACTTTTCAAATCAATAACAGAAATCATAGATGGAAGTGCACATGTCCTCTCTATTTTTGATGTTGCAGCCATGGATGTGGGTGAGCCTAGGGTGGTCATGTTGGAACAAAAGCATTCAGCAGCTCTTCCTGTAGTCAAACTGGAAAATAAAGGGATTGACTCTATGGCCCTGATTTAGAAATTGGCAGATAGGTACTGCTTTGCAAACATGTCCCATGACATGTCTGTCTTATTAAAGTGCATTATATCCAAATGTACCTAACATAATGAATTTTGGAAATAGGAGCGGCTCACAACACTTTGTAGGGGTGGGGCAGTGCATGTGGGATGAAGGGGGGATGAATAAAAAAAACAAAAAAATCTTACCTGCATTGCCACCACCACCACCGCGCCACCCGTTTGCTGCTGCTGCAGCTTCAGGCACAGGCTCCCAGCCTCCCTGTAGCCAATCCGAATGCTGCTGATGGCAGGGCTTGGACTAGCAGGAGCACCCAGGCAGGGCACTCCCAGGCAGACTCGGAGCCTGCACCTACTCTCTCCAGCCCAGCAACACAGTGTCAGGCTGGAGAGAGCACAGTGCACATGTGTGTTTGGCCATACTGAGATGGCCGGCCAAACACGCCCTCCATCCCCATCATAGCCCATGGCCCGCCCCTTTTGCTACAAAACAATAATAAACATAGTTTTTTATCATTTTGTAGTGAAATGTTTGCAGCTGCTGCTGCTGCTTTTTGGGGGACAATACTCCTCCTCACTATAGCAGAGGAGCCGAGCCTGATTTGAAATCTGTACCCATGTGCCAAACTCTAAATCAGGCCCTACATTTCAAAGATTATTCTGAATGATTTGCGCTCCTTATGGTGTTTTCAATCCAGCTAGTTTGTTACACCAAGCTGCACAAGGCAATGGTTTCTACATTCACCCTTGCCCTTTGCCTTTAATGTTGTATCTTCCCAGATGTGAAGAGGAAGTTAGGAGGTGGAGGGATGGACTAGGGAAGGTAGAGAACGTGACCACTGCTCTGAGTCCTTCCCGTTCTCACATGCAGCTTTCATAAGCAGTTTGTGGCCAGAGAGAGATGTATAATGAGGGGTAGATGAGTGGGAGGGTTACGTACCCTCTGTCAGGCCTTTCCACTTCAACAGGTATACTGAGGTAATCTTTGAGTTATGTTCACCATTTGAAGGAGTCCGGTGATTGCCCAGAGCCAAAAATTGAAAATGTCACAGTATGGGACATAAATTGATTTGGGACTCATCTTCCGTTCAACTTTCTCCGCAGCCATGTCAGAGGATGTTTAGCCACCACCTTTGGGCTGAAGCATAATACATGTATATACACACCGGAATTAAGAACGATAGCAAAGATTTTCTGTTCATCATTCCAGTCCACAAAGGAATATCCACCACTTACCTCACTTTGGAGAAAAAAAAAAATAACACAGCACATTACCGCTTGATTACAAAAACACATTTCAAAATTGTGGTGTTTCATTTATTCGTCTCATAATGGGAAACATTTTCACATACGCTCTATTGGCATAATGTTGTAAATCCTGGTAATGCTGGCTGGCTCTGAATGTAACTTCATTTCTTTATGCTGCAGACTAAATACATCGGTTTTGAGAAACTGATGGTTCATTACTGCATTTGGCACATTCTACAGTATAATACATCAAACAATGGATTCGTTGCACGCTCCGTTTTAACATACAAAGCCGTGTATATAATTCGCAGTCTCGAATTACAAGTGAATTTGAAGTAATTTTGAAATGTGAAAAGCTGTTTATAGATAATTGTGTTTTTTATTTTATTTTCTGATCATAACAATAAGTAATAAGGCTAACCCAAACTCTAAAACAGTTCTTCGATATGGCTACAGTGCTACCTTTTTATTTGCAGAATCACCTTAAACATGCTTTCGACTTAATAGTTTTCTTAATATTGCCTTTTAAACCACATTTCTAGCATGAGTTAAAGAACAATGCTGAAAAATGCATCATATAACTTTAGAGGTCAACTTTGCCGAGCGTACGAAGTTATTTTGCACTGGACGACAAGTAAATAGAACAGTGTAACCTTGGACCATTGAGGCCCTGGCGCTGCTGACCATGAATACTTGATTGGAATCCCTGTGGATTTTGCCGTGATTGTCACAGCAAGAAATCTCAGTGTGATAATACACCAAGTAGAGATTATCGTAATCTAAAGATTGGAAATTTAAACAAAAATTGGCAAAGACAAAAGGTCTCGTCTGTACAAGAGCTATTGGCTTTGTCTTATCATGTTGTTCACCAGTTTGCTGCTGTTCAGCATGGCAAAAGGTTAGTGGCATGGAGTGACAGAGTGGAGTGGAGAAGAAGAGTGTTGTAGGGTGGATTTATCTGAATGTTGTAGAGTGGAGTAGGAGGATTAGAGTTTGATAGACTTGAGTAGAGTGGAGTAGGATTCAGTGGCAGAGTGTGTCATAGAGTGGAGTGGGGTGGAATAGGGCAGAGTGGGTTAGCGTGGATTGAGTATTGGAGTAGAATGGGGTGAAGTCGATTGGGGTGGCTTGAGTGGAGTGGGGTGGATTTGTGTGGGGTGGATTGGATTGGAGTGGGGTGGGGTGGATTGAAACAGGGTGAGGTGGATGGGACTGGAGTGGATTGGAGTGGGATGGATTAGATTGGATCGGGAGGGTGGTTTGGTTTGGAGTGATGGTTGGGGATGGGGTGGATTGCATGAGGTTGGGGTGAGTTAGAGTGGGGTGGATGGGCTGAAATAGACTGGGGTTGACTCATCTGGGATAGGGAGGGGTGTATTGGATTGAAGTGGGGCATATTGTTTTAGATTGGAGTGGGGCAGATTGGAGTGGGATGGATTAGAGTGGGGTAGATTGTTTTAGATTGCAGTTTGGCAGGTTGTTTTGGATTGCAGTGGGCAGATTGTTCGGATTAGAGTGCAGCAGCTTGCGGTGGGGCAGACTATTGTGGATTGGGGCAGATTGGAGAGGGGCACATTGTTTTGGATTAGAGTTGGGCCTATTGTTTTGGATTGGAATGGGGCAAATTGTAGTGGGCAGATTGTTTTGATTGGAATGGGGCAGTTTACTCTCCAGTGATGGAGATTGTTTTTGATTAGAGGGGTGAATTAGAGTGGGACTAATTTGATTGGGGTGGGGTTGGGAGGATTGAACTGGGTTGGAGTGGGCTGGATTGGGGTGGGGTGAAGCGGGTTGGATAGGGGTGGATAGTAGTGGGGTGGATTTGAGTGGGGTGGATTGAGGTATACTGCATGATTATGTGTTAAAGTATAATTTCAGAGATTACACATAAAAAAGAAATACTGTTGCCTCGCAATGGTTAATTGCCATCTTTTAAGAACAGCACCCACAAGCAAAAACAAAAGAAAACTAGTGCAAAGTGAGAAAATACAACTTGGCAAAATAAGAGGAAGTTAGCTTTAAAAAATAAAACTTTGCAATTTTGTTTGACCTGCTGGACACATTTTGCATGTCACAAGCCTTCTGTTTGTGGGACACTAGAAGTTTAAAAATAACAAAATAGTACCTTGATCATGTCGAGAGCAGCGGATGGGCAGTAATTAAGTTAAACCAATTAGTGCTTGATCCCTGTTCCACAAAGAGGAACGGAAATGATGCCAGGTGCGCCTTGATGAATTGCGAGGCTGTACAAAATAGTGTCACACAAGCCAACAAATGGTGAGCAAAAGGTGGGCTCTAATCCCTTTACTGAGCACAGCAGAGTCTTGCAAATGAGCCTCTGGTGCTTCTACTTTTGAAAGTGCCCATAGCACCTGTAGACAGCCCAGGAAGTGCTCTGTTAAAGTGGTATTTTCATTGGTAGGGTATGAAAAACACTTTTTTTCTGTGTGTCTATTGACAATTTGAATGTATTAAGTTACTTTATTCTTAGAAATCACAAAAATAGCACAACACCTTAATCAGAATGCATCCCATGAAGATTTGACAATCAGAAGGTCAGCAGGAGAAAACTTTATTTTATTGGAAAGACTTTGATTTTCTTAAAACTTCATCATTGGTCTTGCACGGTGTTGCAAATGGCCCTTTTTGCAGTGATATCCCCAAATTTATTTTCTCTAACCTGCTGTTTTTGATCCTGTGTTGAATGTTGCTTTTGCTGGCTTGAGAATTCTGGGCACTTTACCTCTGCTGACCAGTGCTAAAGTTCAAGTGATCTCTGTCTAAAGGGAATTGGTGATTGGTGTATCCAAGACTGGCATATTTGATTTACTAGTAACTCCCTAGTATCATGTGTTCTGCGTACTGTAAATCAAATGCTACTGGTAGGCCTGCCACACACATTGTACCACCCACATGAATAGCCCCGTAAACATCTCTCAGACCTGCCACTGCAGTGTCTGTGTGTGCAGTTTTAAAGTGCCATTATGACTTGGAAAGTGCACCCATTTGCAAGGCCAGAAACTTCCCTTTTATTACATGTAAGTCACCCTTAAGGTAGGCTCAAGGCAGCCCCATGGTCTGGGTGCAGTGGATTTAAAAGGTAAGAGATGCAGTGGTGTATCTTACATATCCTGATAGTGAAATACTGATAAATCTGGTTATACTATTGCAAGGGCTATCTCTCCCGTAGGATAATATGGGGATTGCCTTGAACTATATTTTAAGTGTAATTTCCCATTGGTTGTAGATAGGGGTTTGGAGATTGGGGTCTCTCAACTCACAAAAAAATACATAATTTGGTGAACTTCATTTTTAAATTGTAAGTTTGAAAATGCCACTTTTAGAAAATGGGTGTTTTCTTGCTTAACCATTCTGTGCCTCTCTGTGGAATACACGTCTGGGTCAGGATGACAGTTGGGCTGTTTATGAATTCAATCTAGACAGTCATACAAAAGGGCCTCCTAATGGCCCAACACCAGGATGAAGGGTCTTCCTGAGCTAGAGTGGTTGGAGGAGCTGACATTTACACCGGGATAGGACTGTCCCTGTCATTACACAAAGCAGTCTCCAACACCCTGAAGTGTGTCTAGGGCCAGGGCAGGAAAGGCAGGGTCTTGTACACTACAAGGACTTCTCTTTGAAGCTTTCCTACTTCAAAGAAATAAATTGGTATAAGTACTGGAACTCTTACCCTACATAGTTAAACACTTCTGGTCTGAGTACATTCTGCCAGGAAGAGCTGGATACTGTAGAAGAGACTGCCACTCTGCCTATTGTTTTGTTGTGCTTGCTGCTTCTGCCCTGGGAGTGAAAGGACTGGACTTTGCTTTCTACATCCTGCTTTCCAGGGTTCTCCAAGGGCTTGAACTGAGCTTGCCTCCTGTTAAGAAGTCTCAGGGTCATCAAAAACTTCACTTCTCAGTGCCTGGGCTCTCTTGCTGATAGTCCTGACTTGCTGAGTACTGCCCAATCCAGTTCCTGGGCCCTTGAAAGTTAGCTCTAGTGCAACCATGAAGACACTAAGCACATCGAATCCTAAGCAACTTTGGAACAGGTTCTGCTCTCTGACTCTGGCGCTGTGCTTGAACTGGAGCTATGGCTCCCACTGTGGTCAACGACCAGGACCTACAACACAGGCCTGATGCCACCACATCACCTCTGAGTCCCAAGTGCCATGTCCCCAACATCTGGAACATATGACTATGTCTCTGCCACACCAACTGTGGCCCTGTGGTGTGATCGTGACACCATAAAGTCAACGCCTCACATCTTGACATGCTGTATTCATCAACCCTGCCAGGTCGTATGGAACCAACACCTCACCACAAATGCTGCATCCCCTCCCTTACAAGTGTAAGGAACCAACGCCTCACCTCTCCTGCCTAGCAGTGAGGGACCGACACCTCACCTCCCGGGTAGCAGTAAGGTTAGGATGCCGCAGTGGCTCCAACGATGCCTCACCTCCACAATTCTATGTAACGTTTTTATTTCCTTATCGTTTCCAAGGGCTCTATACGACTCTGACTGGCCTACACTTCCTCGTGAGTGGTGTTGTACTTTTGGGAATCACACTGTCAAGATGCCATGTTAGCCATAGGTGGAGCTATAGTGTTTCTAAGCACTTTACTAAGATAAATCTTTGAAAATTTGCATCTTTACTTGTATATGTTGGATATTTGTTGTTTTTGACTTGTTTTACTCACAGAAATACTGGCTATTTTTCTAAGCTGGAATACTTTTGTTGTGTTTCCACTTTGTTATTGTATGTGTGTGTAAAAATACTTTACACATTGCCTCTGAGAGAAGCATGACTGCTTGTGCCATGCAACCAAGGGGGTGAGCAGTGGTTATCTTAGTTGCTTGACTCCCTTACCCTGACTAGAGTGAGGCTCCCTTCTCGAACAGGGTACAATCTGTTGCCAACTAGAGGCCCCATTTCTAACACACTGAAACACATAAAGAGAGAAATGAAGATGTCTCTACCTAAAGACACAAAGGCCCTCATTACGACCCTGGCGGTTGGCGGGGAAGTGGCAGTTTTACCGCCAACAGGCTGGCGGTAAAAAAATTGGAATTATGACCATGGCGGTTACCGCCATGATCATCCGCCACCTCTCCGATCCGACCGCTGGGCTGGAGACTTGGGTCTCCAGCCCGGCGGCCGTCACAAGACCGCCGGCGATATCACGACCCAGCGAAAAGCCATGGATTTCATGGTTTTGGGAACTGCCATGAAATCCATGGCGGTAAGCACTATCAGTGCCAGGAAATTCCTTCCCTGGCACTGATAGGGGTCTTGCCCCCACCGCTCACCCCCACCCTCGCTTCCTCACTTCACACCCTCCACCCCCCCAACAGGTGGCTGGACCCCCCTCCCCACCCCTACCCCCAACATCGCAACCCGGACACACACCGTACACGCATGCATACACCACCAACACACATACCCGCACACATATCACCAAACATGCCAACAGCCACACACACAGTCATACAAGCACACCCACATACAGACATACACGCACACATCCATTCAGACATACAGACAGACACGCACACATTTCCAAACATAACACACACCCTCGCATGCATATACACACTCACACACCCACCCCCTCTACATACTCACACGTACACCCCCATGCAAGCACACAACACACAACGCCCCCCCACCCCCCTCCCCTAACGGACGATCAACTTACCTGGTCCATTGATCCTCCACGAGGGGATAGGATCCATGGGGGCTGCTCTGCCGCAAGCACCCCGTCAACAGAACACCGCCACGCCGAATCACGTAACGTCATTCGTAGGCGGTGTTCTGTTAACGGGGTGGTGGAGCAACCTCCACTTCCCCGCCGACTGCCAGTATGGCTGCTGGCGGCTCTCTCTCCGGAAAAGGACAGAGGGCTGCCAGCAGTCATAATTTGCTGAGCGGAAAACCGCCTGCACTGGCGGTCTTCAGCACGGCGGTCCCTCTGCAGTCTTGCAAAAAGATCGCTGAGGTTGTAATGACCACCAAAGTCAAGTATTAAACATTGTTTTTCTTACTTTAAACAATGAAATAGTAGACAGGATAAAGAAAACTACTTTCCCCAGATAACCTCTGCAAAACAACTACAATATGATATTGTAGCATTAACGATCATAAAGAACCTGTAGCAGTAACAGTCATGACCGCAAGCAATACAATTCCCTTTGTTGTGAGATAAGTTAAACATCATGTAACATAAGAAGAATAACAATTAACATTATGTCAGCCATCAAAAGAGCAAAAAAAACATAGGCAAAGTCCAATTGGACCACAGAAGAAGAATGGAAGGAGTGCTGATGGAGGAGTGGTGAGTTCTTCAATTAATTAGATAGGGAACAAGAAGAGGTTGCCACCATTTCAAATAGTTTCTTAAGAGGAAAACGTTGTAGATGCAGTTGGCACTGTGAAGACAAAGTGGGGGATAGAACAAAATTAGTGAGATAATATTCACTTATATGTCCTTAATATAATATACACTTTCCTTCACTAAAGATAGGGGAATCTTCATTTAATTACAAGACCATAAAAACAACAAAATGTGCTGAATTAGTAGCAGGTTTATAATAGGATTTAAAAGTACAAATATTGGACCAGGCCACTGACCTAAGAATGTCCTCCAGAACTGCATAGGCCCAAAGGGCATTAGATGCTATCTCCCGTTGTGAGCTGAAAGAAGAATGTCAATTCCCTCCACATTCATAGTCTATTTGACCCAGTGTTCTACTGTATAGAAGGGATAGGTTTTTGAGGCTTCTGAAATAAAATTAGTAATTGAGCTGAAGAGGGTGTTCTTACATTTACTCTTCTAGCAATAGATTTCCACCACAAAGCTTAGATTGAGAAGGAAAATATGGATGAAGTGCAGACATCACATACGTTTTTGCTATCCAATAAACCTGGAAACAGCCATCCTCAGGTGGTTGTTGGGCTGAAGAAAGATCTAAAGCATTGATATTTGATAGGTGTTTAAGAGAAACTAGGCATAAAAGCACAGTTAACATAGCTGATACATATAAAAAAGAGTCATCATTATCATTTCAAGAATTCAACAAATCCATTATTAAATTGAAATCTCACATCTGGTTAAACTTAGTTAAACATTGCTGAGAAAATCTTATACATATGTTATAAGTATATATGTTATATATGTTATATGTATATATATATATATATATATATATATATATACATATATATATATCTATATTAACTGAAAAATGCAAAGGTTACAGGGACGTTATAGTTAGAAAATAGAATTACAAAAAAATAGAAATTCACTGAAAAACCAAAGGTTATAGGGATGTTATAGTTAGGAAATAGATTAAAAAAACTGAAATTCACTGAAAAAAACAAAGGTTAGAGGGACATTATAGTTAGGCTCACATTTCAAGCATACAAAACCATAAAAATGTGTTACCTTAGCTAATTATAACTAGTGCCCCCCGAACCCACTGCTTATGATCCCACAGAATACATAACTCATGACATGGTCAGTGACATCACTGATGACATCTCAAATGATAAATATATAACTATATATATATATAACTATATATATATATATATATATATATATATATATATATATATATATATATATATATATATATAACTATATATAATTATGTTCTGTTCACTGGATAAAACAAAGGTTACAGGGTGTTATAGTTAGGAAATAGGATTTAGTAGTTCTGATGAAGGCTTCGAGGTCCTTCTGTGACTTACTGTTTCTCTATCTTTTTTCTAGCCATCTGCAGATGCGTCTGGTGTCCTGGAGTACAGGGAAGAACCAGCTGGCCTTCTGGAGGTTGTGTTTACCCGAGGTCATTTGGAGCAGTGCTAGGTTGTTGGTGCATTCGGAGATCCATTGGTGGTCGCTGAGGAGAAAATACTTTGTAGAGGTGAGTGTGTGGATAGAAATTATGTCAATGATGGAGTAGCGGAAGACTGGGTGGGGGCTGGATGGCCTGTGGATGATGGGGCCATGGAAGGTGTACGTAGGGGTAACGTGGATCTGGAAATGGAGGTGCTCCATGAGGAGGGAGTGTTCTTCTGGCTTGGTTGTCAGACGGAGGGTGGATTTGTGTACGATGGCCAGGCCGCCACCTGGCCGAGAGGGCCGGTGATTGCTGAGCAGTTTGTAGTCGTTAGGGATGGCGATGTCTGGTGCTGACGCTAGGTTTGTCCATGTCTCGGTGAGAAAGGCAAAGTCCGGGGCAGGTGGAGTCTAGCAGGTTCATGAAATCCCAGCAGAAAGCTTTTTTACAGGGTAAAATCACCTTAGCCACATATGAATTATGTTTTAATTAAAACCTGTTTTCACCCTCTCTATGTTCTCCTTTTTGTGACATTCAAAACCTGCCATTCACTACAATGCATTTTAATGAGATGCTATCATGTATATTGCTCCCAAGACTGCTGACATCACTTTCTGGTTGAAGGACCAGCAGGCAATCAAATCATAGCATGAGATCTGTGCTTAGGCTCTGCCCAGATATACAAATTTGGAGTTCTTTAATATCTTGAAAACTACTAAACAGATGTACACCAAATAACAAAAAGTACACTTCTGGACCAAGATGGTGTAATTCCGTCCAGCAGTTTGGGCTTTTTTTTTACTCCCCCCTGCTTTTTACTCGGCCCTCATTTGACAGGCCATCTTGAAATTTCCCATGTACAACAAGACCCTTGGCACACTGTTTTTGGAAAATTTCATAAAGCTTCATCAAACGGCGCCAAAGATATGGCAAAGTCAAACACTTTTCTATGGAAACTAGGTCCTAACTATAACTATTTACTGGTGACCACGACCATACATATATAGATATATTGAATAGGCTTATTTTTCAAATATTTGCCAGAGACCGATAAAAGGCTATAGACACTGGGCCTGATTCACAAAGGTAAACTTACACTTTTGGTCAAAGTTTAGACCAAAAGTGGAAGCTTACGATGTTCAAGTATTCACAAAGGTACATTACGAGTAGTACCTTTGCATCCGCACTCGGGATGGATCATCTGCAGTCGGGGTGGATCATCCTAACTCTGGCTGGGTCATCCGCACTCAGGCCCAGATTTATACTTTGCGCATAATTAACATCAATTTTTTTACACTAATTCAGCGCAAACTCCATATTTATATTTTGACGCTAGACTGGTCTAACATCAAAATATTGGAGTTAAAGTCATTTTTTGCTAGCGGGAAACTACCTTGCATCAATGAGATGCAAGGTAGGCAACCCCGGGCAAAAAATTACTCTAATGCCCTAGTGCCTCATTTATCCTCCTGTGCAAAAATGGTGCACAGGAGGGAGGCCGGCCAGCCTAAACAATGGCACCAAGCTTGTTTAGCGCTATTATTTAATGCCTGGTTCAGGGCAGGAATGAGGGGACCTGTGGGCCTATTCCCATGGTGGAACACCATGGAATAAGCCCACAGGTGCCCTCCCCAGACCCCAGGGACACCCCTACCCACACCAATGGGACAGCGGAGGATGGGGACCACATATCAGGTAAATATAGGTAATTAGCGGTAATTATTTGGTTTAATTTTTAAAAGTGCCATTGGGGACCCTGAAATGGGCCCCCCTACACAGCTCCGGGTGCAATGGCAAAGCCCAGGGGACCCTTGTCCCCTGTGCTGGCCACTGGGATGGTGGGCATGACTCCTGTCTTGTATACGACAGGGGTCATGTGGTATGGTAGGTTTTGCGTTGAGATATGACGCTAGGCTGGTTAGAGTAATTTTTTTTCCTCTAACCAGCCTCAAGTGATTTTTCAGTGTAAAACTCCCTTCCCCCATACCGCCACTCCCACCCAGCTAACGTCATTTTCCTTGACGTTAGCCCACCTTTAGCGCCAGTTTGCTCCATTCCTTAAATATGGCACTCGGCTTGCTCTCTGGAATAGCGCTAGCAGGGGGTAAACTTTTTGATGCAAAACTGCGTTAGCACAGTTTTGCGTGAAAACGTTGAAATAGGGCCTCAGGGCGGATGAGGCAAAAATGCATACCGACACACCCGTGTAAGTGCTCACCATCCCCCACCCAGCTCCAGCTGAAACTCCTCAGCCCACACCCAAAATCAGGCTTGGTGCACACATAAATGCACAGCGTGCACAAACAAACCATTTCAGACCCTTCAGCATGCTACTAAATGTGTTTGTTGGCTTGCTCCTTGCTATGCAACAGGTTTATTTGAGGAGAAGGAGGAGGAGGAGGTGAGTAGATAGTTTCTTCAGACAAATGATCAACCTTTTTGGGATATCCAGCCAACATTTCATGACCAGATACCGTTTTCCCCCTGATATCATCTTGGGAATGGTTTGTGAGTGGGAGCAGGAGCAAGATCTTGACTCTGTGACCTGCCTCTCCCAAGCCATACCAGCCTATGTCAAGATCCTAGCAGCTCTCCATTTCTTTGCTACGGGGTAATTCCAGAAGGTCTCAGGTGACCTTGTGGGCATGTCCCAGGCAACCCAATCCAGATGCCTGCATCAGGAGGAGAGTCCATTGCCACATACAAATGCCCCAAACACTGGCCAGAAGGCAAAAGGTAGCTAGGATTCCTACCTCATTTCCCGCATCCCACATGTGTTGGATGCAATTGATTGCACTCGTGGCTCTTCAGCCACCTTGCCACAATGCACACATATTCTGAAAAAGACACCACTGGCACTCCATCAACACGGAGGGTTTTTTGTGTTGCCAGTGGTAGCTTCATTGATGCGCATGCAGTGTTCCCAGGCAGTCCCCATTGACAGCTATGTTTTCTGCAGGCAACCTCTTGCCCTGCAGATAGCAGCGGGAGAATTTGGCAACATGTGGCTACTGGGTAAGTAACAAGCACCACACAAGTATGATATGTATAGTTGTGTTTATATATGTGCACAACCATTAGACAACACTAATCCTCATGCCACATACATGCCTCCAACAGACACATTCATACATATTCATAAAGCAAGTACAATACAGATGCATGAAGGACATTTACAAATATTACTTTATTTCCTTCCTCAAGTAATGCTGCATTTGCACTATCCCCTCATCTCCTCACGCCATACAGATGTGCAACACAACCACTGTACCTCAGAAGAGATACAATAGGGCACACAGACATGCACAAGCCATCATTGAGCACAGTTGTGGGCTCCTGAAGTCAAGATTCAGATGTCTTGACCATACAGGGGGGTGTTGCTATACTCCCCTCAAGTTGTGTGCAAGATTATAGCAGCGTGTTGTGTTTTACTCAACATAGCATTAAATCATGGCTTACACATACCTCTGGACCCTCAGCTAGATCTGAATCTAGGCAACCGGACAATTGTACAAAACAGAAGGCAGAGTATGCAGGTGTGTGAACAGCTAGTTGACACTTTTTTCACCTGAGCAACATGTTGTGTCATGGCCTTCATGTGGTTTGCAGTCTGTTGTCAATTGTGATTGGTGGACTCTTAACACTCTGTCCACATATGTCATCATGAGACTACTTTATAAGTCATACATGATGTCTGTATACAACAGCTGCTTCTAAGAGTCTAAAGATTGGCCGTGCATGACGTCTTGTGCACGTGTCATGGAATCGCATGGGCAATGTCTTTTAGGGCTTCTTTGAGTCTGAGGATCAATTGTTTGCATATGAGAGACCTCCCTGGACAGCAGAGGGCTCTGCGTCACAAAGGGTGTCACCTATTGGGGTGAAGGAGCAACATCAGAGGGCGAGTACCTGTAACTGAGGGGACATTCCTGCTTTGAGATTTCACAGTGTTTTGATCGTACATCACGTGCAATGGTTGAGGGGCCTCTGCCACTAGTGCGTAGGTCGTGGGCATGTCCGGACTGGCCCAGGGGGTTATTGGGCTTTTGTCAGGGAGGCTGGAGGGGAAGGGGCAGGTCATATTACTGTATTTTGGTTCACAACTGTACAGCAATGTGCACTCCCAGTTTCAAAGTAGCAATCCTGCATGATACATATATTTGCGTTTACTGTTTCTGTGTTGGGACTGATGTGACAAAGTTGCCACTGCTGCTATGGCTTCCCAGTCTTGCTCCGTACCTCTGGTCCTTGGTGTACTAGGCCATATGGGGGTCATTACAACCCTGGCATTCGAAAACCCCCAGGGCTGTTTTGGAGGAAGCACGGTCAACAGGCTGGTGGTGCTTCCACTGGTGATTACGACCGCGGCAGAAGCACCGCAGTAGCACCGCCGTGACTGGCGGTTATCCGCCACTTTTGTCCCGGAGGATTTAATCCTCCAGGGCAGCGCTGTTTGCAGCGCTGCCCTGGGGATTACGAGTCCCCATCCCACCAGCCTTTTCATGGTGGTTTGAACCGCCATGAAAAGGCTGGCGGAAAGGGGAGTCGCGGGGCGGGGCCCCTGGGGACCCCTGCACTGCCCATGCTGCTGGCATGGGCAGTGCAGGGCCCCCCTGCCACGGTCCCATGAAGCTTTTCACTGTCTGCTATGCAGACAGTGAAAAGCGCGAAGGGTGCAACTGCACCCGTCTCACAGACGCAAAACCGCCAGCTCCATTTGGAGCCGGCTCCCGTGTTGCAGCCAAAATCCCCGCTGGGCTGGCCCAGCGGGGATCTCACAATAGACCCCGCAGGAGTGGGGTTGCTTTGGCAGCCGCCCGGTGGTTCAACCTTGGCTGGCAGCCTCAGCCACCCACCAAGGTTGTAATGAGGGCCTATGTGTCTAGGGATTGATATCACGTGTGCCTAGTTTGATGATACATTACAGTCTTCTTAGATGTAAGCAAGATATGTCGATCACATGTACCATAATGTGATGCAAAGCGCCAGACTGTGCTGGGAAGTGCTGTAGTGCAGAGTGTATCTACACAATTTTCCCTACCTCCCTTAGTAATCCTGCTCTTCCTACATGTTTGCAAATGTCACACTTTTCTTATTTTTGTTATTCCGCTCTGATTTCAGATTCTATGCTCCACATGCAGAACCTATGCCTCACATGCAGATCCAATGCTCTGCATGTGGAGCGTACGCTCTGGGTACACATAATCCGTCCTCAAGGTGTAGAATCCGGAAACAGGCTGGAACCCAATGATATTCAACAGGAAATGACACAGAGGAAATGCAAGGCAGGAAGTCCATGACAGAAAGTTGCAGGCAGCTATCTTCTTGTCATTCTGATTCATCCCTACCTACAAACAGGACCCTCTTCGATCCTGCTGCTCTGTATATCCTAACTGCCCCCAACATGGTAGAGGAAGTTGACGGTACCCCCCTTCAGTGAGTCAGACTTGGATATTTTAGCTGGGGTGTGCTAAACAATTACCCTCAGATTTATGGGGGCCAAGAGGACCAGCTGAGAAATGCAGCATGTGCCCAAATCTGGGAGGAGCTTCCGCAGTGCTGCATTGCAAGTGGACATCTACCCTCGGCAGGCCAGGAAATGGCGCAAGCGCTGGGAGGATCTGAAACATTGGGCCCAACTGAGGGCCCAAGAACTATCGGGACAGTCCTCCTAGCCCCACGTCCACCATCACCGCCTAATGCCACTGTACAGGAGGGCCCTGAGGACAGCCTGGCTGGAGTAGTGGGAACAGCAGAGATCTGGTAAGTGGATGGGCTGCATACTATGTCTGGTAGCATGGTGTGAGTGGTGACTGAGCTGTACCAACATGTATTAATGTCACAATGTACGCATTCTAGGCAAATGCTTCACCAGTCATAGGGTCAGTGCCACATGGGATCACATTGGAAGCATTGACCAAAGTGAATCCTGGGACTTGTAGTATCCTGAACACTACCGGGTAAATAGCCATCACTCTTGCATTTATATGAGGAAATGCAATGACAACACCATGGCTGGAGAAGCAAGGGCCTTATTGCTGCTGGATGCCATGGCAAAGGGATGGTCCAGACACTGTCTAATGTGGGGTTGAGAGGTTATGTTTCTTGTGTTGGATGTTGTACCCTGCATGCCTTTGGTGTGTGTTTCATCAGTGTAAAGTATTATTTTGTGTATTTTGGAGTAATGGCTGACTTTGAAATACTCGTCTCACACAAAACGGTTCCAACTTTTCCAAGGTTAAACAAATGCACATCCTCACAACAATGGATTGTATGTCTTATGTAACATCTAGCTAACTGAGCCAACTTTGCACACATGCCAACTGGAGTACAGCACCAACAGGCAGTCTTGACCTGCCAAATGTGGCATATGCCATGTAGATGGGCTGATAGCTTCAGGCATCCTTCAAAACGTACTCACAGCTTCGGAAAAGTCAGAACCAATGGCTGGTTTTTACATGTACACACATTCAAGCATTTATGTGGAATCAGACCAGGCTACACAGCAGATGGCATGCAATAGTTTGAGACTATCAAGTCTGCAATCGACAGGGTGATCAATGAAACAAGCTTTGGGATGGACAGACTATGACCCTCATTTTGAGATTGGCAGTAAATGCCGCCTACTGCGGTGGTGACGGCCACCAAAAGACTGTCGGAGCAGCTGTCATCCATCTGTCACATTACGAACACAGACAGATTTCCGCCACAAGAAGGGCAGAAATCCGGCTGTGGCCATAGTGGCGGATGGTGTTAAGGTGGTGCTGCTACCACCAGCAGCACATGCCAGTAGACCGCCGCCATCTGTATTATGACAAATAATATGGCCTGGCGGTGTTGTGCTGGCGGTAGCAGCGCCCTGTCCCGTCCCCTGCCGGAAGACCCCTGGATGCAGGTAACTTGGGTTTCCAACAGGGGAAGGGGGTGGGGGGTGTTGTGGGTGTGCGTGGGGGGATTTGCATGAATGAGTGAGTGTGTGCATAAATGCAAATGTGTGTGAAATGTTGTTCACATGTGTGTGTGTGTGCATGTGTGAGAATGAGTGTATGAATGGAAATGTGAATGCATGTCTGCGTGTCATTGTGAATGTGGTACGGATGTATGTGAGAATGAATGGATGCATGCGTGTCTGCCTGTGTGTGTATGTGTGGTGCATGTCTGCCAGTGTGCGTGTATGGGGGGGTGTAGGATTGGAAGGGGTGAGCGTGAATGGAAGGGGGCATCTGGGGAGTGTTAGTGGGGTAAGCCTACTACCAGTGACAGGGAAGGAATTCCCTGTCACTGGTAGGGCCTACCGCCATGGTTTTCATGTTGTTACGAACGCCACGAAATTCATGGCGGTAGGCAGGGTCAAAAATGCCGCTGGTGGTACATTAGCGGCCGCCGGGCTGGAGATGGTTATCTCTGGCCCGGTGCCTGCTGCCGCCATGGCAGTCGGTTTGGTATATGGGCGGGTTTTTTTCAGGAACTGCATAGGTCCCAAGAGGAGAATGCTCATGCTTTTGCCACCATCAATGCCACCCTCACTTCCTTGGATGCAGCCATGATGGCTGCCCAGTCCCAGCATCCCTCCCATACCACCATCCATGTGTCTCCCTGTTCATCCTCCTACTCTGTTTCCCCCCCACATCCTTTGTAACAATAGTCTGTCTCAGGCCTGTGGGGTGTCCACTCCTCCAACGTCCAGACACAAAGACCACTGTAGAGGATCTGATTGTCATTGATAGGAGGATGACCAGAATGACATTTGACTGGACATTATGCTTTACCTGTACTGTTCCTTAGCCCCTTGTACATAGACTAATTCCCCTGACATTTTCATACCCAATGCATGGTGTCTTTCACTTTCTTCCCTCTCTATGGCAATGATGCCATCCAGCCTCTTGTCCGATGTCTTTCCAAGATGTATCCATCCTCTCCAACACATGGATCATTCTGTGCACCGACTGTGGGAGCAGGTGCATGTCCTGTGAGGCAGACATGTCAAACAATGTAGTCCCTATGTCACAAATGTCCTGCTTCAAATGTGACTGTTCCTGGAAAAAAGTCTCCCGCTCTCCAAGATGGATATCTGCCAGCCCTTTCTGCCTAGGATGGTCTTGTACGTAACCAGCAGGTCTACCAGCAAGAGGGAGTGGCAAGTGGGAAGCTGTAAGGAGTAGGTTTGTGCTCCTCACCAGGGCCGACATGTCCCTTAGATTTTGGAGACTGTGAGACAGAAGTTGCAACAGGCTAAGTATTTGGCTTACAACATGATGCAGTGCAACACAGGGATTGAGTCAAAATATCCTCACATCAGTGGATGTTACACATGTGACCTGGTTTGTGTACCCTTACATGTGGTACCTCACACTTTTTCATTGAGATGTTCAATGCAGATGTGAAATGCAAAAACAAACGCACAAGTTCGAACACCAGGTCTGTGTGGTATTGAGATCCCCCTAGATTTCAGCTTCTGGACCAGACTCCTTGAGTGTGCAACAGAAGAACTGGTTTGTGATCCAGCAGCTTTGAAAATGAGTGACACCATGCTTCATGTTCTGCATGTATAAAATGTGATGATGCACACCTGAAACACACATCACTGATCTTGTTGGGTACATTTTATAAACCAACTTCAGGAGTAATGTTAAAATGACAATATCTGCTCATCTCCTTCTGCAAGGATTTGGGGCCAGATGTAGGAAGGAAGCAATTTGCGAGTTGCAAATTGCGAGTCCTTCCGACTCGCAATTTGCAACTCGCAAATTGCTATGCAGTACGGTGTCTCAGACACCGACTGCAACTCGCTATGGGGTCGCAATGACCCACCTCATGAATATTCATGAGGTCGGTCGCAAATTGCGGCCCCATAGCGAGTATAGGCACTCGCTAACATGGAGGCCTGCTGTAGTCAGCAGGCCTCCATGTCAGCGACCTGCTTTTCAATAAAGCATTTTTTTTTTTTTAAATGTAGCCCGTTTTCCCTAAGGGAAAACGAGCTGCATTTCAAAAAATCCGAAACCTTATGTTTCGTTTTTTTCAGGGCAGGGAGTGGTCCCTTGGACCACTCCCTGCCCTGAAAAAATATTTTGGGGTCCATTCACAAAGGGGAAGGGGTCCCATGGGGACCCCTTCCCGTTTGCGAATGGGTTACCATCCACTTCAAGTGGATGGTAACTGCGACTCCATTTGCGACCGCATAAGCGGTCACAAATGGAATTGCATACCATTGCGAATCGCAAATAGGAAGGGAACACCCCTTCCTATTTGCGATTCGGAAATGCATTTTGCGAGTCGGTAACGACTCGCAAAATGCATTTCTGCATAGGAAACACGCATTTGCGAGTCGCAAACGGCAAATTTTGCCGTTTGCGACTCGCAAAGTACTTCCTACATCTGGCCCTTGGTTCTTGTTCATGGTTAGGGTATTGTTAGACCTGACAGCCTTAGGGTGGTCACCCCTAACCTTTTGCCTGCCTCCCTTCATTTTTTAGATACTATTTTTGCTGGTTTTATGACTCTGCACACTTTACCACTGCTAACCAGTGCTAAAGTGCATATGCTCTCTCCCTTTAAACATGGTAACATTGGATCTTACCCGATTGAACTATTTAATTTACTTATAAGTCCCTAGTAGAGTGCACTCAATGTGCCCAGGGCCTGTAGATTAAACGCTAATAGTGGGCCTACAGCACTGATTGTGCCACCCACTTAAATAGCCCCTTAACCTTGTCTCAGGCCTGCCATTGCAAGGCCTGTGTGTGCAGTTTCACTGCCAATTCGACTTGTCCTTTAGAAGTACTTGCCAAGCCTAAAACTCCCCTTTTTCTACATATAAGACACCCCTAAGGTATGCACTAGGTAACCCATAGAGCAGGGTGCTGTGTAGGCAAAAGGCAGGACATGTACCTGTGTAGTTTACGTGTCCTGGTAGTTTAAAACTCCTAAATTCATTCCCTTCATAGGCTAATATTGGGGCTGCCCTCATACATTGTTTGAGAGGTAGCTGCTGATCTGAAAGGAGTAGGAAGGCCATATTTAGTATGGCCAGAATGGTGATACAAAATCCTGCTGACTGGTGAAGTTGGATTTAATATTAATATTTAGAAATGCCACTTTTAGGAAGTGAGCATTTCTTTGCATAGGATCCACGACCGAGCTCCAGAAATTGACGCACAGCTGTCCCTGCGTGAAAACTAAACAACGCATCGCTGTGTGCGGCCTGAGAAATCGACGCACACCCATTTGTTTACACGCATCTCCTCATCTGCGGTTCTTTGTGGAGATTGTGCACGCAAACCAGGTACTTTGGGGCATATTTATACTCCGTTTGCGCCGAATTTGCGTCGTTTTTTTCGACGCAAATTCGGCGCAAAACTAATGCCATATTTATACTTTGGCGTTAGACGCGTCTAGCGCCAAAGTATGAGGAAAGAGCGTCATTTTTTTGCGTGAACGCCTTCCTTGCGTTAATGAGATGCAAGGTAGGCGTTCCCGTCCAAAAAAATGACTGCGACACAAATGCGTCGTATTTATACTCCCGGGCAAAAATCACGCCTGGGAGTAGGCGGGGCAAAAAACCCCGCATTTGCGCCTCTTTTTAACGCCTGGGTCAGGGCAGGCGTTAAGGGACCTGGGGGCTCAAAATGAGCCCACAGCTGCCCTCCCATGCCCCCAGGGACCCCCCCTGCCACCCTTGCCCACCCCAGGAGGACACCCAAGGATGGAGGGACCCATCCCAGGGACATTCAGGTAAGTTCAGGTAAGTATAAAAAAAAAAATGTATATTTTTTTTTGGCATAGGGGGGCCTGATTTGTGCCCCCCTACATGCCTCAATGCCCAATGACCATGCCCAGGGGACATAAGTCCCCTGGGCATGGCCATTGGGCAAGGGGGCATGACTCCTGTCTTTACTAAGACAGGAGTCATGTAAATGGCGTCTGGGCGTCGTTAAAAATGGCGCAAATCGGGTGGAGGCGATTTTTTAGCGTCAACCTGACTTGCACCATTTTTAAGACGCCCTAACGCCATTTTCCCCAACGCCGGCGCTGCCTAGTGTACGTGGTTTTTTTCCACGCACACCAGGCAGCGCCGGTCTGCTAGCGCCGGCTAACGCCATTCAATAAATACGGCGCCCGCATGGCGCTTCAGAATGGCGTTAGCCGGCGCTAAACTTTTTGACGCTAAACTGCGTTAGCGCAGTTTAGCGTCAAAAAGTATAAATACGGGCCTTTGTGCTTGAAAGAGACTTTGTTTGCTTTTAAAAGACTTAAGACACTTTATATCACTTTTACAGTGATATCTGAACATTTACTTATTGCATTTTTATCGTTCTTGACCTGCATCTTATCAGATAAATATTAGATATTTTTCTAAAAACTGTGTGGTGTATTTTTGTGATGCTATAAGGTGTTATTGTATGATTTATTGCACAAATACTTCACACATTGCCTTCTAAGTTATGCCTGACTGCTCAGTGCCAAGCTACCAGAGTGTGGGCACAGGATAATTTGGAGTGTATGTGACTTACCCTGACTAGAGTGAGGGTCCTTGCTTGGACATGGGGTAACCTGTCTGCGAACCAAAGACCCCATTTCTAACAGGTATCAATTGATTACAACACTATATGACACACTTACCTGATGGATGGATGGCAGAGGGTTTGACTGCTGCAGCTAGGATGTCTCCTAATTCCCTGGATGGTGTCATCTGTATCACTAAAATAGTCTTTGCAGCTGCTATATTGTAACATACATATCTATTACTGAGTGCAATGGATGACTGTGATGATTCCACATGTACATGTCAGAGATATGGACCAGTGATTTACAAGTTACGACAGCCCTCATATCAACCAGGTATCACAATTATAGAACAACATGTTGTCGGAGGTTATTGAGAGCTATAGAATGTAATTAACTAGGATGCCCTGCACTAGCTACCTTTGTACACACCTACATCCTAATTGGCACAATGCATCCTGCGTATGATGTGGTATCTGCCAAGGAGTCCTCCAGAAAATGCAGAGTAGGTTAAAATGTGCATATCAGATGTTGTCAGTACATTGACAAGTAAATGTATGATATAAACAATTATCAACCAAGGTATAGGTAACACGCTTTCAACTCCTCTCCCAAACAGGACAACATTGCTAATTTTGGACCGTAATGTCAGCCATTTCTGCTGTGCACTTTTCCTTTGGCCTGTGTTTCCAATGTACGTGTACAACAAAATGGTCTATGTTACCTGACCCTGAATACCGTCATGTACAACATACATCCTGTAGTCCTCTATTCAGGGAATCACTCATTTGTGATCATGGTGGCAAAGTGAAATAAACATTGTTCTGGGACCCCACAATTTGGTCAGGTGGAAAAGCTGGTCTGACCCCGCCTTTAGTGTTTTCACATTGTGCACTTCTACCACTAGATGTCTAGGCTTCCCCTCCTCTTGCCAACCATGACTTAGTGCAGATGATCCTCCCTGAGTCCGGAGGATCCACCCTGAGTGCGGACGCAAAGATACTACTCGTAACTTAGAATAAAAGTATACGTTTGCCTGGGTGAATCAGACCCACTGTTCCTTGTAATTGACTTTTACTCTTTGCATAAGTACAACAGAATTTAGCTAATTTACATATACTCAAATTTAGATTTAGATGTGTTTTGCATGTCAAGAAAATAAAAATAAAAGCAACAATAAGTTTACCATTTGAATGAGGAGTCGCTGTGCAAGATTCTACTTTAAATAATTGAAACATGTATACTCGCATGAGAAAAAATAAGTCCTGCTCAGGTGCCAGTGGTCTGTTATAAAATTATAAAAGCGACCCGACTAAAATGGGATATTTTTAAATAAAGAAACCGATTGTAGGCCAACTTAACCCTGTGTCTCTGAGATTAAAAAACAATTGGAATCAGTAGATGTTCACAGAAAAATTGAGGATACAATGTAATGCTTTAGGGTGCGGAAGAGATTTTCAAAAATGCCATCCAGCCAGCGCTGCTGTCCTCTGCCTCACAGGTAAAACACATAACGAACAGTGACAGAAGTGAATAATTCTTCGATTCGATGTATTTTCCTAAAACTTCAATTAAAAATAGAAGAACCACAATTTATATCAGGAAGTCGTGTACGTGGAGATAAAACGAACTTTAGAGAAGAGCAAGTCGATTCCGAACAGCTGTCACTTCAACCAAATTGCACAGCTACAGGCACCATCTACACTTTGTAAAACCTTCTGAACTGACAGTGTGCCATTTGCAGCAGCTGCCCCTGCTACCTTGCACACTGAGCACCGAACCTGTCACTGGAATCCTGAGCTCATTTAATTTGTATTGTCATCTGCACATTGCAATTGCAACTGTGAGCCCTGAAGGTGAAAAGGGATGAACTCTGTCTGACATGACAAGAACAGTTCATTATATGCCCGGAATGCAGAACTATAATTTAGACAGTGCCAAAAAGACTGCACTTACACAGGAGATGTGCTGACATTTTCTCAACCTTCAACAGGTACTGAGCAGAGGAAGACACACTCCACTTATAAAGTTTTATTTCCTATAGAGAAACAAGCATTGTCAAAGCCAATAAGTCTCGACAATGGCCGAGTTCGACCATTTGGCTCTGTCAATGCCAATATTTTTTAGCTCTCTTTGTCTGAAGTTGTGGATGTGTTGTGTGCCTGTGTTCAAATGTGTGTGCTACTACTCTTAAGGGGGTACCTGTGGCTGTGTGTTATGTGTACGTTTGTGTTTCTTTACACACACATGTGGTTGTGTGATATAGCAGTGCGCAATTGGTTGTCATCGGGCTGCCTGTGCATGTGTGTTGTGTGAGAAACCAATACCACAGCTGAACGTATTTTAGGAGCCATTTCGAAGTGAGAGGTACCGAAAACATGTAAGGTGAGTTATTTTTGAAGTATTGTGGCTCCTCATCTAATCCTACTGTGAGGCACTGTAGGAGGCTGGCCTGGTTTGTAGTGGATAACTTCGGTACTTACACCTTACACCAGGTGCAGTTAACCCTTGTTAGTGAATGTAGTAGTGTTCTAGCACCTTAGGCTGATAGGGGTAGCTATAGCAGAGCAGCTTAGGCTGAACTAGGAGGCATACAGGAGTGAACTAGGAGACATACAGAGCTCCTGCAATACCCCTTATAGTTACACAGTACTTATACAGAAGTAAAGACAATTCTCAGTGTTACCAAAAATAAAGGCATTTATTTGGGTGACACAGTACCAAAAATATATTAGAGACAGTACTCCTTCTGGATGTAAGTATTATACACAATATATACACTAGACACCAAAATGAGACAAGTAAATAGTCATAGAACAATACAAACAGTAGGATATCCTATAGAATGCAATGGAAAGTGGAATGTGAATCACAAATTCCCACCTAGACAAGTGTAGTGTGTGCAGAATCGCTGGGAGAGTAAGAATACAGTAAAGGTAAGTAAATTACTGTACCCCAGAGCCCAGAAAAGCAGGAGTAAAGTACTACAAGTTTCATTAGGACGCGCTTCACCTCGTTTTGGGGATTTTGCAGCAGCCAATCAAGTCTGCAAAGAACAACTGCTGGATTATTGGACCTGAAGATCTGCAAAGGAAGGGGACCAAGTCCAGAAGTCAAAAGATGTTCCAGGAAGGACAGGAACCCCTGCCAACCCAGAAGAGGGTGCAAAAGAAGACTCCCCGGTTAGTAGAAGACTGCAGAAATGCAGCCTAGGAAGATGCCAGACGGGTTCCTGCATGATCCAAAAGATGTCCACGGCGTGAAGATTGTTGCAGATGAGATTTTGTGTTGGAAAGCGCCAACAAGCCTTGGCTGCAGAAAAAAAATGTTTTTCATCAAAATGGCGCTGGATGGACCCAGAAGGGACCTGGAGGCCTCAACCCTGTGTGAGGATGAAGAGGTGGCTCTCAACACTTTAGAGAGCCCTGAGGATACTAGCCAGCACCACCAGAAGCCGCAGGATCTGGGTTTAAAGGAGGTGCAAAATGTAGTTGATGAAGCACAACAAAAGAAGGTCCCACGCCGCCGGAAAACAACTCAGCGAGTTGAGCGTCACAGGGTGGGGTGCTTGGGACCGGGACCAGGCTGTGCATGATGGAATTTTGCAAAGAGTGCACAGAGACCTCAGAAGTCAAAGAAGACAGAATACACCATCGTTCTTGGGGAAGACAAGGCCTTACCTCTTCCAAATTGTGTCAGCAGTACCTCAGGACAGTCTCTGTCAATGAGGTCCACCCTCTGTGTCCTTTTGGAGTATGCTTGTTGCCGTGAGAGGAGTCCCAGGGTACCAGTTGTCACCTTGGAAGGTGCTGCCTTGGAGCAGTGGAGTGATTCCATCACTCCACAGGAGATTTCTTCGGTTCTTCTACTGCAGGATGAAGACAGGGAGTCCCCAGAGCATGCACACCATAGAAACTGTTGCAGTTGCTGGCTTGGAGCTGAGGTTGCTGAAGAAAAGCGTTTCTTGGTGACACTTTGTTGCAGTTACAGCATTTCTTGGAGAAGGCTGCAGTTCATCCGAGGTCAGAAGAGTCTGAAGTGGTTGCAGAAGATTCCTGAAGGAAACTTGCAAGCAGAATCTGAAGAGAACCCACAGGAGAGACCCTAAATAGCCCTGAGAGGGGGATTGGCTATCTCATCAGGTATGGACCTATCAGGAGGGGTCTCTGACATCACCTGCTGGCACTGGCCACTCAGAGGCCTCCAAAGTGCCCCACACCTTGCAAAGCAAGATGACTGAAGTCTGGGACACACTGGAGGAGCTCTGGGCACCACCCCTGGGGTGATGTTGGACAGGGGATTGGTCACTCCCCTTTCCTTTGTCCAGTTTCCCACCAGAGCAGGGGACAAGGGGTCCCTGAACCGGTGTAGACTGGTTTATGCAAGGAGGGCACCATCTGTGCCCTTCAAAGCATTTCCAGAGGCTGGGGGAGGCTACCCCTCCCCAGTCTGTAACACCTATTTCCAAGGGGTGAGGGTGTAACACCCTGCTCTCAGAGGAAATGCTTTGTTCTGCCTTCCTGGGACTGGGCTGCCCAGACCCCAGGGTGGCAGAACCCTGTCTGTGAGGTGGCAGCAGCTGTAGCTGCAGTGCAAGCCTCAGAGAGCTGGTTTGGCAGTACTGGGGGTCCATGGTGGAGCCCCCAGGATGCATGAATTGGATCCCCAATACCATATTTGGAATGGGGGGACAATTCCATGATCTTAGACATGTTACATGACCATATTCGGAGTTACTATTGTGAAGCTACATATAGGTATTGACCTATATGTAGTGCAGCACGTGTAATGGTGTCCCCGCACTCACACTTAGTAACTTTGCACCTAACCTTCAGCAAGTGAAGTTTAGACATATAAGTGACTTATAAGTTTCTTAAGTGCAGTGAAAATGGCTGTGAAATAACGTGTGCGTTATTTCATGTTGGCTGCAATGGCCGTCCTGTGTAAGAGTTTGTCTGAGCTCCTTATAGGTGGCAAAAGAAATGTTGCAGCCCATAAGGATCTCTTGGAACCTCAATGCCCTGGGTACCAAGGTACCATACTAGGGACTTCTAAAGGGGGTCCAGTGTGCCAATTGAAATTGGTAAATGAAGTCACTGGCCTACAGCGACAAATTTAAAAGCCGAGAGAGCATAAGCACTAAGGTTCTGATTAGCAGAGCCTCAGTGCCACAGTTAGGCACTACACAGACATACACATTAGGCCACAAACTATGAGCACTGGGGTCCTGGCTAGCAGGATCCCAGTGAGACAGGCAAAACACACTGACATATAGGTTTTAATCTATGAGCACTGGGGTCCTGGCTAGCAGAATCCCAGTGACACAGTAAGAACACACTGACACACACTCACAAACAGGCCAAAAGTGGGGGTAACCATGTTAGATAGAGGCTACTTTCCTACCGGCACAGAATTCCGAAGTGAAGTGTTGTTTGGTTGCATTTTCACTGCCTCTCTCCAAGCAGCTTTTCCTCCGACAGTCCAGAGATGCTGTCTAGTGGCCCGCTGATGTTCCTGTAAAGTGTTCTAACACCCTTGAATTGAGTTTGCGCTATATAAACCTGAAATAAAATCCTACTGACTATAATGGGGCAGGGCTAGTGAGTATGGGGTCAGGGCTATAGAAATGGCTAATAGTAACACAATGATCTGTAACTATTTTGTTGTAATTTCACATTCCGGAAAATGCATGTAAAATGTAGCGTACACCTTAAATGAAAAAAAAAATGCAAGGTAAAGTAATTGGTTAGAAATGCACTCTTCCACCTTATGAAAGCCCACTTGATGAAGGCACTAGCTGCAGAGGTTTATGTTACCACTTCCTGGACTGAATCCTGGTTGGCGCAGAGCCAAAAAGTGACATATTTTAGTGCTATGAGATCCAGCTTCTGACTGATAGCACTGTGAATAGGCAAGTGCATACATGACAGTAGATTCGATTCCGTTGGGAGACTGCCGATTTTTTGATATGTTGGTAACAGCAAGTAACTCTCCAATGAGCTGTTCAGTCATCTAGTAAAACGAATGGCCAGTCAGCACCAGTCACTGATGCTATGTTTAGGCCTAATATTACACATGCACAAATCATATCAAAGACATGCATATGTGCAAATTACATTGGCCGCAATTGAGTGGGTATTTACTATTTTAACTCCTCGCTCCCTTTAATAGTGGGGCATCAAGCAAAAGCAAATAAGACTGTGCTTTGAGTTTTTGGATGCATTGGGGGGACTGATTTAAGAGCCCCGAGGGCTATCCTAATGGCACATTAGCATATTTTTTTTATGATAATCTGGCATTAGATGGCCAAAAATGCTGCACCATATTTACAATGTGGCACGATGCATGAACTGTGCCACTTTGTAACCCTTTGAGCTACATTATGTTTGCACAAGGCATAATGTATGCAAAGGGGGCATTGCCCCGTTAGGGGTGGCCAAAAAAATGGCAAAGAGAAATTCATTTTTACTCCACTTTTATTTCCTGTTCAGAGCATGCGTTAAAAGGAGGCACACCATTATTTATATTGGGCCTCAATGGGCTTTGCAGGATTAGTGTCAATTTGATGCTAGCTCCCCTAGCTACTGCCAAGGTGCGTTGTACCTTAGTTATGGAGCACACATGATGGCATTAGGTGGGGCAATAAGGGGCGCAAGAAAAGTGACGCTGCATACAGTGCAGCGCCACTTTTCTTAAATCAGGTCCTGGGTGTGGTTAACATAGTGCAGTGGTCCTTGCAGAGATAGTGTTTGTTTGGCTTTTGCGGGGTTTACCTATACTCTGAAGACCAGTGGACCCTACAGCGTATGTTAAGAAAGCCCACACACACAAATGTATGCACACAATACCCAGTGTGTTATCACAAAATGATGCCCCCTCCTGCAGAATGTGTTGAGAGGCCCCTGAGCATCCCATGTCTCACAGATATACATTAGCCTTTGGCTGAATGTGTCTTCATGAAGGTTTGGGGTCCCCTTGATGGGTGGCTCCCCCTGTGCCACAAGGACTGAAGGGGCCTGTGTTATGCCCCTGACAATGCCTGCAAACACAACATTTATAAGTCAATGTTTTAATGGTTGCTATATACAATGTGGAGTATTACTGTAAAGCAATTGGCTCATCATTGAAAATACAAATGCTTTCAATCAGGCTCCTACCTAAAAACCTGCAAGAGTATTTCAAGCATATCACAAGGAAGGTACCCTTTCTATATGCACTCTGTAGACCCCGATGCTCTCATTTTTGATGCAGGGGTCCTGCTTGATTAGGATTTATTCCCCTCTGTGCCATGTGCAAATTCACACCACCAGATATTTTTAAAAAACACAGTGACCTTCTTACTTTACTAGCTCAACATTTCATTGATTTGAAACTGTCTGACTGAGTAAAACAAACTGCATAAAATATAAAATGATTGTGGGGCTGCTGCATGAAGATGCACCCGTACAGGTAAAAGCAGCAGGTTTCCAAAACAAACAAACCAATACATTGAGTCCACAGCATAAGACATACTTGTTTTGAGGGAGCCGTGCACCCTTTGAGTGCTACGCACATATATGGGTGCCTCCTGGGCCACGATTAGGAGCCACTGTCAATGTTGTGGTGTGTTTCCTTCTGCACCAGCGGGTGGAAATGCTGTTTCTGCCTCCCTGCCCAGAAGGAAACTCATAATAGATACAGAGGAGGGACGGCCACATAAGCGTCATCCCGACGCAGAACTTTGGCGGGTGGCAGAGTTTAGTGGGCACTCCCCAAAGTCAAAATGAGGGCCTAAATGTCCACAGTGTAAGGCACTCATTTCAAGGGAGCCGTGCACGTCCTGGGTGCTACGCACCTATGCGTGCCTCCTGGCCCAGGTGGCTTCTAAAGAAAAAACAGCCCTATGATTAAAAAATATACCTGCAAAAGTATACCAGAAATTGTGCCCCACATATGCAATTTGTAAGAAGATAGCTTTCAGCCTCAATACCTGCAAAGTGCTGCTAAATATTAATCCCAAACTCCAGCAGTATCGAAGCTGTAAGAGTGCGCGTCCTTGAGAGCAAAGGTGCATGTGTTAGGAATTAATTAATGTCCAATAACCCGATGAAAGGAGGAGGCAGGCTCTGGGAGTGTGGGCAAGAGATGGAGTGGAGATGTTACATCTGGTGAGGGCAAGAGGGTGGAGGGAAGGATAAATACAGAAAGGGGATTCATTGGTGGGGCAAGAGTTAACAAGTAAAATCAGTTGTGCTGTGAAAAGCGAAACCGCTGCCAGTTCAACGCACTTTCATATATTTAAAAAAAGCAAATTACCATTAATAAATCACACAGCGAGTCCGGCATCCATAGAAATATCTGCCAGATGCACGCAGAGTCCCCCATTTAAACAAAAAGAATAAAGTAGTCCAGAAACAATGCATTGAAATGGCCGCTGCATAGGTTTGAAAGTCAATATACGTTTTAGGGCACACGCCACTTTCATAAAAAGTCTTTGAACTGTTTATGGCTTTTCAAATAAGTTTTTATTCTCAGCCAGTTCCGCTCCTTTTCGTAGTCATCAGATATTGCAACATCTCCGTGTCAACATACAGTAAATTTCCAACCAATCATAGGTTGTAGTCAGTTTTCAGCCAACACGTTTCGTCTAAAAGGATTAATGGCTGAAAATGATGCACATAGACCTCTGTTTGTTAAGCATTCAATAACAATATCTGTCGTACCACTACCAAAATCTAACCCTTTGGTATAAAGCGTGAAAACATACTTGGGATAAAAACATTCAAGCCCGCAATTGTTGAGTCATTGTGGTGCAAAAATGGCAAGAGGGGGCTGCATGGCCACTCCCAGTAATACATTAATTGGCCATGGGATATGGGACCCCCCAGGCTTCCTGAAGGCTATATAATGGGGGGCTGCAAGCCTGGGCTCCCCAAAAACAACATTGTCGACTTCCCCAGGCCCTGGCCCACCACAGGGGCTTATTCTTCAAATATGCCTTTTTTTTAACAAGGACCACAGTTCTGTGGATCCACAGTGCCATTAAAAAGCACATTTTCAACCCCACACAGGGTTCACTCTGGGTACTCTCAGCAGGCCTAGGGGGGAAATTGTTTCCCTATCCTTCACCATATACGTTCTTTTTATTCTTTTTGTAGGACAGGGGACTGAGTCCCCAGGTCCTAAAATAGCTTCCGCCACATGATTGGTGATGTGGTGGGAAACAATCAAATCTTATCTTTAAATCTTCTGTGGCCTGATACAAGCACACACTTCTCAAAAACTATTGAATGGATTTACACCAAATCACAAAAGGCATGCTTTAAGAAAGAGATTTTGGGGCAGAGTTATGAAAAGTGGTGCTGCACCTAGTGCAGCGCAACTTTTCTTGCTCCCCTTAGCAACCCCCCCCTAACTGCACCATGGTAGCGCCATATATAAAATACGGTGCACCATGGTGGTAGTTAGAGTGACTAGTGTCATCATTTTTGACACTAGTCCAACACTTTGCAGGATTAGCGTAAAATAGAATGACTCTAATCCTGTAAAGCACCCTGAAGCCCATTGTAATCAATGGGTGCCTCCGTTTAATGCCTGCACTTAGCAGATTTTTAAAAATGCAGATAAAAATGGTGTCAAGGAATCTCATAGATTCCTTAGTGCCATTTTTACATCCTGCCTAGTGCCGGCATAATATGGCACAAGGGATTACAATGAGGCGCAATGCAAGCATTGCACCAGTTTGTACATGTGCTGTGTCACTTTTCCCCTTCCAATGCCACACTGTCAGTAAAACTATTATTCTAAGGTGGGGTTGGAACAGCACAAGTCCAGCATAAATCTGGCCCTTAGTATTCTGTCAAATTTGGTGTAATTCCATTCAGCTGTATTGGCTGCAGCTATGTCTAATTATGCCTGCATCTTCGAGCATTGTATTTGTGACTAGGGAAATAATCCTATAGATGTACTACTCCTCAATCTCCTCTGATTCGCCTTTGTCAATTGAGCCCTCTCTTTACTGACAATACTGTTTGAAACAATCTATAACTTTTCAGAAAGACAGTGTTTTAGGAGACCCACCAGTTTCAATGATTTTCTCTGGAGTGAAGAGTTTCTTATGCAGAACCCACAAAGCAGAAATTCAGCACTAACCCTTCCAACAAAAAAACGCACCTAATGGGTATTGATTTAACAACAGAGACCGGTACACTTTTGATAATGCACAGCTCAAACAGCTAAGAAAGAAGGGGACACAAATGGCAAATGTCATGTGGGCCCATGATGTGTGATACTTTCAGGCAGTTCTGACTGTTTATCTTGTGAGTTTTGCATTCTGGTTCACGTAGTTTTGATTTCAATATCCAGAGTGTGGGCATACCAATTTCAGCATGCAAAATGATGTCTGCTAAAAATCCACGACTGACTGAAGATGGTAAAGATGACATAAAAAACCTTGACTGCCAGCAAGAAAAACATTTTACATGGGATACGTATGTCCTTACATCACACTATCAGGTATGTTACAGGTCGTTTTGGAGTCCAGTGACATAGTCATTCTTCTGTGCCTCCACTTGTCTTTCTAAATGTACACTAGGGGGTACTTTATCCCCCATTACCAAGGGTAATGACTTTTGCGATGAGATATTAGAAAAGTAAACATAAAGTACCCACGCCATCATATAACACATACACATGATATATCAAACACAGTCCCATTTTCCTGACACACAACCTAAATGGTCAGGCATGACTATCATTCTTATGTTTTCTCAGACAGATAGTTTAGGAAAATCATGTAGAGTAGTAGTGAAGACAACCATCAAAGTTAAAGGCCATATACGGTGCCAGTAAAAGCGGCAGGAGTTTTCCTCACACATACAATTTAGGTAAAGAAGGGACGAATGCTAGTAAAAGTGCAAGCATTGTCAAAATTAAATCTTAAAGACATTCATCACTCTTAAAACTACTAGTTAAGCAACTTTCGAAAATCCCTTGAAAAACATGCCTACGAGTGCATATGTAGATAGGGCCCTGACACAGCTTTGTCTGACTGCTGGCCGATTGTATTCTACTGAGATGAAATGAGGATTCCCGTAATCCAGTGCATGACTGCCAAGAGCAGAGCCTCCACTCATCCAAAGGACAAAACTGTGAGACATCAATGTAGTCAGCAGAATACATGGCATGATGAACGTTTCTCAGTGTAGGACTACTCTTCCAATTGTTAGCAGTCCCAGGAAAGCTCTCTGCTGGTGAAATTGGATCATATTTATTATTTTTTAGCGCTGCATTTGCGTCATTTTTTGACGCAGATGCAGCGCAACCTAACGTTGCGCCAAAAAATGAGGCACATGCGGTGGTAAAAAAGTATAAATATGGGCCTCTGTGTGTTATCTTCATTTTGTTATTGTGGCTTATGGCCAATTAATGTGAATCTTTCAAGAGTAGTAATACTCGACATCATTATCTGGGCAAAAAAAGTAAAACGTGTTACAGACGGGAATTCATGTTTGTTATTTAAATGCCCCGCAATGCTTTACAATGGCAGATACAATCAAGGGCATTTTCTGAAGAATCAGGCGGCCAGGCACTCAGTGCCCTCATGCCAGCCGATGGGATTGTGGGTGAGTAGTGGGGTAGGGGTCTGGGGCAGTTGGTAGATTGGCTACCTTTCACAGAGTGAAATGCTTGACATTGACTAAAAGAATATTTAAATAGGCTAAGTTGTAGTGATACAATCCATTGAACACGAGTTAAGAGGTGACTCAAAGTCTTAAATCTTTAGTTTTTCCACGTGTGCCATCCCAGAAGTACCAAGATAATATAACTTCCTGTGATCATCCAACTTCCTCGCTAGACCAGAAAGACTCCGCAATGTTTCTAGTTACCCACACAGAGATGGAGGCTAGCACACTTTGATTCACGTGGTAAAACAGCAGCCAAATATTTCAGCAAGCCTCCCCCACCCCAGCAGTTCTCCCAAATGAATATTTGCTTTTTCTTTTAATGAGGCCAAATCGTGCTTTTTACTGCATATCCTTCCAAGTATGCCTATGAACAGGAAATTTAGAAAGTTGCATTGAGTAAAATATTAAATATTTCTCTGAATCAAGTGGTATTGGGATATATAAAATATTCTTCTTTTATCAATAATAGTCCTGTAACTTGCCTTATACAAGATGAAAAACTCAAGGAGTGGTAGGCTTATTATTCACTTTTAGCAGGACAACATTTTACCTACCTATACAAATTTAATAAATTAAGAAGAGTGTGACACTCCTTTCTTATCCACAATAAACTACACATACCAAAGACTTCAAGAGCTTTGGGTCAGCACACCTTGCACCTCAGTGTTGCTAGTGAAGGCCCAACCTTTATGATGAAACCTGTCACTTGAAGTGGGTAAGAAGTTACAACTTTTTTTAAACAATAAATTAAAGATCTAATTGCTTTTTTTAATTGACAGAAACAAGTATTAGCACCACATGAGCACTTGGGCTGTTAAAACACACAGAGGGGATCATTACGAGTTTGGTGACCCAGGACCTCCAGGGTGGTCGTCGCACCTACAAAAAGGCTGGCGGAGAAGACCACCAAACAATGACCATGTTGGTAACTCCAACCCAATACATGTAAAACACAATCTGCACTGCCAGTGTGATCAGGCTGCCAGGGGCGACCGTAGCCACCTGCAGGCTGGCAGAGACCATGTTTCTGCCGGACACATTATGAGGCTGGACACCGCCAAGGTTTCTGCCATGGTCACACCACCCCCACCCACAGAATAAAAAGAGACACTCACATTCAGGAAGCCATACCTGCCTGGAGCAGCCATGGAACCAGAACTACACGTCTTCCTGCTGCTTCTGCTCGCCCAACAACTCTGGAACCAGCAACAACAACAACTGCAGCTGTGAGTTCACACACCTACCTGTCACTGTAACAAATAGATAAACAACAACGCACACACAACAGACACATCAACAATAAGTGGCAAGGGGGAAACACACACGGAAACCACATTGTCTCGCCATACAAAGGCACACAACACTGCAAATAACATGTGTCAACACAAATACCACACAATACCGTCACAACTGCATGTCCCCAAAATACACATGTTCATCACACAATACACACCCATCACTGTGGGTCAAAAGCAAAGCACACAACCACACATGCTGGCCACACACAACTAGTACCACAAGCACCACTCACACTACAGTTACTCACACACAAACAAAAGCAGCCAAGACCAAAACAGCCATAAGTAAACAAAATGAAGGACAAAGGTGTGACCTGGTTGGCCCAGATATTTATAATGAAAATATAATATGATAAAGTAAATAAGTATGTCCCATAATCAAGGCCATTGACCAGACCACACATATGAATCACATGCAAACATGGCACTGGTGAGTGCCCCAACTTGACCGCTGACTGCTATGTGACCTCCACAGGTAGTGGCATCAAGGACAGGCAGGTACCTCAGGGATTGGAGGGGGAGGTAGAGAAGGGAGTTTTGGGTCAGGTCTTTGGTGGGGGATATTTGGACTTCGATTGAGACTCTTAGGAGGGGTTGACTTCTTAGTGCGGGGAGGGGCATGGGTACTTGAAGTGGGCAGGGGAGGTCCCTGAGGTGGAAGGGCTGGAATGGGGAGTGATAGAGTGCATTTAGGGTCACATGGGGTAGGAGAGGAGTATGGAAAAGATTCAACTCCAAGAGGAAAGCTTTCTTGGACTCACAGGGATGGTCATGACAAAAGGGCTTGGTTGTGGAGGGAGAAGGAGTGATTTGTGTGTGTTGGGTGGATGGCTGTGGATGTTTATGTGCTTGGTAGGAGGGGGTGGAGGTGCTGGAAGACGCCATGGGGGATGGGTGACTGTTGGGGTGGTGACTGCAGGCATGGTGGATGTGCTGTATGTATGTGTGTCTGTGGTTGTGGTGACTGCAGATGTGGTGACTGGGGTGGATGTCTAAGTGTCTGCTATTGTGCAGAATGTGGGTAGAATAGGTGTTGTGGCTGTATCGGTGAACGTTGGTGTTGTGACTGCTGGTGTGTCAGCTGTCACGTATGTGATGCTGCGGTGGTTGTGGTGTCAGGGCAGGGTGTGACTGTTGGTGTGTCTGCAGATGTTTGTTGTTTGTGTGCACGCTGGTGGTGTGTCCTGCGGTGCTTGTGTTTGTCTGCACTACCCTTGAATGTTGAGGTGGACCCATGCTTGTCAGTTTGTGTGCTTTGGCTGGGTCGGGGAAGAGGGGTTTGGGATTGGAACGAGGAAGGTGAAGAGGGGACGGAAGACAAAGGGTAACTGGCTGCCATCAGGGGGAGGTGAAAGCCTGAAAGGATCTCTGTAGACCAGCCAGTGCACCATGAATGCCTCCCAGGAACATATTACTCTGCTGGACCTGAGTTGCCAGTCCCTGAATGGCATTCACAATGGTCGACTGACCACAAAGATCGACCTCAGAAGGTCAATAGCCTCCTCACTGAGGGCAGCACATCTGACTTAAAGAGGGGCAGGGGTGCCTGTGGTGAAGGAGACACCCACTTTCTTGAGCGAGCGGGCACAGACAACTGGGTAGGGATTTACGGGGAGGGCAGTGGTAGTAAGGGGGATGGTGTACAAAGATGGTGCTGGGGTGGTCCCAGAAGGGTCCACCACCACCAGGGAGTGTCCACTGGAGGAGGATTCTGAAGATGATGAAGTGGAAGATCCAGTCTCCCCGGCATTTCCCTCACCCTTCAGGCCACTGGGTCCCTCGCTGTCAGTGGGCACAGCACTCTAGGTCCCGTGGTCAGCAGCATCCGCACTCGCCTGTGCCCCTTGTCCTTCACCTGCCGATGCTGATGCACACAAACAGAGAGAGAGAGAGAGAGTGTGAGAGAGAGGGTCATCACTTTTTTCACATACACACATTATGACATGAACAAAAGCAGGTATACAACTTCTGGCTAGAGAATCCCATATAGCATACCACATATCCTACATCATGTCACAACATGTATCTACTATCCACCCCTACATGTCATATCTCTCATCGACAACATATCCCATGTAAAGTAGCACTAATGGGGCTTTACAGCAATTGACCTGTAAACCAATGTCAGTATGCTCATCATGTCAGGACATAGCAGTCATTCCGTCCTATTCACGTTCATATCTCTCCATTCTGCTATCAGCCTTAGGAACAGAAGTTGACAGAAAACACCATTTCATGCTTGTTTAGACTCAACCCCTGACAAATCCAGGCCCATTAGTATTGTTCCATGCAAGTTAAGACAACTCTATTCACAAACGACACATCATCTGCCATTTGAATAACATGCCCAGCTTAACCTTCTGTTTTACACAATGGGCACAATCCCTGATGAAGACATAACATGTGGCATTCCCATACAGGTGCCATCTGATTCATAGTATCACTGCCTGAGGAACAGCTATCTCACTACATGCCTCAAATGCTAGATGAATAGCTGCAGTGACAAAATACAAATACACTACATCACACCATACATTCTTGTACAGCAACAGTGGCTTTCCTAGCACACAAGAGACATTCATTGACAATCACAGAGAGCAGTATAACAACAACTTAACAAAAGGGCAGGCAACTAATACCGAATAGGGCACATGACATTGAACCTGACAGGCAGATTCACAGCCACAACAAGATGAGTAAACCAACATCACTCACACCAGTCCTGGCTTGATTACCCATATTTAAGTCCAGGCAACACACATATCCGACTGAAAATAAGTGTACACATAAAGTACACATAGAACTACTTGACTCCCATTGCACTTACAACATATCTCACAACAACTACACCTGCATGACAAATAGTAGTATAGCCATACCATGACAACTTGAACTATGAAGTGACCCAATACCAAAGCCTGTCCAACCTGTCCACATCACCTAGGCTAAGGGAAGCAATTAATGTCCCACTCAACAAGATCTGCCCCAAGTAACCATTGTGACATGAAGTAGGCTGATAAAACCATATGTTGACAAAATATTGGTAGGCTATTGGCACATATTGCATAGACAGTGCACATTGACAGGGGAGCAGCCTAATCACTTACCTCCTCTAATACATTTGCATTGGGATAATAGTGAATCATCTACATTTCAATTGGATGGATATGCTTGATAAGGCCAAATGGACAATGTCAGACACCCCTAATTGGATGTCCTCCATCACAACCTTCCCATTCCCTATTGCATGCATATGAAGGGACAATGGGACACCTCCACAAACCCATATGTACAGTCCAATACAGCCTATATCCGTAGACTGATTGAGATGGCAGACTCACATGGATTCCATTAGTATACCCATACCACATATGTCAGACAGTCTCTAGCAAATACAGCTGATCTACGCAAATGGAATTAGTTAGATAACTTAGAGTTATACATTGACAATTTCCTGTAAATTGAACCTAGTAACACTATACGGGTAGAATGTCACAGCAACATTAATACACATACATGGATGAGTGGAGTTACACATGTGGCACTGTCATTTGTGTCAATCCACATGCAGTCATGGAGGTTCCTTGACACAGGTGGTCCAAACCTACACATGTACAGGCCTAAAGCCAGATCACCATCTCTTAGTCAAGAAACATGAGTACCATGTATTACAAGTAAACAACATCCATGTAACACCTACTACATTGTCATCACAGCTGCTAAAGTGTGACAGCAAACAACAAAATACCAGAGTCAAGTAAAAGGATTCAGTCAGTACTTACACCCTTGTGTCTGCCATGCTGCCCTCAAACGTCCATCCATCTCAGGGTAGGCCACCTCCAAAATGCGAGCCATTAGGGGGTTTGGGGTTTGACAGACACCCCTCCCTTGTTGGGAGGACATCCCCAGCTGGGCCTCCGCGATCTTCCAGGCCCAGCATCTTGGGTCCTCCCACCACTTTGCAATGGGTTCTCTGCCGGTTATGGACCCCCAGGCTCCATACTTGCTTGGCGATGGCACACCACATCCCCTTCTTCTGATGGGCGTTGACCTTCATGGTTGAAATAGACAAATGGAGAACATCATGTACACATGCATCATACCAATGGGATTGATTATGGCACATCAGTCACAGCAGGTTGGCATACATACCCATCCCTTCTACACACATGACTTCTCAATATACCTTCTGCATGCATATATACCCTCACACGTTGGCATGCCCTAGACAACATCACACACAACACCTATCACACATGGCCCTGGCCGTTTGACTCACCTGCTCCTCAGGTGTCCCATATAGCCAGCCGCACAGGGGTACGACCTCCTTCACCAGCTTCTCATGTTCTTCCGGGGTGAAGGCAGGGGCCCTAGTACCTGCAGGATGTGGCATGATGGCTCCCATAGGCAGTACACAGCAGCTCACGTTGTGGAAATATTGCTGGCAACATTGTCAGGAGTCAAGTGATCAACACTGCTGGAAATGGCGGTCACAGCTGCCGTGTACAGGACTGTCACCAATGGTGGTCATCACCATTGGCCTAAGTCCACCACAGACAGCAATGTTAATCAATGGCAGGTTGCACGACGGTTGTGACCGCCTACCGCAATGCCGACTTACGCCGGCGGACTTAGGTCACTTCCAACTGTACACTACAGTAGGTCAGGTGCCTGTCATTTTGGGTACATTTCAAGAATAGAAGTGTAAATGAATCTGCATCACACACTTACACCCCCAAAAAGCTGTATATCCAAACTGTTACAATAAGGCTCACATGAAGACAAGGCATGTAATTGAGCAAACATTTGGGCTCCTGAAGGCTAGATTCAGGTGCCTGGACCTATCTGGAGGAGGCCTACTCTACTTGCCTCACAAGGCATGCTAAATAATTGTTGCCAGCTGCATGCTCCACAATCTAGCCCTGAGACGTTACATACCATTGATAGCAGATAAGAGGGAGGCAGCTGGGCCAGTGGCTGGTAATGCTGAAATGCCAAGTGATGAAGAGTCAGAGTATGAAGGGGAAGATGACTCTAGGGCAGATCTTATCACTCAGTACTTCAACTGACATACATGTATGTGAAGTGGACCTTATGAAATGATGCACAACTTAATATAGATGGCTGCCAGGACACCTCCTTACTTGGTTTAACAGTGTGGGTGACATGAGCTACGTTGCCAATGTGTATGTTGTGTTGTCAGGCTGATAGATTGTAAGGTGTACAGTACATTGTTCCTCAGTGGTGTACTTTGTGTGGCCCATGGGATATGTATGTGAAGAGCCTGTACCTGATGATATATTGGTACAATCTGGGTGCCCCTGCTTTGCAGGTAGTGTGGCATTAGCCTCACTTCTATTACCTGTATGTCTGCATTGTATGGCATCATGCCTGACACTTGATGGTAGTCTCTGTCATTCTGTATTTGCAGATTGGTATACTGAGCAAACTGTTGGGAAGACCTGGTTTTCTGCCTCAATAACATCTATCCTGTGACATTTGTGTAGTAATGTGTCTCCTGCTGAGAGAGTCTCCATCTGAATACCACCACACTGGAATTCCAAAAAGGGGGGGCTTTACCAGACCACTGTTGGCATGCATTGCTATTTTGGATGTCTTAACATAGACACATATACAGTTGCTGTGGTTATAAGTGTTTATTTGTGGATGCAAACATACTGACAGTGAATCTAAACAGTGCATAAGTGAAGATTAAGGTGATGAGTAAAGTCATGGTAGATGGATTCTTCAGAGTAGCAGCTACACCTGTGGGCTACACAGGACCAGTGTCCTTGTAGCATGGGAAAAATTGAGTTGTGTTACTGTACAGTCAACAGGGTTTCGCATTAGCACACAAGGGTGACAGATCAGGAGAGGTTTACTTCATGGCAGTTGCTTTGGTTTTGGCATCTGCTCCTGCAGGATGTCAGGGTGGATGTCCACTTTTGTGGGGGTTCGTCAGCTACAGAGGGAGGGGTTTCTGAGCCATGTCCTTCCCCTAGCAGGGCATCCATTCCACTAGCTGCTGCAGATGATAATGGGACAGATGTTATGTTGCTAGTAAAAGGGGCTGATGTTGTGAGAAGGGTGCAATTGATGTCCCTCAGAACCCCTGCAATTGTAGCCGTGTGGGCATTGTGTGTCTGCCACTCCTGCATGACTTCCTGGTGGTGTTTCCCTCTGCAGCTTTTGATTTTCCCCCAACATGGAAATTATTTGGCCCGTCCTGTCCTCAGAACTTTGGTATGCTCCCAAGACTTGGGAGATGGTTTTCCGGTCAGTGAAGTCCCTTTGAGGCCCCATTCTCTGGCCCACAACACCCCTCCCATGCACCCTACTCCCACGTGCCTTTTCCCCTGGCACATTTTGTCCACTCCCAGTGGTTGCAGGTCCATCTTTGTCAGGGGTGTCAAGGTTCGACTCAGGTCCCTGTACTGTGGGGCACACTATAGATTGAGCAGTCCTTGGGACACAGGTTTGGGGGCGAATGGATGTCTGTGATAAAGATGCACCAGGGGTATGGAGGGGTTGATGGGGACAGGGTGAAGCTGGGAGTTGTTGACTGACCAGGTGTCCCAGAAGCACCAGGTTGCTCATCAGTATCTGTCAGAGTCACCAGATCCTCAGGGTCTGCGCATGTTCCCAACACGTCCACCACTGAACAGCTCCAAGACTCTGATAGATAAATCACAGAGGCTAAGAGAGTTCAAGAGGGGAAGAGGGGATTAGGAAGGGAAACAGCTGGGACCTGTAGTAAGAAAAAGGTTAGAACACACAATATGAAAATGATATCTCCTGAAATCAATACTAGACTATGACTCTAAGCATAGTCATTCTGAAAACATGAACAATCTAAGAATTAAGTTTAAAATGACTAAGTTTCAAGATGGCCGGATACCTGTAAGGGAATCAAGATGGATTAAATTAAAACTTTCTTATTCAAGTACTTTCCTTTACATGAGAATCAGAAAAACATTCTGATTAAATTTTAAACCAGTCATATAAATCATTTTTTGAGAATGCATACTAGTACCATACAATATTGCATCTAGACACTCTGATCTTCTGTGTACTCTTAAAATGTTTCAACACAAATTGCGCATGTTGTAGATTTATATATATATATATATATATATATACATATATATATATATAGTAAACACCATAAAAGGATTGTGCACCATGAATAACACAATATGGATTCAGGAAAAACAAATCACGTAACTTGTCAACTCGAATATTACATGATAAATCTCTTAGAATAGTGGCATACAATAAACAACATGAATTAAACTCGAGGAGAGAATCGTGCGTCTTACCGATTCGAGTGTCACCATGTAAAAAGCCCAAAAATGGTAGAACGCTATGAATATCAAAGTCAAATCATCATTAAATGAATCAGGCGTCTTGCCGATTCGTAAACCACGATGTAAATGGCAAGAAATAATAGCTCACAATGAATAACAAGATCAAAGTACAATGAAACGAATCGCGCGTCTTTTGCCGATTCTTAAGCCACCGTGTAAATGTCAAGAAATGGTAGCGCGCAATGAACAACAAAGTTAAAACACCATAAAACTAGTTGTGCGTCTTGCCGATTCTTAAGCCACCATGCAACTGTCAAGAAATGGTAGCATGCAATGAATAACAAGATTAAATTATCATGAAACGAATCGCGTGTCTTGCCGATTCGCAAGTCACCCTGCAAATGTCACAAACACTCAAGCGCATATTTCACAGGTGCAAAGTACTCTGTCAAATCATAAAAGAATTAGGCCCAAGAACATGAGAGTTCTCGATAACGGCGTCGGGAGGCCAGCCCAACCACCGTCTTACTGCCCAGAACAAGGATCTCCAAATGAAGAATGAAAGTCAGATGTCTGGAAGATCAAATAGGCCACCGGGACAGGAGCTCAGGAAGTAGCTGCTGCTCTGCACCGGGACCTCTGAATAGTGAGCACTTGGAGCTGGACTGGCTCCTTTTTATAAAGTCTTGGCCCAGCCCACAACCACACCGAGGCATGTTACAGAGAAAGTCTCTAGAAAGCCCTGGAAAGGGACCACACCCTAACACACTCTGAAAGCCTGCAGCAATACATTGCAAATGAACAGCATTTGTAAGCACATTAAAAATAAGTCTTCAGGATTGAACTCTGCAATGCAAAAGGTTAAACAACAACATATCAGCACAATGCATAAATTACGTTGTTTTGAGAGTGCTGGGTTTTTGCATTCTAGTCACCAATAGAGCATGCACTGACCTGGTGTTGACAGTATCCAGACATCCAGGCGTGTGATCCTCACTCTGACCTTCATCCTGAGGGGGACTGGCAATCTCAGGTATCCTCTCCATAATGGGAATGGCGGGGTTACCTGTGGAAGGAGTGAAACACAGAGTTCAGTTTAGAATGTGTTTTTGGTTGAATCTCTGTGAGATGCAGGCAGTGGCATTACATGGTACCCTTCAACGACAATGACAGATGCTGCACAGCATACCTTACTTGTGCATTCGACTCCGTTACTCACTTCCCTTACTCCATGTTGTGTGGTCTCAAACTAATTGGAAACAGGTTATAGTGCTGTTGGGATATGATATTGTCAGATGATTTACATGACTGTTCATCTCTGTTACCTAGTGAATGTTTAGGCTTGCTATGTGTCTCACATTGTTGCTGCATTCTAGTGGGTACACAGTATGTGACTATGCAGTGGAAAGTGTCTTTTCACTAGCTGTTGTGCATGTGCATGGAGTCTGCCACCTTAATTTCAATTCCTGTTGCATATTTGTCTGGTTTTGGGATCTTTGGTCACTGAGAATGGTCACTGGGCTGTAACAGTGTTTTGCTTGGGTAGGTGTTGTGTGTATACCACTGCATTGCTGTCATTGCCATTTACTGGTCCTCAGTGGTACAATCTAGCTAGTATGGCTAGTACATTGGTCATACATGCATGAAAAGGGATGTGACTTTCAGGATCTCAAATTGATGGGTTAGTACATTCTGTCGTAGTAATCTGATCAGCCTGTGGTATATATGCCATTTCCAAGGGCTGTGAGGGCAGTTGGGCTGAGTGGGGTGTTGGCATGCATGAGTGGGGCATTAGGTGATTAGGTGAGAGGTGTTGTGGCACATTTACTTCAATGGGGAGTATTTTGGTAGTGTGTCAGCATGGAGAACTGGTAAATAGTGTCACATGAATGTTGTAGGTACTTACCAGACTCCAATCCCTCAGGTATTCCAGTCAAGTCCTTCGGGTGCAGTATGTCCAAGTCCTTCTCCTCCCATGATGTGAACTGTGGGGGAGTAGGTGGGGTCCCACCACAAGTATTCTCTACGGCTATCTGGTGCCTGGATGCAATGAAATAGACCTTCACCCGTAGGTCATTCTACCTCTTCCTGATTTTGTCCCTTGTGCATGGATGACGGCTTACAGAATTAATGCTATCGACTATCCTTTGCCACAACTCCACTTTCCTGGTAATTGATGTTTGTTGGACCTGTGCTCCAAACAGTTGTGGCTCAACCCTGACAGTCTCATGACCCTCTACTCGTCGTCAGTGAAACATGGGTGTTTTTGTGGGGAGATGGTTGTGGTTGTGTGGACGGTGTGTGGGGTGCTGTGTGTGTAAGAGTGCAATGCTGGGTGATTGGTGAGTTGGGGGTGCTGCATTGTGAGCATGACATGGTTGTAGTGGTTGGTGTGTGGTGATCATGTGTGTTATGTGATAGTTGTGCTGATGATGGGTATGTGCTGAGTGAGATGTGTATGTGTATAGATAGTGTAGGAGTGCTAGTTCTATGAATTGCCCTTCTCTGAGTATCTGAAGGGTGTTTCAGTTGCAAAGCAGTGTGGGTTGTATTAGGGTGTGTTTTTTAATGCAGTGAGTAGGTATGTCTGGTGTGTGTATGTGTATTAGGTGTGGGGTTGTCAAGCTGTCCAATGTGGTGTGGTGTTCTGACTGATGTGGGTTCTGACAGTGGTGGGTCGGACCGACAAGTATTATCTGCCATAGCAGTACCCCTGTTGTGATTTGTGGCTCTTAATGCTGGTGGTGGGACCGCCTTTTTTTTCGTCCTCCTGTGACCTGATGGTTATGGATTTTGGGTTGTTTTTTGGCAGTCTTTATGGGTGTGCCATAAAACGGCAGTCGGATCAACGCCAACATGGTGGTTTCGGCAGCTGCCACCTCGGCGTCCTTGCCAAAAGACTGCCAGAGTTGTAATGAGGCTCAAAGTGTGTTTATTAAGGCGCCTGAGTATCACAATCCTTTAGGTTTGCAGATAGATTGATTGGGAGGTAGTATTGTGTTAAGCTCATAGAAATCTCTCTCATTATTTCCTTTGTTTGCTCCAGTAGGAATGGAGAAGCCTAAACTGCAAACTAGGTGCTCTTTAGATGGGAGTACAAGCATCTTGTTGGACCTGATTCTTTTTGCAGGGTCAAACCCAAACTTTTTGTCTCCTTCCCCCTATTTTTCCTGAACTGTTTTTGTTGGCTTTTGAACTATGGGCACTTTCCCACTGCTATCCAGTGCTGAAGTGCGTATGCTTTCTGTGTAAATTGTACTGTTTATTGGTTTATCCTTGATTGGCATATTTGATTTACTAGTAAGTCCCTAGGAAAGTGCACTAGAGGTGCCCATGGCCTGTAAATCAAATGCTACTAGTGGGCCTGCGGCACTGGTTGTGCCACTCACATAAGTATCATTGTAATCATCTCTCAGACCTGCCACTGCAGTGTCTGTGTGTGCAGTTTTAAACTGTAAATTTGACTTAGCAAGTGTCCCCACTTGCCAGGCATAACCCTTCCCTTTTCCTACAGATAAGACACCCCTAATGTAGGCCCTAGGTAGCTCCATGGGCAGGGTGCAGTGTATGGTTAAGGTAGGACATGTACTAATGAGTTTTCTATGTCCTGACAGTGAAATACTGCCAAGTTATGTTTTCACTGTTGCAAGGCCTATCCCTCTCATTGGTTAACCTGGGGGCTGCCTTTAAACATGAGTAAAGCGTAGATTCCCTTTGGGAGCAGACAGCCATGTGGAGTTTGGGACCTCTGAACTCACAACTTAAAAATACATCTTTTAGTAAAGTTGGTTTTGAGATTGTGTGTTTGAAAATGGCACTTTTAGAAAGTGGGCATTTTCTTGCCTAAACCATTTTTTGACTCTACCTGTTTGTCGATTCCCTGTCCGGGTTAGTTTGACAGTTGGGCTGTTAGCACCTCTCTCTAGACAGTGACACAAAGAGGCCTGGGGTGTAGCCTGCATATTCTGATGAGCCATCTGGGCTAGGAGGGAGGGGAGGAGTGGTCACTCGCACCTGAAAGGGCTGTGCCTGTCCTCACACAATGCAGACTCCAACCCCCTGGTGTGTGTCTGAGGCCTTGCCTGGGCAAGGCAGGATTTCACAAACAAGTGAGACTTTTCTTTGAAGTAAGCCTACTTCAAAGGCCAAAATGGGTATAAGAAGAGGACCCAAAACCACAGACTTTAGACACTTCTCGGGGTAGACACTCTACCTCGCAGACACTTCCTGGAGAAGAAACTGGAACCAGAACCTGCATTCTGCCAAGGAGACTTGCCTGGCTGCCCAAAGGACTCACCTGTCTGCTTTCTGTGAAGGACTGCTGCCTTGCTGTTGCCCTGCTGCCTTTCTGCTCTCTGGCAGTGGTGAAGAAGTGCTCTCCAAGGGCTTGGCTAGAGCTTGCCTCCTGTTCCCTGAAGTCTCAGGACCAAAAAGACTTAATCTCTACAAGAAAGAGTCCTTGTGCAGCCAAATTTGACACACAGCCTGCCAGAAACGATGCACAGCCTACACCGCAGTGAACATTTCACCACATGCTGAACCGGAACAGCGCAGCCTGACTTCACAACGAGAAGATCGACGCAGCGCCAGCATAGCGATGGGAAATTCGACGCACGGCCCACTGGATCGACACACAGCCGAGTCAGAATGACGCAGCCCGACTTCCAAAGAGGAATCAATGTAGCGTCTGCCGTGTGGTAGAAAATTTGACGCAATGGCCACCGGATCAACGCAGCTCCTATGACTTCTTCCTGCCAGCTCAGGAAATCCACACATTGACCCTGGGGCATCTGAAAACCCCGCATCCCGAAGAGGATCCTCAACCCAGTGCCAGAAATCGATGCACAGCCGTCCCTGCACAAAAACTAAACAACGCATCGCTGTGTGCAGCCTGAGAAATCGACGCACACCCCTTTTTTCCATGCATCTCCTCCCTTGTGGTTCTTTGCAGTGGTTTTTCATGTGAGCCAGGTACTTTGTGTTTGAAAGAGACTTTGTTTGCTTTAAGAAGACTTAAGACACTTTATATCACTTTTCAGTGATATCTAAACATTTACTTTATTTGTTTTGACCTGCATTTATCCAGATAAATATTATATATTTTTCTAAACACTGTGTGGTGTATTTTTGTGGTGCTATATGATGTTATGGTATGATTTATTGTACAAATACTTTACACATTGCCTTCTAAGTTAAGCCTGACAGCTCAGTGCCAAGCTACCTGAGGGTGGGCACAATATAATTTGGATTGTGGGTGACTTACCCTGACTAGAGTGAGGGTCCTTGCTTCGACAGGAGGTAACCTGACTGCCAAACAAAGACCCCATTTCTAACACCTCTCCACATCGGTTTCTGCCTCTTGAGCCTCATCAGTGAGTTGCAGCTTCCGTCCTATGACACAGTGAGCATAAAACGCACACCTGGGCATACTCATTGCACTTAGGATGGCTCACCTGCAAAAAAAAAAGCAATTTATTGGAGAATTCTTGAATTAATATGAGCCATTGGTAATTCCATCACTCCCTCTTTTTGCCCAAAATGGCACTCCGGAGACCAGCCAGAACCCTCACTCTACTGCAGTAGGAAGAGGCTAGCTCAAACTAGTAGGCCAAATATTTTCTATATTTGGAGTCAAGAAACCATGAGCATGTATCAGACTTCTTGAACTACATCAGTTAAGTGCAGTATGAGTCCTATGGCACTGTGTGAATGGGGAACGTGACTAGGTATACCCAAAAAACATAGGGAGTCTCACTTAGAAAAAAAAAAAAGTATAGGTGAAATGTTTGATTTGATCTCAGCCACTAATAATTGGTTAGGTGAGTATTCAAGACAGTAACAAAGTATCATTCACAAATAACAAGCACAGAGTTTTTGTCCTGCCTAATTTAGGTGCATCATTAACACAATCCAGTAAGTAAGGAATACAAGCATTTAATAAAGATTAAAAAAAGTTTGTGGCCAACACACATTCCTGCCTCACTACTCTGCAAATTGGAATCTCTCTCATTACATCCCCAGTTAGTCCCCATCAGATTTTGGCAAAGCTCTCGGCATATAAGTCTTTGGATAAGTTTAATAGGGATCTTGGCGTCCCAGCTCTGTCCAATACCTTCTACAATTTGCGGCGCGGACCTAGTCAAATGCAGACTTAAGATCCACAAAAGCCACAAAAAGTTTTCGTGCATCTAGGTCCACCGTCTTCAATTTAATTGTAAGAAACCGGAATATCTGGTGGACTGTGCTTATTTTCTGTCTAAAACCTGCTTGGAGGTGGCTAAGGACTTGGGTCTCTTCTATCCATTCTTTTAACCTTATCAGAACCTGGTTGCAAAATATTTTTTGAAGGTTGTCCAAAAGGCAAATTGGTCTATAGTTCCCCAGGGCGGTCCTATCCCCTTTTTTTATAGATGGGTACAATAATTTCTCCCTGCCAGGAGCGGGGATAGTTGCCACTAGCCAAAATAGCATTTGATACCTTATTAACATACGGCCCCCAAATATCAGGGTCAGACCTAAATAAATCAGCCGGTATACCATCGAACCCACGGGCTTTCCCTGGTTTTTGGGCCTTTATGGCCATCTTAGTGTCCTTGAGAGTAAAGGGAGTCAAACGACCTGCAAAGGAGAAATCAAATGCAGGTTCAATATCATTAATAGTGGAAACACCAGACTCACAGCCATACAGCTCGGTAAAATGGCTGACCCAATTTTCAGAGGGAATATGACAGTCTGGTCTGGAATTTTCATTTCGTCCATTCAAAGCCACCAGGGACCAGAAGTGTTTCGAGTTTTTCTCCTTAGCTGCTGACAACAATTCCTGCCACAATGACTCTTCCCAATTATTTTTACAGGTCTTCATTACAGATGCATACTTGCGCCTAGCACGGGTTATCATGTGTCTATCTTTAGATTTTATTGCTTTTAAAAGGCTACTCTTAACCTCTCTGCATTCCTTACCAAACCATCTATGATGGGATCCAACTTTCGGATGATTATTCTCCCTAACAGTTCTGAAAAAAAGCTCTTTCAGAGCAGAAAAAAGGTCTGCATGCAGGGCCATAACCTTGTTTGGGGAATATGGGCAGAGCCATTCATTAATTGATGGGCTGATAGTAGGGCACGCAAGTTTTCTCCACAGTTTATTCAAGCTTTTAAAAGTGTCCCATTTCAGGACACGCTTATAGGAGGACACCTCTAAAGAGGAGATGGATTCATGATTATTTTGTGCACCTATTTTGGCAAAGAACTGCCCATCATATGTTACTAAAATTGGAGGCTGATTGCTGTTGTATTGGTTACCCACCCTAATATCTTTGATGGCGTGCCATATATTCACGTCAATAAGGACAAAATCTAATATACTGCTATAAGACCCTCTAAAGAACGAAGGTTCTGTGGGGGAATCCAAGGGGAAGCGCCCATTTCCTGGGCAAAGGCCATGTGTTATCATGAAATCTATGACTTGAAGAGCCCTATTGCTGGATTTGAGCTGTTTTTTCAGGGACGAGAAGGGAGGGATTTCCCATGATACATCTTCTAGCTGCATGATCTCAAAGAAAGCAGAGTTTGGCTCCAGCTACAATAATAAAATGCGATGCTATAAAATCTGACACAAGAGCATTCAATATCTGAATAGTTTTTAGACAATTGATTGGGGGGGGCTTGGTCTGTTGTAAACATTGACACACAGTAAACAGGAACCTTGCTTTTGCTGTACTGATAAGGCCAATATGTCAGCCGAATCCACATAAATTTTCCTGATGTTACCCATCTCGAAGTTTCTTACCCATGTGATAAGACCCCTCGCAGGGGATTGACTAACTTCTTTGAAAAATGAATTAAATCCTTGTCTAAAAACATTGGAAATAGCCCACGTTTCCTGGATAGGCAAGTATAAAATTTATCAATAAGCTCCCCCCCAATCAACATCATCTAGGTTACTACGAATTCCAGCCAAATTCCATGTCATGAACTTTTTGATTGGGGTCTCCTGGCCTATAAGTACCTTCTGAGGGGGTAACGGGATGCACGTTCTAACATAATACACTCTAGATGTTGATTTAGCGGTGATTGCATCAAGAGCTGAAGCCAAACTCCTAGGGGGGAAAAGTTCTAAATCTGAGTCACCGACTAGCTGCAAATTAGCAATAAGGGGAGATGCACTACTATCACAGGCAGCTGGAGAAAAGATCAGTCAATCAATGTCTGTAACAGCAACTGTTTGGACTAGCACCCCTAAGTTGTTCCTCTCAGTCAGGCAAATATGTTCCTCCTTATGGGCCAAAGGAAGCATCTCTTCAGGTGGGTCTCTCTCAATTTTAGTTCCAGGATTCAGAGCAACAGAATTTCTCCTTGGAGAGGGGCCATTCACAGGCCAACAGCTTTTCAAGCAGATTTTGAAGCCATTTCACAAGGGATTTCGTACCTCCATAAATTACAGACCCCTTACCAACTCAGGGGTAGACAGCATTTGCTTTATTGTGTCCCAATGACCCACCCTCTCTCTGTGACGCTGCACTGATATTATGTCTGAATAAATAATGGAACCATATTGTCTGGTTTGCAGTATCCAATGGATAACCTTGTTTATTAATGAAGCACTGTCTTCATATGCATTTGGCGATAATGGAGGAACTTTGCACATAAAAATTTGGTAGCCACTAGAGAAGTATGCACAGTAGTGGGTTCTCACACCATTTTGGCACAGGGTCGAAAAGTGGGTGGAACACAAGGGTGGCTCTTTGTACCATGTGATCTAATAAGACTAGTCAGCAATCCTCTGTCGCCGTGATCAAGGTCGCCAGTAGAGCAAGCATCACTCTTCTTCCTCGCACTGGATTGTTTTGCAGAAGTGGGGATGGTATTAATGGACTCTTCCTTATGCATAGGTGTAGTATCCCTCACCAAACTATTGGAGCGAAAGGTAGTTAAAACTTCCATCATTACTGACTTCAGCTCCCTTATTTCTTCTTTTAGACCAATGATAAGGGCAACCAGTTCCTCCTGGGAGTGGGCTGTAATAGGATGTTGACTTATCGGTTGTAGGCTTAGGGTGGGACTTGATCCTGTAATTCGAGCGGGAGAAAGTGATTGGTGCAGGGGATGTCGTACATAATCACACTGCCTAACAAAGGGGCCTCTGGGCTTAAATGTGATGGACTTGATCCCCTGGGTTTTATATTTGGTCCATCAGCCTGTACTGTTGATGACCTCGGAGTAACATCACTAGCGAAGAGTTTTCTTTACCCCGGAGTCTAGCTGTCAAAAAAGGGGTGAGAGAACCATTTTTCATCCTTTTCTGTGGCTCCTTCTTCTTTTTGCACAACAAGTATTCCACCTCCTCGATCAAGGTATCTATTTAGTCAGTTACACAACTGGAGGAAGTATGCAGCATTTGGTGTAGCTTAGGAATTTTAGTTTGAGCTGTGCCCACAAGCGGACTTCCTTTTGCCCTGCGCTTCCCCCTTTAAACGACCTTGCGCTGCATAGATATCTGCAGAGAGAGTCTAAAAGTGGCAGGCACCTGTGCAATACACAGCAGCAGACGGGATCCTGGGACAGGAAGTCCCCCCAAGTGGCACAACAGTTCTTTACTGTTATATGTTTTTTCATTTCTTCTGGCCTTGTATACTATGGTAAATGCTAAGTAAATAATTCTGAAAAAAGTGCACACCTGTTTCGTCCTCTACTTTTTGTGACAATCTAAGGCCCCTATTTATACTTTTTTAGCGCCACATTTACGTCATTTTTTTACAAAATAAAAAATATAATGGTATTTTGTAAGTTTGCGCCACTTTTGCCCCCAAAAATGCGGCACTAAAAAAGTATAAATATGCGCCTAAGTATATTAGTTTGCAAACCTGTCAGAAACTGTACTGTTGTTTTGGAGACAGGTGCCCACATGAACCTACTCAACACAATATAGACAGGTGATAAAAATGTAGAACAACGAATTCTAATTAGCTCTGGTTGGCTATAGCACAAACATCAGGAGGTGTACGTTTGCTGACTTTGGGTTAAGGTGCATGCGCTGGAGGCTGTTGTGAGGTGGATGGCTGTTGGGTGGGTGTGTGACTGCGTTTGTGTATCTTGGGAGGGGGCGTCACAGACACACTGGGAGAGGACACAGGGTACGTATGAATGGTAGTGGGGGTGGTGACTGCACGTCAGCGGGGTGTGCTTGTGGGTGTGCTGGAGAGGGACGTAGTGGCTGTAGAGGTAGTGCATGCAGGTGTGAGTGTAGACGAGACTGGGAGGGAGGAGGGAGACGTGGAGGAGGGGGACACATTGGAGGCAGTGGATGTTGGTGTGTCTGTATGTGTGTGATGCTTGCTTGAGTGCCTGTGGGATGTGTGGTGCTTATGTGTGCCTGAGCTTCCCTTGTGTGTTGAGGTGTGTGCATGCTGGTCTGTAGGTGTGCTTGGGATAGGCTGAGGTACAGGGGATTGGGTCGGGTGGAGGAAGTTGGAGGGGGGAGGCTAGACACAGGGAAAATGGCTGCAATCAGTGCTGAGGCCAGAGTCTGAAAAGTTCGCTGAAGGGCCGCCTGACCAGAATGAATGCCCTCCAGGTATGCATTTGTTAGTTGCAACTGCCTTTCTACACCTTGGATGGCATTCAAAATGGTAGACTGCCCAACAGTGAGGGACCTGAGGAGGACGATGGCCTCTTCACTGAGGGCAGCAGGGGTGACTGGGGCAGGGCCTGAGTTGCCTGGGGCAAAGGTGATGCCCACCCTCCTGGGTGAGCGGGCACGGGGCGAAGGCTGAGGGACTGCTGGGAGGGCGGTGCTGGAAGGGGGGGTGGCGGCTGTACCTGTAGATGGATGTGGCACAGGTGCTGCCGCCACCACAAGGGAGCTCCAATCAGAGGACGAGCCTGTGTCACTGGTGTCAGCTCCTGTCCACGCCGTGGAGCTCCCCTCGCCCTCCGTCCCACTGGTGAAGTCCGATTCCGTAGTGTGGCCCTCTATGGCCATCTGGGATGCAGCCCCCTGGTGCTCCGGTGCCACTGCTCCTCCGCCTGATGATGCTAATGCACACAAGAACAGGGAGACCACAAAAAGGGAGGGGGGACAACAGAAGAAAGACATGTTGAGTGCATGCATTACCGCTACCGTTGGCGGACACGACAGACACAGAAGCCCGCTGCACTACACTGCGCTCTTGGGCTCCACTGTTCAATTCCTGGGAAATGGCCTACAAGGCTATGGACGACATCTGCACACATAGATGACACAGGGGCATGACTAGGTGAACTTGGCACTCTACAGAGGTGGGCTGGGGTGCCACATGGCCTGCCTTACGGAGGGGCCTTAGCTACGGAACTCGCCCTGGCCTAGGGAAACCCACAGCCCACCTCCCCCACCCAGACACCTCCACTGTGCACTAAATCAGCAGGATGAGAGTGTCTGCTGTGATGCCCTCAAGCGCCCATCCAACTCCGGGTAGGCCACCGCCAGGATCCTGAACATCAGGGGGGTCATGGTGCGACGGGCACCCCTCCCACGTTGGGAGGCCATCCCCAGCTGAGCCTCCGCCGTCTTCTTGCTCCAGCGGCGAATGTCCTCCCATCTTTTCTGGCAGTGGTTGATCCGTCTTTGGTGGACCCCCAGGGTCCGGACGTCCTTGATGATGGCACGCCAAATATATTTTTTCTGGTGGGCGCTGACCTACATGAAATGTACAGGGGAAAAAGAGAAGTTATTGCCAACTGCACCGTCAAACTGATTAGCCCCATCCCTACCCTTGCCATGTGGCACATGCATTCACCGTCTTTCATGCACGCAGCACTCTCCTCCTTCCTTCTTATATCCAGCCCTCTCCACACAGGCATAGCCCATTCAACATGCTCCCTGTGTACTTAAATGTTTGTCTATAGGACAGTAGAGTAGCGTGTACTGGGGAGAACCCCAGCCACGAGTTTCTCCAACTCCTCCAATGTGAAGGCAGGGGCCCTTTCCCCAGACACTCGAGCCATTGTCTCTTCCAGACCGAGTTCACAGCAGCACTTGAAGTGTAGGTCCTCTCCTGTGGAAGATCAGGTATCGAGTGATTGAAAAGATAGAAAATGGCGGTCATGTCCACGGCCGTGCGTACCGTCACTGCCGGCGTACATCGTCATTGACTCCTGGGACCCATAGGTTCCAAAGTTAACCAATGCAGCATTGCGCCGCGGTCTTTGACCGCCTACCACGACGGTGTACAACGTCAGCGCAGTTACCTCACATCCCATTGTCCCACTTTAGAGATCAGGCAGCCGCCATTTCAGGGGCCCACATGGTTTCATTTTCAACTGCGCCACACATACCTAGGCCTAGACTCAACAGACATACACCTTTTGTGTATGAATGGTGCTCTGTGTAAACTGTGGGTACGTACCTCTGAGATGTTTGACTCTGTGCTCGCTGTTGTCCTTCATAGGCACCGTCCGCTGGGACATGTGAGGAGATGGCGGCATCCTCCGGTGTACAGACCGTTGGTGGACCTGTCGACAATGGAGGAGCGACATGTGATTATCACATACAGGCTTGACCGTGCCACAATCCAGGAACTGTGTACCCAGTTGGAGCCAGACCTTATGTCAGCAATTCGCCATCCCACAGGAATCCCCCCTCAAGTGCAGGTGCTGTCAGTGCTCCATTTCCTTGCAAGTGGGTCTTTTCAAACAACAGTGGCCATAGCATCAGGGATATCCCAGCCTATGTTTTCCAATGTATTGTCCAGAGTGTTGTCTGCCCTTCTGAAACACATGCGGAGCTACATCGTTTTTCCTCAGGTGGAGGATTTTCCTACAGTGAAAGGTGATTTCTATGCCCTGTGACACATCCCCAACATCATAGGTGCCATTGATGGGACCCATGTGGCTTTGGTCCCCCCCCACAGGAGTGAACAGGTGTACAGAAACCGGAAGAGTTATCATTCGATGAATGTACAGATGGTATGTTTGGCAGACCAGTACATCTCCCATGTGAATGCCATGTTTCCTAGCTCAGTGCATTACGCCTACATCCTGCGGAATAGCAGCATCCCTTATGTGATGGGTCAACTCCAGAGGCACTGTGTGTGGCTATTAGGTGAGCACCTGGAAGCAAGACAGTGGGAATGGTTGTCTTGGTCTAGGGATATCCCTCCAGGTTAGAGTGTGTCTAACAGTTGTTCCTCGCCATTTGCAGGTGACTCTGGTTACCCCAACCTGTCATGGCTACTGACCCCAGTGAGGAATCCCAGGACAAGGGCAGAGGAACGCTACAATGAGGCCCATGGGCGAAATAGGAGGGTAATCGAGCAGACCTTCGGCTTCCTGAAGGCCAGGTTCCGGTGCCTCCATATGACAGGTGGATCCCTATTCTACTCACCAAAGGAGGTGCCAGATCATCGTGGCAATGCTGTATGCTTCACAACTTGGCTTTGCGACGACAGGTGCCTTTTCTGCAGGAGGATGGTCCAGATGGCGGTGTTGTGGCAGCTGTGGAGCCTGTGGACAGATAAGACGAGGAAGCAGAGGAAAAAGACATGAACAACAGGGACTCAGTGATCCAGCAATATTTCCAGTGAGACACAGGTAAGAGTACAGACCTGCCTACTACATGTACTTTAACACTACCACCTCTCTACTGTCTGTCGTTTTCACCCAGTGTATGGTCACTGAGTTGTCACTTTCCCTTACAATTTCACAGATGTGGGTCCCACTGTGTGACATCTGCTTAGATTCCTCATGGACTAGAGCTGTGTGACATAGGTATGTTGACATTACAATTGAAAGAGCATTTTGTCACTATAATTGCTAATACACTATTTCGAAAGCACAGACAGACTCCAGATTGGTTTGTGCTTTAAGTGTGTTTATTTAAGTGCTCAATATTGGAGGGGGTAGTAAAATGGTGAGGGGTGATGGCGGAGGAATGTCCATGGCAGAGTCCAGTCTATTAGACTCACAGGTGCATTGCCCATATGGGCATAGGAAGTGGAGCTGGGGCAGTTTACCTATGGACAGGGTGACAAAGTGGGAAAGTAGGATGACAATCAGGGTGGTCTAATTTCTTGGCGGGGGTCTTGTCATTGTGCTCTGTCTTGTTCCTGGATCTCAGGGACCGTTTGCGGGGTGCTTCTCTCTCTGCAGGGGGTGGGGTGCTGGTGTGGTGGTCCTGTGGCGGGGCGTACTGTCCAATAGCGCCGGTGGAGGTGGTGGGCAGTTCATCATCCATGCTAGCGTCAGGGGCCCCTTGTAGTGCCACAGTGTTCCTCCTGGTGTTGAGTACTTCCTTCAGCACCCCTACGATGGTGCCCAGGGTGGAGCTGATGGTTCTGAGTTGCTCCCTGAAGCCCATATACTGTTCCTCCTGCAGGCGCTCAGTCTCCTGAAACTTGGCCAGTACCGTTGCCATCGTCTCCTGGGAAAGGTGGTATGCTCCCATGATGGAGGAGAGGGCCTCGTGGAGAGTGGGTTCCCTTGGCCTGTCCGCCCCCTGTCGCACAGCAGCCCTCCCAGTTCCCCTGTGTTCCTGGGCCTCCCTCCCTTGGACTGTGTGCCCACTTCCACTGCCCCCAGGTCCCTGTTGTTGTTGGGGTGGTGGGTTATCCTGGGTTCCCTGTAGTGGTGGACACACAGCTGATTGATGTTTCCTCCGGACAGAGGTATGGGCCCGCTAGGTGGGTGCTATGCTGGTGTTTCCAGAGGGGGAAAGGTCTGTGGTGGCCTGTGACTGGGTGAGGGAAACCGACTGTCCCGAGGTCCCCGATGGGCAGGGCTGGTCATCAAGATCCAGTTGGACAGACCTGCTGTCATCACTGTGGCCCTCTTCTGTTGGTGGTGTGGACATGTGTGGACCCTCCTGTCCGGTGACGTTGTGTAGGGGTCCTGCAGGGGTATAAAAGGAGGGTTATTACATCTGTGTGTGTCATGTGTGCAATGGGTGGGTGACCGTGTACCCCAGTGCTTGCATTCCTGTGTGGGACCTTGTGTGATGATGGTTTAGGGGGTTGTATGGGTATGTGCAGTGGGCATGCTTTAGTGATGGGTGTCCATGCTTTGTTTTTGCATGCAGGGCTTGGTGTTGGGATGGGTGGTATGTGATGTTGGGACATATGTGAGGAGTTTCAGTGCTGGGGGTGAGGGTGAGGGTGGGGGTATGTGATGGCATGCAGGTAGGGTGGGAGATGTAATCGTTAAGATTTTTCTTACCAGAGTCCATTCCTCCACCTACTCCTGCGAGGCCCTCAGGATGCAGAATCGCCAAGATCTTCTCCTCCCATGTTGTTAGTTGTGGGGGAGGAGGTGGGGGTCTGCCACCAGTCCGCTGAACCGCCAGTTGGTGTCTTGAGACCACGGAACGCACCTTCCCCTGTAGGTCGTTCCACATCTTCCTGATGTCCTCCAGATTTTTTGGGTGCTGTCCCACTGAGTTGACCCTGTCCACTATTCTTCGCCATAGCTCCATCTTCCTTGCAATTGAGGTGTGCTGCACCTGTGATCCGAATAGCTGTGGCTCTCCCCGGACGATTTCCTCCACCATGACCCTGAGCTCCTCCTCTGAGAACCTGGGGTGTCTTTGCCGTGCCATGGGGTGGTGTAGGTGATGTGTGGGGTGGAGTGTGTGGTGATAAGTGTGCTGATATGTAGTGGTGTGTTGTGTGAGGTGTGTGGAAGTTCTGTGGGTGATGGTGTTGTGTGCCTGTGGATGCTGTTGTTCTTGCTGGTGCTGTCTCTCTCTGGCCTTCTTTCTGAATTTTTGGTAGTAGGGGTTTGTGGGTGATGTGGGTGTGTGTTTTATATTGTAATGGGTGTGTGGGAGTGGTTTGTGTATGTGTATCAGGTGTGTGTATTTCGAATTGTCCAATGTGGCTGTGTTTTGCAGAAGTGTGTGTATTTTGAGCGCGGCGGTGTGTGCCGCCAATGGAATACCATGGTTGAAAGGCTGCCGCGTGGACTCATGTGGTGTGATAGTGTGGGCGTATTTCTGTTGGCGTGACGGTGGAGGTTTTGTTTTCGCCAGTTTATCACTGACCTTTGGTGTAGCGGACTTGTGTGGGTGTCTGAATTTTGGTGGATTCTGAAATGTTGGTCATATTAGCTGTGGTGGAATTCCACGGCCGCGGCGGTGTGTTGGCGGTCTTCTGCACGGCGGTAAGCGGCTTTTACCGCCAATGTTGTAATGAGGGCCATAATATCTGCCTTGTTTACAAAGGTCTTAAAGCCGGCGCCGGTTAGTAATGAAGCCAGGCCAGCTACGTTCGGTCTAATTATTTTAATTTGATTAAATTCAAGTTTAATGGAAGTGCAATCAGAGCTAAATATACTTCTTCATTTTGGTAGACAGTGCTGCAGGGAGCCAGTCCCATCCTTACCCCCTCACAATATCATGACACTCATTTAGCCCACCAGAGTCAGCCTTACCTATATTCTTAGGCCCTTCCTGGTTGGGTTCACCAGTTTCCCTTATCGAATGTATGGTTATTTTTTCCCCTAAGAATAGTGGATTCATAACAGAGGTTCCTCTCAGTACATTGAGGTTTTCTCTCGCCAGAGGTGAAACTTGATTTCCAGCAGATAAGGCTCGTGGGTGTCGTTCTCTGACTTCCTTTCTAATTCTTGTGCCCCAATTTTCTAAAAGGCTTTCATATTCTAAGATTCTGACAATATTACTTTGTGCTGACCATGTGGTCAAGGTTGATTCAATCTCACTAATCAATGTGAGAGTGCTAAAATGTACCACTAATAAATCTTCTGACATTAATGCCAATATATGATGTAATAATCATAGGATATTCAATCGATTGAGCATATCCCATGACCCCTGAGTAGCATATAATGGGGTAAAGATTTAATGCAGTAGCGTTGGACCTGGTCCTTTTGGCAGCGACTTCCCTAAACTTGTGCCTCCTTCCTGTGATTGCCATATTTGATTTACTGGTAAGTCCCTAGTAAAGTGCACTATGTGTACCTAGGGCTTGTAAATCAAATGCTACTAGTGGGCCTGCAGCACTAATTGTGCCAGCCACATAAACAGCCCTATACACATCTCAGAGCTGCCACTGCAGTGTCTGTGTCTGAAGTTTTGCTCTGCAATTTGACCTGGTAAGTGTACACCCTTGCTAGACCTAAATCTTCCCTTTTTAAACATGTAAGTCACCTCTACGGTAGGCCCTAGGTAGCTCCATGGGCAGGGTGCTCTGTATTTAAAAGGTAGGACAGATACTGGTGTATTTTACATGTCCTGATAGTGGAATATTTTGCAAGGCCTAACTCTCCCATAGCCTAACATGGGGACAGCCTTTAAATATATTTTAAGTGCAGTTTGCCCTTGGGGGCAGATAGAGATTTGGATTTTCGGGTCTCTGAACTCACAATTTAAAAATGCATCTTTTGGAAGGGTTGGTTTTAGGTTGTCTGTTTGAAAATGTCACTTTTAGAAAGAAGGCATTTTCTTGCTTCACCATTCTGTGCCCCTGTCTGCCTGTGGAATCCATGTCTGGGTTAGATTGACAGTTAGGCTGTTTGTGAATTCCCTATAGACAGTGACACAAAGGGAGGTAAGGTGTGTCCTGCATATCCTGATGAGACTTCCTAGACTACAGTGGGGAAGGAGGAGATTACATCTGCACCTGAGAGGGCTGTGCTTGTCCTCACACAAGGCAGTCTGTAACCCCCTGGTGTGTCTCCGGGGCCAGACCTGGGCAAGGCAGGATCTTGTGAACCACAGAGACTTTCCTTTGAGTTTTCTACTTCAAAGGCAGAAATTAGTATAAGTTTGGACCCAAATTCCTTAATTTTTACAACACTTCTGGGTCAAGCAGAACCTTGGCCAAGGAGAAGAGTTGGGGAGCTGGAGAAGGATTACTGCCCCTTTTCTGTGTGTGCTTTGCTAGGTTGGCCTAGGTTGCTGCTTCTGCCTTGGAAAGGACTAAAAGTGGACTTTTGCTGTTTATCCTGCTAGTTAAGATTCTCCAAGGGCTTGGAATAAGCTTGCCTCCTGTTATCAATTCTCAGGGACATCAAAGATTAGGCCTATATTTATGCTTTTTGCAGAACACTGCGCCAACGCAGCAGTTTTGTGACAAAAAGTTTAGTGCCGGCTTGCATCATTTGACAATGCCAGCAGGGCACTGTATTTATTAAATGGTGCAAGCCGGTGCTAAACTTGGGCTTGCGTCTTAGAAGAAGACACTAGCTGGGTGGGGGTGGTGGTAGGAAAGGAGGGGGTTGTGCGTCAGAAAATGACGTTAGCCTGGTTAGAGGCAAAAAAATGCCTCTAACCAGACTAGCGCCATTTCCTGGCACACAAACACCAAAAACATGACTCCTGTCTTAGGGAAGTCAGGAGTCATGCCCACCACCCCATTAGCCAGCACCGGGGACAAGTGTCCCCTGGGCATGGCCTTTGCACCCTGTGCCATGCAGGGTGACCCAAATAAGGGTCCCAATGGCACTTTAAAACAAATGATAAAATACTTACTAATGCTTAATCTACTTACCTGGGATGGGGTCCCCCATCCACTGGTGTCCCTCTGGAGTTCCTCTGGTGTGGGTGGGGATGTTCCTGGGGCTTGGGGAGGGCACCTGTGGACCTATTCCATGGTGTTTTGGGTCCTTAGGTCCCCTAATGCCTGGTCTGACCTAGGAGGTAAATAATGGTGCAAACCAAGCTTTTCACCACTATTTAGCCCCTCCTCCCTCCCGTGCATCATTTTAGCAGGGGGCTAAATATGGGGCTATGGGGATAGCACCAGTTTGTAGATGGGTATGCCTACCTTGCATCTCATTGACACAAGGTAGGTGCACGCATCTAAAAAATGGTGAAAACTCCTATAATTTGTACCGAATTTGCATTAAAAATGATGTAAATTTGGCACAAACAGAGTATAAATGTGTCCCTTAGTTTGCCAGCACCTGGGCTCTCTTGCTGAGACCCTCTGACTTGCAAATTGGTACCACATCAAGTCCCTGTAGCTCTGGAAGAAGGTGGCAGAAGGCAGAACCAGAGAGAAAATGCACAAACTGGAGTGGCAGAAAAATCAATACAGCTCCTGCACCATGGCTGAAAAGTCAACTCAGCGGCGGTGAATAGATGCATTCCCAGCTCAGCGTGGGTTCATTGCTGTCTTATGTCCAGATTTCCGACGCATCATCCCTGGGTGTCAAAATCTTCAACATCACAGCGGAGATCCGAGGCTGCTGGTCCAGGACTGACACATTGCTTATCAATGGGAGAATGACACACGGCCTCACTTGCGAGTATGGAATCGATGCATTACTTTTTCTTTCGCAGGCTTGTCGTAGTTTGGACTCTTGCTTTGGGCAAGACTGCTGGTTCAAGGATGATAGTACTTATGTTTGTAGGTGACCATGCCTATCCTACAACAAGTCACAACTGTAGTCCCAATCCTTCCAGCTCAATAGCAGTACCTCACCCAAAACCCAAACAGTTAAAGGTGATTTGCAGCAGTCTTTACACATGGACTCAGAAGCATGACATCCCAGGGATTATCGTGGGTAAATGGAGATTACCCCTTTCTCACAGATATATCATGTCTCAACCAAACACAGGAAATAAAGAAGATGCAGTAATGTTTCAATAGTTTTTTATTTAATACAGTGCTGTAAATCACATGGGCTGCAATGATTAGGAAAATGAACAGTGAGAGAAATCGAATTGTAAAGAAAAGAGTCATGATTATGAAGAACCCCACCATCTTGCATTAGCATGGAAAGACATAAAGTATGTAATATGTCCTAGTACCCTATCGTGATAGGCCTAAACTTCTATCTACAAGAGAGCTGGGTATGTTGAACCTTATCTGCCAATGCCATGTCCCTGGAAGGAGCCCCCAACCCTTGTTACCTTGGAATGAGGTCTTGAGCTCAGACTTCGGAAGAACACGAAGTCTGGGTCAGCGTCAAGGCGACGTGCAGCATCGATAGCAGTGAGGGTATCTGGTCGGAATCCCTCTGATTATCTGTCTAAAATGTGATGTATTTATGCAGATCTACTTGGACCCCTGACATAGGTTGTTCCAAAATATTAGATAACACCACATGCTTGGGACAGTAATTTCTAATGTGAGCACCTAGAGTTTATTTGTCTTTGTCGTATGAGTTGATGCCTTAGCGCAGTGACACTGATAACATAACTCTAAACAAAAGTGCCTAACTATAAACAAGGCAGCCATCTTAGAAGAATTAATTAAATAAATGGTCTAAGACAGAGCAAGCTAAGTAGGTTAAAAATCACTAGGTGGCGGGGGCACGAGTCTGCAAGCCAAAGACTAAGCTAACTCCTGTTATCCCTTTAAAACAAAGTAGAATTCACTACACTCTCCCCATTGCCGTAACAAGTATGACATCATTACTGGATGCCACCGAAGGTGAGGGAATCCAGGAAGCTAAAAAGCTGCTCTGGACTAAAAGTGAAGCATAAAAACCAAAGTTAAAAACATAGTTGGAATGAGATGTTTAAAAGCATACTAAAGAGACTTAAAGTCAACCATGACAAGCACAGCAAGCCGACATTTTTGTAATCATTTTGGTGTGGAACTATAGTCATGATCTTGAAGACTAGCTCCGAAGTCACCTTATAGAAAGTCATCATAAAATGAGGCCAAATCGTCTGATGTATGATCGATCACTTGGGCGGATGGATTCACAGAGCAAAAGTGTGTAGTAGTGTCATGTGCAGGTCCAGCTGCATCAGTGTCATCATTTGTGGAAGGAAGAGCAACATGGAGTGTTCATAAGTGGCCTTGCAGAACAGCCTTAGTCTCATGGGGCACGACCGTGTATGAAACCTCATCGGGGACATCAGAAGTTCTTGGTACTCAGGAGATACTGGGAAAACGGCAAGACACACAGATGGCAAATGTTCGAAGAAGCACCATATGCAATGAAAGACAGGCCGCACGCACCAGAGGAGTGGTCGAAATGACAATTACCAATTCCATTCTAGTTCCTCCAGCAAGGAAACATCGAAGATCTGAACCATGCTTTCACTGCACAGTTGTGCTGGTGGCAGTGGCTCCATCGCTCCGTGTAGCTGCAAAGAAACAACCACTGTGAATCAGAACAAATAGCAGTAGTATTCTGCCAAATAATGCCAAAATTACAGGAAAGCCACCAAACACACTTGAGAAGAGTGAATGGATGGCTGATGGGATGACTCTGAAGATAATCTTAAAGACGGACACAAATCCAGACCGACAGCCTTAAAGAAATGGACAATCCTAGTAGTGCTCGAGGCGTTGAATATTCTGGATACCACCTCACCAAAGTGCTTAGGGAAGTTGGTATTTAATAGGGATTGTATCTCGGCTGATGATCTTGCAATCTGGAGAACATACGTCTCTCTAATGGATATCAACGCGACCTGTTTTTGAAACAGTAGCGCCTTTAGTCTACTCAGCTTGTCAGACTTTACATTAATAGAATCAATATGAGGCCACATTTCTGATACTTTTATCTCTTGTGTGGGGGGGAGTAAAACATGTCCACAAAATGTAATGACCTTAGAGACCGAATATTGTGTAGGCAATGCCCGGTCACATAGCGCAACAGCTTTGATCGCTCAGCACTACATAACTGCCATTGGAAAGTACAGGAAATTCTGGTTGAATCAAAGCGACAGGAGTACCCTCCAGAAAACAGGCCAAGTCTGCAGCCCCCGCATTGCAGTGGCCGTGAAGGGACACCTGCTTGCAGATCATAGAATGACTAGCAGTAGTCTCACATTCGCTTCCGCTAAGAAAGACCTCTGTTTCATCGTTCAGACATTTATAATCAAAAGGCAACTCCCACTCTTCCTTAATATAGCTATCATTCAAACGCTCATACCTGCCCACAGCAAGATGTTTCAAGCATTGTGAAAAACGAAAGGTGAAATGGGCAGATTAATAATGCCATGTATGAGCCAGACAGCTGAGGGACTCTCTGCTATCGTAAAAGGCAATTTTTCCAACTTTTCTATGTGAAGCATGGTGAAACTCGCTTCCCTTTTGGCCATTGTCTGTTGTTTCTCAGATAAATTAAAAGCAGCAAACAATTCACTACCGTTAATGTATCTCCATGATACACAGCCATTTTTCAATGTTTGTACCATCCAACCAAGCTGCATAAAAGAAAGCAGCTGACTCTGTCCATGGTATAAACGGGACATGTCTGACTGAATAATATCAATCGTGGACGACACTATGTTTATGAGTGAGTAAATTCTGTTGGACAAGGTGTTCATGCCGTTATCGACAACCGTCAAATCCTTTTCTAAGTTTTCCTTATTTATTTTCCTTAAACGTGCTGCAGCTTCTATCTGAGAAAGTTTCCATATCTCATTATACATAGCAGAGACAACTCTTTTAGAGCGCTGTTTCCTAGGACCTAACAGAAAGTCCTGCAAGTCTATAACTTCAAAAGGTGTGTTCAGATGTTCTTTAACTGCAGCTAACGTGTTAGACTGTAACCATTGTTGACACAGTTTACCCACACTGTATGTAGTTACTATCCCGGTGTGTTGACCTGAGATGAAGTGAGGATCTGGCCGGCTAATCTTAAAACCCCCCCGAGGAGTTTAAAAAACGAGCCTGACATCCATTGGTGTCTATTGGCCAAACCAACAACCCGCCGGGACTGGAAAGTGAAGAATTATAGGTACCAGCCTGAACTTTCGCATCTAGCTCTTCTTTGGTGTTATTCAATAAGAATTGCCAACCTTTAAATTTAGCCGGTGTGGGGATACTGAGTGTGTTCATTTCTTTTATTTTTGCTAACCCTAGGCAGGACGTCTGTTGAACAGTGTCATTTAAAAAAATCATTTGCACAGGAATCAGGCATGCTCTAAACAAGGCTTCCCTACCCTATATTTGACAATCTGGTATCCCCCATACACTCTTTAAATAAATATTGTTCTTCCGGTGATCGTAACCTTCAATGGTAAGGCGGGAAACAAAGGCATCTGAATATATCAATTTTGTATCTGAATTTATAGCATTGTTGGACATTGTAGCATAGTCCATAGTAGTGTTGGGCACTCTGTTCTGAAGAGGAATGTCCTGTTGGGTAGTGAGAGAGGATCGGGAACTACCCAAGGGACCCCTGGGTCTACTGTGCAGGATCAGGATTATTCAGTGCTCTCTGGACCCCATATAGGTGATGAAGCCAGCTGCGGTCAGAACCTAATACTCTAGCTGTTAAGGACAGCTTTAAATCACAGTTCCGCCTCTCCAAGTCCGAATTTCCCTCGGGATGGTATTGTGAGGAGTAATGGAGTTCAACAACCATCGTCCCCATGGTGTCCGTGAATGCCTTAGAGGCAAATACAGGGCGCTGTTCTGAGTGGAATGCTGCAACCGCATATGTACCAATAAAGATCAGCAAATCTTTAAAACAGTTCGAGCGTCAGCTGACCGCTGAAGCCATACCCACAGGAATCTAGAACAAGAATCTACAGTGATTAGGATAAATTTGCATGCACCATCCAGTTGGAGTGGACCACAGTGGTCCAGGTACACACATTGTAATGGCCTCCTGGACACTACTAGGGATGTCTGTGGTGGGAGTTTGATATTAGAGCCCTTTATTTGCTGGCAAATGTCACAAGAGAGAACGTATTGCTTTGTCTGTTAGTATAGACCCAGCCACCAGAATCTTTTCTGTAAGAGTGTTACTGTGGCTGAAATACCAGCATGAGCAAAAGCGACACCCCTATGTGCTGCTTTCACTAGATCTAGTCTCTTGTCTTCATTGGGGATTCCTCGATCTCCAACCCCATGATGTGTTGGATAAGCAACATTCTGTGCACTGATGTGGTATCAATATTTTGTAGGGTACCCTTCCGTCAGAGAGGTCCCCCACTGAATCCAGCGTGGATGTAATTCTTTACCGTTAGGAACGCTTGCTTTGGTGACAGCCTCTAAAGCTGGCACTGGGGTAATGACAATGATGCGTTTCCCCTGGGCAAGTGGTCTCTCTTTTATGATAGCCATCTGAACTGCAGTTAGAATTTTTTCTGTAGGTGCACAGCGTTGCTCTGCATTCGAGTATAAATGTGATGTATATGCTATGGGCACCGTGTCATCCTTATTGAAGGTGACATATGTAAACCCGAGTGCACCAGCAATTATTCTCATGACCAAATTATTTTTATTGTCACGGGTTTGTAAGTGTTTAGCTTCTAGCATCTCCTGTTGCAAATCCCTAAGAATTCGTGTGTGTTCAACTTTCCAACCTCTGCTGGAAAAATCCAGACGTATTAAGTCATATAGGCCCTCATTACAACCCTGGCGGTAAACCCGCTGACCGCCGTGCCAACGACAGCCAATATACCGTGCCCGTGGCGGAAATCCTCTACAGATATTATGACCCACACTTAGAAATCCTCCACTGTACAGACACCCACACAAGTCTGCCACACCAAAGGTCAGTAATAAACTGGCAGTACCAAAACCCACACCGTTACGCCAACAGGAATACATCCACACTATCACGACCCACGAATCAACGGGCGGTCATTCAACAGCGGTAATCCATTGGCGGTACACACCGCCGTGCTCAAAATACACACACATTTACAAATCACAACCACATTGGACAATTCAAAATACACGCCTGATACACATACACACACCACACACTCACACCACTATAAAACACATACCCACATTACCCACAACCCCGTACAACAACATTTTTGGAAGAAGCAGAGAGACAGAAAAGTTATGACGACATTAGCATCCAGAGGCACACAACACCATCACTCATACACCATCGAAGCACCTCAAAGAACACACCCCAACACATCACCCCAGACATCACATCAATCATCACCTCACACATCAACCACACCACATCATGGCACCCCATAGACACCCCAGGTTTTCAGAGGAGGAGCTCAGGGTCATGGTGGAGGAAATAATCCAGGTAGAGCCACAGCTATTCGGATCAGAGGTGCAGCAGACCTCCATTGCAAGGAGGATAGAGTTATGGTGGAGAATTGTCGACAGTGTCAACTCAGTGGGACAGCATCCAAGAACCTGGGAAGACATCAGGAAGAGGTGGAACAACCTACAGGAGAAGGTACGTTCAGTGGTATCCAGACACCAGGTAGGCGTACAGAGGACTGGCGGTGGACCCCCACCTCCTCCCACACCACTAACAACATGGGAGGAGCAAGTTTTGGTGATCATGCATCCTGAGGGCCTTGCAGGAGTAGCAGGAGGACTGGACTCTGGTAAGTCAAAGCTTTACTACTGTATCCCCAACCCTACCTGCATGCCATCACAAACGTCTACCCCTACCCTCACACCCATCACCCCAACACCTCACAGATACCCCACTATCACAACCCACACATCCCAATACCAAGCCCTGCATGTGACAACAATGCATTGACACCCATCACAGACCTGCATGGACAGCCATCATCACAGCTTGACCAAGGGAGAAACTAACCCAGGGCACACAATCACCACTCATACAAGGGCCAAGGCCATAAAGCAAGCACAGAAATAGAGGGAAACACACCTATTGCACAAGATGGCACACACAGATACAATAACAATGCATTTACACCCCAACAGGACCCCTACACAGTGTCACCGGACAGGCGGTGCCAGCCATATCCAGTACTCCCACAGAAGAGGCCCACAGTGACAACAGCAGCTCTGCACCCCTAGATCAAGATGACCAGCCCGGACCATCAGGGACCTCTGGACAGTCGGTTCCCCTGCCACAGTCCCAAACCACCACAGAACCTCCCCCCTCTTGAAACACCACCACAGCTCCCACCCAGCGGGCCCATGCCTCTTTCCCCAGGACACGTCAATCAGCACTGTGTCCACCGCTACAGGGACCCAGGCAAACCCACTACCACAGGAAGATCAGGGACCTGGGGTCAGTGGCAGTGGGCGCACAGTTCAGGGGACAGAGGCACAGGATAACAGGGAAACTAGGAGGACTGCTGTGCGACAGGGGGAGGACAGGCCCAGGGAACCTACTCTCCATGAGGCACTCTCCAACATCATGGGAGCATACCACCATTCCCAGGAGACCATGGGCACGGTACTGGCCAAGTTTCAGGAGACCCAGTGGCTGCAGGAGAAACAGTACCTGGGGATCAATGGAAGTCCATTAACACCACCCTGGTCACCATTGAAGGGATGCTGGCAGACATGGCCAACACCATGAGGGAGATACTGGTATACCACAGGGCCCCTGACACCAGCCTGAACAATGAACATCCTTCCACGTCCGCCGGCGCTAGTGGACAGGAGGCCCCGCCACAGGAACAACAGGCCACCAGCACCCCACCCGCTGCAGAAGTAGAACCACCCCACAAACGGTCCCTGCGATCCAGGCAGAAGACAGAGAACATTGCCATGACCTCCGCCAGGAAATGACACTCTCCTGCTTGTCACCCGTCTGTTCCACTATGTCACCCTGACCACCTTGAACTGCCATTACTCCCCTTCCTATGCCCCATTGGTAAATGCACCTGTGATACAAAGAGACTGGAGTCTACCATGGATATTCCTCCATCCTCACCCCAGCCCATTGCACATCCCCCTCTACTTATTAGCACTTAAATAAACACCCTTGAATCACAAAAAAATCTGGAGTCAGTCTGTACTTTCACCAATGTATTATTACAACCTCTTAGACAAATATCAATGTAAATGTTTATTTGCACACACCAAAGTATGACAGTTGTTGGGCAGCAGTTAACGTAGCAGAAGGCAGGATGTGGTACCCAGATCTGTGAAAAGGAAAGCCAAAGTGAACTGTCAGGGTCTCTACATAGAGGTAAAAAGGCAGACTTATACAATGTCCTACAGTAGTCAGATATGAGATAAGCAGTGCCAGTCTCCAACCTATGTCTCACTGGAAGTACTGCATGATGATGTTGTTTCGGTTGCCAATATCTTCTGCCTCCTCTTCCTCACTGTCCACAGACTCAACAGCTGCCACAATACTATCATCAGGGCCATCCTCCTGCAGAAAAGGCAGCTGGCGTCGCAATGCCAGGTTGTGCAACATGCAGCATGCCACGATTATCTGACACGCCTTCTTGGGTGAGTAGTATAGGGAGGCAGCTGTTAGATGGAGGCACCAGAATCTGACCTTCAGGAGGCCGAAAGTCTGCTCAATAATCCTCCTAGTTTACCCATGTGCCTCATTGTAGCGATCCTCTGCCCTTGTCCTGGAATTCCTCACTGGGGTCAGTAGCAATGAGAGGTTGGGGTAACCAGAGTCACCTGTAAATGTCGAGGGATGTCTGTTAGACATACACCAACCCTTAGGGACTACCACATACCCAGACACCTATTCATACTGTCTGGGGACCTTTGGCTCACCTATTAGCCACACACAGGCCCGTATTTATACTCCGTTTGCGCCGAATTTGCGTCGTTTTTTTCGACGCAAATTCGGCGCAAAACTAACGCCATATTTATACTTTGGCGTTAGACGCGTCTAGCGCCAAAGTATTGGCAAATAGCGTCATTTTTTTGCGTGAACGCCTTCCTTGCGTTAATGAGATGCAAGGAAGGCGTTCCCGTCTAAAACAATGACGGCGACGCAAATGCGTCGTATTTATACTCCCGGGCAAAAATCACGCCCGGGAGTTGGCGGGTCAAAAAACCCCGCATTTGCGCCACTATTTAACGCCTGGGTCAGGGTAGGCGTTAAGGGGCCTGTGGGCTCAAAATGAGCCCACAGGTGCCCTCCCCTGCCCCCAGGGACCCCCCCTGCCCACCCCAGGAGGACACCCAAGGATGGAGGGACCCACCCCAGGGACATTCAGGTAAGTTCAGATAAGTATTATTTTTTATATTTTTTTACTTTTTTTTGGGTGGCATAGGGGGGCCTTATTTGTGCCCCCCTACATGCCACTATGCCCAATGACCATGCCCAGGGGACACAAGTCCCCTGGGCATGGCCATTGGGCAAGGGGGCATGACTCCTGTCTTTACTAAGACAGGAGTCATGAAATGGCGTCTGGGCGTCGTAAAAAAATGGCGCAAATCGGGTTGAGGCGATTTTTTTGCCTCAACCTGACTTGCCCCATTTTAAGACGCCCTAACGTCATTTTTTCCCAACGCCGGCGCTGCCTGGTCTACGTGGTTTTTTTCCACGCAAACCAGGCAGCGCCGGTCTGCTTGCGCCGGCTAACGCCATTCCATAAATACGGCGCCCGCATGGCGCTTCAGAATGGCGTTAGACGGCGCTAAATTTTTTGACGCTAAACTGCGTTAGCGCAGTTTAGCGTCAAAAAGTATAAATATGGGCCACAGTGCCTCTGGAGTTGGCAAACACAGAAGGGATGCTGCTATTCCTCAAAATGTAAGCGTCATGCACTGAGCCAGGATACTTGGCATTCACATGAGAGATGTACTGGTCTGCCAAACACACCATCTGCACATTCATTGAATGGTAGCTTTTCCGATTTCTGTATACCTGTTCATTCCTGCGGGGGGGACAAATGCCACATGTGTACCATCAATGGCACCAATGATGTTGGGGATATGTCCCAGGGCATAGAAGTAAGCTTTCACTGTGGGCAAATCCTCCACCTGGGGGAAAACGATGTAGCTGCGCATGTGTTTCAACAGGGCAGATAACACTCTGGACAACACGTTAGGGAACATTGGCTGAGACATCCCTGATGCCCTGGCCACTGTTGTTTGAAAGGAACTACTGGCCAGGAAATGAAGAGCTGACAGGACCTGACATCAGGTCTGGCTCCAATTGGGCACACAGTTCTTGGATTGTGGCATGATGAAGTCTGTAGGTGATAATGATGTGTCTATATTCCATTGTCGACAGGTCCACCAGTGGTCTGTACACCAGAGGATGACGCCATCTCATCATCTGCCCCAGTGGATGGACCCTATGGAGGAGAATGGTGAGCAGAAGGTCATGTACCACATAGGTTGCACAAGGGTTTTTGCACTAATGTTTTGTCAAGGCTATTTGACTCCACCTAGAGATCCATGACTTCCATCAGCTCGTTCAATGCTTCAACCGTATTTATATGTACGTTGCACACTTCCAAAGCCTTGACAAAGTCTTGAAGACGAAACACGTGTTGGCTGTTTTGCTGTATGGACTTTTTGTTATATGTGGTCATCTGATTGTAACTCTGACCATTCATTTTCATCTGGCTGTTCTGGATACATGGACATACTGTACAACCTAGTCTTTGTGATTGAAACTCTGACTACCTACTTGCATCCATAATACATTCCTATACATCATCTTTCCTGACCGGACATCTACTTAATTCCTGAACATTATCTGGATCTACGATACGGGTGTGCCCTAGCCACTCTTCTCTTGTTATATAGGCAACCATCCGCTCCTTAGTGTGTGGCCCTCTGACAACTGTGGTGGCAGGTGTTTTGGCTAGCTTGGCACCCAATACTATGTTGTTCACATAAATGACTATTTTCTGATCATATATCAGTTATACCTGTTGTTGATGTGCGAGCACCTGTTGGCATTCTCCACCGCCTTCGTTTGACTTTTTGCACTAATGTGATTAAATCGGTGTGTGGCATTGTCTGTCTGTATTCGTGCCTAAATGTGCTGTGACACAGTTAGGTGCCCTGCCATGTGCTCCCCTGAAATGGCGGCTGCCTGACCTGTAAGGAGGGACAAGGGGAAATGAGGTAACTGCGCTGGCGTTGTACACCGTTGGGGTCGAAGACCGCCGCCCAATTCAGCATTGGTTATCATTGGGCCCTATGGATTCCAGTAGCCAATGATGATATACGCCGGTACACACCGCCGTGGACGTGACTGCCATTTTCTAGTGTTCACTCACTTGATATCTGACATTCAACAGGAGAGGACCTACACTGCAAGTGCTGCTGTGACCTCAGTCTGGAAGCAAAAATGGCTCGAGTGTCTGGGGAAAGGGCCCCTGCCTTCACTGTGGAGAAGTTGGGGAGACTAGTGGATGGGGTCATCCCCAGTACACGCTACTCTACGGTCCTCCAGACAAACAGGTGAGTACACTGTGAGCATGATGCGTGGGACATGAATGTATGGAGTGGTGTGGATGGAAGAGACATGTTGGGGAGGCTGAAGCCTGCATATGAGGATGGTGAGTGTATGTGTGTCAGGGCATGGGTGGGAAGTGGTGGGCAATGAGTATGATGAACTGGACAGGGGAGTCATTTCCTTTCCTCCTGTACCTTTCCTCTGGGTCAGCACTCACCAGAAGAAGGGTATTTGGCGTGCCATCGCCAAGGAAGTCCGGACCCTGGGGGTCTATCATGGACGGAGCACCCACTGCCGCAAGAGATGGGAGGACATGTGCTGCTGGAGCAAGAAGACGGTGGAGGCCCAGCTGGGGATGGCCTCCCAATGTGGAAGGGGTGCCGGTTGCACCATGACCCCCCGCCTAATGTTCCAGATCCTGGTGGTGGCAATTCTGGAGTTGGATGGGCGCTTGAGGGCATTACAGCAGCCACAAGGGGGGGAGTACAGTCTCATTAAGTGCTTTACGAGGTGTCTGGATGGGGGTTGTGGGCTGCGGGTTCCCCTAGGCCAGGGCGAACTTGCTAGGGTAGGTCTCTTGTTAGACAGGCTCTGTGGCACTCCAACCCATATAGTGGTAGCGGCCATCTACAACTAGTCAGGCTCCTGTGGGTTCTGGTGTGCAGAAAATGGTGTTAGGCATAGTCCCCCATGGGCAGGTGATTTTCCTACGACGACTGTTAGGGCATGGCCTAGTGCATAGGGCTGCTCCTTGTGTATTGTGCCTGCCAACAGTAGTGGTGTTGCTGGCATTGAGCATGTGTCTCCTCTGTCTTCCCCCCTTTTTTTTTTGTCACCCTGTCCTTGTGTGCATTAGCATCATCTGGCGGAGGAGCAGTGGCACCGGAGCAGGAAGGCGCTGCAACCCACATGGCCCAGGAGGGTGAATGGACGGAGTCTGAAGGCACCAGTGGGACAGAGGGCGAGGGGAGCTCCATGACAGGGACAGGAGGGGACACCAGTGACAGCTATTCCTCCTCTGATGGGAGCTCCCTGCCGTGGTGGGCACCTCCGTGCCCACCGCAACAACAGGTACAGCCGGCACCCCCCTACCAGCACTGCCCTCCCAGCAGCCCCTCAGCGTGTTTCCCGTACCCGCTCACCCGGGATGGTGGGCATCTCCTTCGACCCAGGGACCTCAGGCCATGCCCCAGTCAGCCTTGCTACTTCAGTGAGGAGGCTATTGACCTCCTGAGATCCCTCACTGTTGGGCAGTCAACCATTATGAATGGCATCCAGGGTGTCAAGAGGCATTTACAGCAAACAAATACATACCTGGAGGGCATTCATTCTGGTGTGGCAGCCCAACAGAGAGCATTTCAGGCTCTGTCCTCAGCACTGATGGCAGCCATTGTCCCTGTGTCCAGCCTTCCCCCTCCAACATCCACTACCCAGACCCAATCCCCTCTACTTCAGCCTATCCCAAGCACACCATCAGACCAGCATGCACACACATCAACACACAAAAGTGGCTCAGGCAAACATCCCACAGGCACTCACTCAAGAAGTATACCCATGCACACACACCAACATCCACTGCCTCCACTGTGTCCCCCTCCTCCATGTCCTCCACCTCCCTCCCTGTCTCATCTCAAATCACACCTGCATGCACTACATCCTCAGCCACTACCTCCATCACCAGCACGCCCATCATTACACACAGCTGGCGCTCACCACCCCCACTACCATTCACACATCGTCTGTGTCCTCTCCCAGTGTGTCTGTGAGCCCTCCTCCCAAGGTTCACAAACGCAGTCACTCACCCACTCAACAGCCATCTACCTCACAACAGCCTCTAACCCATGCACCTTCAACAAAACTCAGCAGACGTTCACCTCCTACAACCACTACCTCTTCCTCCACTCCCAAACCCCGCCATCTTCCTGTCTCAGTGTGTCTAAAAAACCTTTCCTGGCTAACATTGACCTCTTCCCTACACCTCCCCCCGTCCCTCCCCTAGGGCTAGGTTGTCTAGAGCCCAGACCAGCACCTCAGCCACCAAGTTGTCGTCCACTGTGGTCCCTGCAAGTCCAGGAGGATCTTAGGGGGCATCCATCAGGGCTGCCAGTGTGCCAGCTACTGAAGCCAAGGTCCACCCTATTCCGCCACCTGCCAAGGTAAAGAAGGGGCCAGCATGCAGAAGAGAAAAGCCATACCACCCACCCAGCAAGGCTTCATCCAGAACCAAAGAGGACAGTGCAAAGGTCTCAGCAGTGACTTCCAATTTGGGGAAGGGACACAAGAGCAAAGGAAAGTCACCTCAGGGCACGGAGCCTGCGGGTGAGGGACTGGTGACCCCCATTTCTCAAGACAGGCCAGCAACCGGTACCACGGTGAGCACCACCGCAATGACCACCATCTGCACAGCAGCTGCCACAACTACAGTCACCAGCATCATCCCCAGTGGGCAGCCTTCCGAAGCTGCAGGAGACGGCCTGGTGTCTCCCTCCACTACTGCAGACACCTGCACCACGGGCACCACCGGCAGCGTCTCCGCCGCAGACGCTACCGCAGGCACTGCCACCTGCCCTGCGACGTGCCCAGCCAGTGCCGTTACAGCGGACATCAGTAGCGTCCCCAGTGGGCAGCCTTCCGAGGCTGCAGGAGAAGGCATTGTGTCTCCCTCCACTACTGCAGACACCTACACCACTGGCACCACCAGCAGCATCTCCGCCGCAGACACCGCCACAGCCACCGCCGCAGCCACCGCAACCTGCCCCGCGACTTGCCCAGCCAGTGCCACTACAGTGGACATCAACATCATCGCCCGTGGGCAGCCGTCCGAGGATGAAGGAGATGTCCTGGACCCTGCACACACTACATGAGGCACCAGCACTGGCACTACCAGCAGTTTGCAGCCTAAGTCGTCGCAAGGTGGAGTGTGGCTCTGCTTTCATGGAGTATCATGCTACCTGTCACTGGAAATTCTCATGGCTCAGACACCCAGGTAAGGGAATGGGAACTTCCACACCCCTGGTGCTGCAACACAGGGCAGCAAGCCCCCTCCAGAACCAGTGGAGAAGAGCATCAACTAACCCTGTCCTTGGCAGGATGAAGCACTCTGGGCACAAAGCCCCCTCCAGAACCAGTGGAGAAAAGCATCCACTAACCCAGTCCTTGGCAGGATGAAGCACTCTGGGCACCAAGCCCCCTCCAGAACCAGTGGAGAAAAGCATCCACTAACCCAGTCTTTGACAGGATGAAGTGCTCTGGTCACCAATCACCCTCCTGAACCAGTGGAGAAAAGCATCCACTAACTCAGTCCTTGGCAGGATTAAGCACTCTGGGCACAAAGCCCCTCTAGAACCAGTGGAAGACACCACCCACTACAGTGACTGTGGCTTCGCATTCCCCAGGAATAAGCAGTGGGCAGTACACCTACTTGAGAGACTTGAGAGACTGTGACTTTGCACTCCCCAGGACCAAGCAGTGGGCAGTGCACCCAATTGAGAGACTTGAGAGACTGTGGCTTTGCACTCCCCAGGATCAAACCATGGATAAACCACCCACTAGCGAGACTGTGGCTTTGCACTCCCCAGGCCCAAGCCGTGGGCAAACCACCCACTATAGGGGTTGTGGCTTTGCACTCCCCAGGACCAAGCAGTGGGCAAACCCCCCACTTGAGAGACTGTGGCTTTTCACTCCCCAGGAGCAAGCAGTGGGCAACCCACCCACTTGAGAGCCTTGAGAGACTGTGGCTTTGCACTCCCCAGGACCAAGCCATGGGCAAACCACCCACTAGAGAGACTGTGGCTTTGCACTCCCCAGGACCAAGCAGTAGGAAAACCACCCACTTGAGAGACTGTGGCTTTTCACTCCCCAGGCCCAAGCAGTGGGCAAACTACTCACTTGAGAGACTGTGGCTTTGCACTCCCCAGGAGCAAGCAGTGGGCATGGAGCTACCTTGAGGAGCAGTGGCGTCGTCCATCATCCGGTTGAGGTGCCCCCCCTCCCCTTTCCCCTGAGGTGCCTGTTTTTTTTTCAACCTGATGCCCCTGCAGTGTTCTCTCCGTTTTGAGGCAGGTGCCATGTGTGGGCTTCGCCCATGCATTTTGGGACCAATTGTCCACGGACATTTAATGGGACAGTGGACGGGCTTGTGTACTTGCTGTTAATATTTGTATATACTGATGATTAAAGTTATCTTGGTCTATCTGATTGTTCGAATATTACACTTGTTAAACTCATTTTATTTGGTCCTTGTGTTCTTCCAGGGGGTGACGGGGTGTATCTGTGATGTGATTGGATATGTGTGTGTGTGTTGTTGTGGGTGGGGGTGGGGGGGTGCGGGTGTTGCGTGCATGTGTGACTCTCTTTTCCCTCCTCCCCTCCCCGGTGTGCTAGGTTCAGTACTCACCGTCCTCATCGCCGCTGTCTTTCATGTTCCTGGTAGATGAGGAGGTAGACCAGCATCGGCAGGACCTGGAACTTGGGCTCCGTGGCATCCTGCTTGTTCGTTGACTGTCAAGAGGTGAGTGGTTTCCCTTCTGTGTACTGTTTCCGCTGTGCTTCTGATGGCATTGGTACCACCCCGGAAAAGCTGGCAGATTGGTGCCTTGTAATAGTGTGGGTGGTACATTGTCTTCCGCCTGTCTGTTGGTGGTTACCGCCGCAGTGTTTGTTTCTACCGCCCTGGCGGTCGTAGTGTTAAAGTGGCTGTCTTTGTTGTCGGTTTCCGCCATGGACGTAATTCAATTTTTTTTTTCTGCCGGCCTGTTGGTGGTATTACCGCTGCTTTATCACCAACCGCTAGGGTTGTAATGAGGGCCATAGTGGCTTGATACGTTGTGCATAGTCTGGAATGTATGTTCTGCCAAAATTGAAGAAACCAAGTAAAGACTGTAGTTTCCTTAGTGTATTTGGTGGCTGCAGTTGTGCACATTTCTCTAGGAAGTGTGGGGCCAGGTTCTTTCCTTTGTTTGATAGCTCATATCCCAGGGACAATACACTGAGCAAGGTGATCTTGCTTTTCTTAAAGTTGAATTTATAACCAACTCTTGCAAACCCCATAATTATTCGATTGACCCTTACATGATGAATGTTCAGGTCGTCGTCCATGAGATAAATGTAATCCACATAGGATAAAACCTCAGGATCAATATCATGTAGAATTGATGTTACTCGTGCTGAAAACAGCCCTGCGATATTGTTATAGCCCTGGGGTAAACGACAAAAGCATTTTTGTGAGCCAAGTGAGAATGCACTCAGATCCCGACTTTCTTCAGCTAAATTCTGGTAGAAGAACCCGTTGGAGATGTCCAACTTTGTTTTATATTTTTTGCGCGCTATGTTATTTCTCAGTGCTGTGCTATTTGAATTTTGTATAGCATATTTGCGTGTATGGCTGTTTAAATGTCTGAAATCTAAGACTATTCTATAGGAATGGTCTAGCTTCACAGCCGGGAACAACAGGTTATTTATTGTAGGGGCACAGGGCTCAATTACCCCCTGTAATTCTAGCTGAGTGAGGATCTCCCTCACTGGAGCTTTTGCCTCGTGTGTAACTGGATAATGTGGCTAATGCTGGGGTGTAGACCTGATAGGTATTATATGACACGGAGAGACCCTGTCACTACCTACATGATTGTGATATAATGCAGGTGCCTGTGCTAGAGTCCAACTGACAGAGTAGGGTTCCTTTTTAGCCTCTGGAACAAGATTAGAGAAAGAAGGCAAAATGACATTTTCCCCATGTGGGAGCTTACAGACGTGTTTGGGTGGCCAATCTCTTTCGGCCAATAGGATGTCACAATTAAGTTTGTCCCAAAGGATCACACCAATGGTGCTTTCCATGTCTCCCTCTATTTGGATCTTTAGATCATAAAGTCTATACAGCCAGTGCTACCGCTTCCCCTTTAATGTTACTGAGTATGATCGAGGATACTGCGTCAAAATTACGCATTTGTTTCATCCCCAAATCTAGGGCAGGTGGTGCCCAATGCTCATTCTGTATTTGTTTTAACACTTCCGGCAAATTGGCAAGTGTCAGGGTACCATGTGTGGTAGTATAGATTGCAGCGAAGCCTGTCCCCCATGTGGCACAGTCATCCACTGAGGGAACCATCCCAAAGGGCAAGCACATTGTTAGAATTCTATGTTTCTCCTGTAGTCCCGTATGAGGAAACACAGCTTCCAGCTGATTTGTTTTCTGGGCTATCCAATAAGGTATTTTCTCCCATTCTGTGGGTACTTTACCCATAATAGTGTGCACTGTTTGTGGATTAATCCCAGTAGCCAATTGGTATCCAGCAGTTGCTGGTGGTGCTGGACGCGCTGGTGTTGTGTTCAAAGTCTGCATTACAAACTGAACAAGCCGTCTGTATAGTGTTACTATTTCATTGTATACATTTTGGAGATCTGCCGCCTGAATGTTTTGTATACCTGGGTGAGGTGTGTATGTGGCGAACATGGGCCATGTAGGTCCGTCATTACCTGAGGGACCTAATCTCACGCGTTGTATTACATGTGGTAGGGTGCCTTCAAACCAGTTCTGATGCTCTTAATAGGTGAGAAGTATTTCATGGTACTGGCATGCTTGGTACCGTTGAGGTACATTAGCAATTCTATATGTCTGGAATGTGACTGACCTGGCATCTTCCTCAGGAAAGGTGACCCAAGAATCGAATGTTTCTGTTTGGTAAGCTTCATTGGCTTCTACTGTGAATGTAACATCCCCGCCCACATCTGTTAAGCCATGCGCTACTAGATGTAGCGTTAATGCTTGTCTAGCATTTTCAGGAATGTCTATGTCCAAACTGAAAAGGGAATAGAAAAAAAATATTTTTATCCCTGTAGAGATGGAAGACCAAGGGCCTGATTATGACCCTGGCGGACGGCGGAGGCCGTCCGCCAAGGTACCGCCGCTGAATGACCGCACCGCGGTCAAAAGACCGCGGCGGCCATTTAGACATTTCCTCTGGGCCGGCGGGCGCTCTCCAAAAGAGCGCCCGCCGGCCCAGAGGAAATGCCCCTGCAACGAGGACGCCGGCTCAGAATTGAGCCGGCGGAGTTGCAGGGGTGCGACGGGTGCAGTTGCACCCGTCGCGTATTTCAGTGTCTGCTTAGCAGACACTGAAATACTTTGCGGGGCCCTCTTACGGGGGCCCCTGCCGTGCCCATGCCATTGGCATGGGCACGGCAGGGGCCCCCAGGGGCCCCGCGGCACCCCCTACCGCCATCCTGTTCCTGGCGGGCGAACAGGATGGCGGTAGGGGGTGTCAGAATCCCCCATGGCGGCGCAGCAAGCTGCGCCGCCATGGGGGATTCTAAGGGCAGCGGTAAACCGGCGGGAGACCGCCGGTTTGCCTCTTCTGACCGCGGCCGAACCGCCGCGGTCAGAATGCCCTGCGGGGCACTGCCGGCCTGTCGGTGGTGCTCCCGCCGACCCTGGCCCCGGCGGTCTTAGACCGCCGGGGTCAGAATGACCCCCCAAGTGTGGAACAAACTCATTTTATGAGTTAGAGCTCGAAAAACCTCTAGCCTAATTAGATGTTCCCTGTTCAGCTGAGGAGGATTTCCCAAAGACCACAGACATCTTCGTATAATGGTACTTAGGGTACCTGTTGTCTGTGAGACAGTGATAGTCGGGGTACCCGTAAATTAGTGCCTAAACACCATTGTTGGTGGCGCCATGTCATAGTTTGGACTCTTGCTTTGGGCAAGACTGCTGGTTCAAGGATGACAGTACTTATGTTTGTAGGTGACTATGCCTATCCTACAACAAGTCGCAACTGTAGTCACAACCCTTTCGGCTACTGGATTATCGTGGTTAAATAGAGATTACCCCTTTCTCACATATATATCATGTCTCAACCAAACACAGGGAATAACGAAGATACAGTAATGTTTCAATAGTTTTTATTTAATACTATGCGGTAAATCGCATGGGCTGCAATGATTAGGAAAATGAACAGTGCGAGAAATAGAATTGTAAAGATGAGAGTCATGATTATGAAGACCCCCACCATCTTGCGTTAGTATGGAAAGACATAATGTATGTAATATGTCCTAGTACCCTATTGTGATAGGCTTAACCTTCTACCTAGAAGAGAGCTGGGTATCTTAAACCTAATCAGCCAATGCCATGTCCCTGGAAGGAGCCCCCAACCCTTGTTACCTTGGAATAAGGTCTCAAGCTCAGACTTCAGAAGAACACAAAGTCCAGGTCAGCGTCAAGACGACGTGCAGCATCGATAGCAGCAATGGTATCTGGTCGGAATCTCTCTGATTATCTGTCTTAAGTGTGACATATTTATACAGATCTACTTGGACCTCTGATGCAGGTTGTTCCAAAACAATCGATAACACTGCATTCTTGGGACAGTAATTTCTAATGTGAGCACCTACAGTTTGTTTGTCTTTGTCGCATGAGTTGACGCCTTAGCCCGGTGACACTGATAACATGACTCTAAACAAAAGGGCCTAAGTATAAACAAGGCAGCCATCTTAGAAGAATTAATTAAATAAATGCTCTAAGACAGAGCAAGCTAAGTAGGTTAAAAGTCACTAGGTGACAGGGGCATAACTCCTGTTATCCCATTAAAACAAACTAGGAATCACTACAGTCTCTCCCGTGCAGCTTTATATTTCATGCATACCAGGTACTTTGTGGTAAAACAGTGCATCAATTGATTTATATCAATTGAGGCTATTTCTATTTTAAAAAGTAATATCTTTGCTTGTGTATGTTGGATTTTTGTTGTTTTTGTCAGTGCCTTTGCGGTAAGCTTGACTTGTTGTGCCAAGGTACCAAAAGTGTGAGCAGGGGTTAGCTGAGCTGTATATCTCCCTTACCCTGACTAGAGTGAGGGTCTGTACTTGGCCAGGGTATACAATGACTGCCAACTAGAAACCCCATTTCTAACAAATAGTATGCAAAAACTCTGCTAGTGTATCATGAAAGTGAATTACAAACATTTGCTTGAGCCTACTCAGGATGTACCCTACTGTAATACCAGCTTCAAAAGAGATCTGTTGAGCTGCTTTGGTAGCTGAATGAATAGAAATTTAGGGTCATATTTACAAGGAGCTTGCACTGCTGCTGCGTTATTTTGTTTGATGCAGCAGAAGCCTCTAGCATCACTTTTCTCACTCACTCTTCAGCAAAAGATGAGTAAATTCTCAATAGCACTAAAAAATGAATGCATCATCAGATGAGGCATAAAAAGGACGCATTTGCACTCGTACATAAAGGGAACATACTTGAATCATTTTGGCAAGCTGTTGGGTCATCATGGACTTACTCCTACTGCAGCTTGGAGCCCCAAAAAGATAATCACCATCACCACCTTACCTCCACCATCACCATGACTATCACCACCGTCTGCACCATGGAGGCAACGCAGAAGAAGAGAGAGGCATACTGGCAGGGTATTACCCTCATTGGCCTCAGGGAGGAGGAGATCATTGCCCATCACAGCCTCAGGAAACAGCCCATTGTCCAGGTCCTGCTTCAGATTGCACCAAGGCTGCACACAACATCGCAGCAGTGGACCAATGTTACACTGCAGACTAAGCTACTGGATGTACTACACATGTTGGTGTCTGGAACATTCCAACCTATCACAGCCAGAGTGGCAGGACTATCCCACTCATCCTTCTCAGCTCCCTCCCATCCATCCTTGATGCCATTATAAGCCTTACGCCTCAGTACCTTAGGCTCCCCAACACACCCCAGAAACAACAGCAAAAGAAGCACGTTTTTATGTCACTGCACACATGTGCAACTGGTGTCTCCTGCAGCTATAGCCCACCTGTACCACAATTGGGATCACATGCATTCCATGAACGTGCAGGCAATTGTGGACCAGCACGGCCTTTTTATCAAGGTCCTTCCAAAGTACCCGGGGAGTGCTCATGATTCCTTCATCCTCCAGAATTCCATCATAATTGAGCGATTCCAGAATAGGAGATATGGGAATGGCCTACTGGTTGGTTATTACTTCTAAAGTACATGACTGACTTAATAACAGTAAATAATGTATTACAAAATAGCCATCTCACTGTTTGGTGACTGAGACAGTGCATACATAGCAGTTGAGGGCCTACATACTTCCATCATACTACATATATTATGTACAGCACAACACACCAAGTCACACGTGTTAAGACTGCCTACGCCACTGTGGGCAACATGTACAAGTGGACGGTGCTGCTGGAGCATCAACTTCCATTATGCTCTGGTGGCGCAGGTCCCCAATTCATATCTCTGAGCCAATGCAAAGCCAGCCTGCGTGCCCTTGAATGGCCTCATAGATATGGAGTAAGGCAAGCCAGACCAAAGTGCAGCATTGCCTCACCCTACATCAAGGATGTGTACCATGGGGCTTGCAGTGGGTTTTCTCGGGCAACACCAATGATGTTCTTACACATTTTCACAGATCCAAGGATCTGGGACCCTGGGGCTGTTTGCAATTAGTGTGCCTCCCAAGTGGAGGTGTAATGAGGAGAAATAGCAAGTTACATGTCTCCTTGTTATTACAAACTTCTGTGTGCTGCATTCTGAAGGACTCAGAGGACAAGGGCATTGCATAGCTTGTTAATGTTTGGTGCAGGAATCTGTCCCTTAAAGTGAAAATTATTTGAGGACACAATGCTGACACACGTACTCCACAGTGCAAAGGTCGGTGAGAAGGCAATAGTCAACAAAGTTTGATGATGCATATGCAAACATATCATGGATGTGCTGTATGTCACTCATATTAGCAACACAAAAGGATGATGGATGGAGTACTGAACAATGCAAACACTCACCCCCAGTCACAGATCTGGGTTTAATCCATCATTCTTTTGCTCACCATGCCACCCCAGTTTGGACCCGCTCATATGCAAATGGGAACAGTCCAGCCTGAACTGCCAGGCCAGGTCCTCCCTGGACCATAAACAAGCATCCTAGGACCAGTTTCAGGGTATCACCCTTCATCAGCCAGGCTAGCTTGAATCCAGTGGCAGAGTGAGCAAGGGACCCACGTCTGGCCATATCCTTCCCACTTAGGGCAACTTTAGAAACACAATAGGATGATGGATGGAGTGCTGAACAATGCAAACACTCACCCCCAGTCACAGATCTGGGTTTAATCCATCGTTCTTTTGCTCACCATGCCCCAGTTTGGACCCACCCATATGCAAATCAGTCTTGACCCTGTTCCTCATGGGAACAGTCCAGCCCGACCTGCCAGGCCAGGTCCTTCCTGGACTGGAAACAAGCATCCTGGGACCCGTTTCAGGGTATCACCCTTAATCAGCCAGGCTAGCTTGAGGTCATGCAAAGTCTAGCCGTGTTGCTCATCCTGGACTCATAGCTATGGAGTACATGAAAGCACCCTAAGAGTCACCCTAGTGGTACTCTGTATAGAGCAGGGACCTTCTCAGTGCATTATTGCTGGACAACCCCCATGGGTAATCAGGATGACTCATGTAAATGTATGGATGCCAAGATGGGGCTGTAGGCCCGTACCTCCACTCAGTCTGCTGTCAACTTAGCTCACAGTTAGCTCAACACTTTCCTGCACAAGAACCATTCATTGAATAGTGCTACATGGCCAATGTGGTGCAACAGAATGCAGGACACATTGAAACAGATGAGCCAAAGTCACATTAATTTATACATCCATGTTTATGCTCTACTGGGTTTTCTGGCAAGTTTGGGACTATGCCAGGTCTACATGAGCCACATTACCTGTCACAGTGTCAAACTATGTGGGTGTTGCATGTGAACATCCACTGTAATGCACAAGCAACACCGCCTTGATCCAGAGTGTAGGAATGATGTGATGTACGCTGTCTTGTTGTCCTCCAACATTTTGAAGGTCACACCAAGACATGCATGGTGGTGTTGCATTGCATCATCAGCATCAGTGAGAATCATATGCCCCTCAAATGATGAAAATTGACTATCCTGGGCACTTTCACATGCAAGCCAAACTTAAAAAGCCACTTTAAAAGCCACAGTTGTTACACCAGGTGCTGTTTGGTAGAAGTGCTGCAGGTGCACAATGGGCTTTTGCACACACTTTGTGGTCCCTGAGAGTTCCTGGAAATGCCTGTACGTGCTGCAAATGCTTGTGCTGATATTCATGACAAAGCTGTAGCGCAAGGACACTTACACTGGCTGTAACATCAACAGAGGGTACAACCTCTTGTGCAGGGATGCGTGGGCCCATGCCACTGTTAAAATCACTCTGATTTGGACTGTGTGGCACAGTAAAGATGTGAGGCCAGAGGCATACTCAATCTCCGGAGGTGCACTGGCAGTGGGTCCCCTGATGGGAGCTCCCTGGAGGGGGGAATGGGGCATATGGCCCCATCAATACATCCTCTTCCAGGTGGGTCCAGCCAAGCACTTCCTTGCAAGGGAAACTGTAACCTACTCCCCAACTTGCCAGTCTGTGCAAGTTTGCAGCATCGCTGGGGGTATCTCAAGCAATGTCATTGGTTGTCAATACTTATTTGGCACATGGGGCACCTCTTGTAAGTTATTCAGTTGCACTAACAGAGAGATTCGGCCTCATTCATAGTATGATCCCAGTAATGCATGAACTCTCACATATGTACACTGCCAGCATACACATAACACACATGCAAAGATAGTAAGCAGGTCACCTCAACTATTCGCAGGCAACAAAGCAATCCCTGTAAATGTTTACATGCTTTGCACATCACACTACACTAAAAACACACATTTGTACCATTTCATCAAAAAAATACACATTCACCTAATGCATGTTTTCACAGCCATTGCTTCCCACCCGAAGCGTCTGAATTACCACATTGTGCTTTGTCAGGCCTTGGATGAAATCCACGCATTAGCTGAAAGCATAAAAAAATGGACACATCAACTGAAAACATGACACATCCACAGAGCAAATGATGCAGTGCAAACCAGGAACTGTAAAGTTACTTTCATTTTCACTTTTGCTCAAAGTGCATTTGTCTGTGCTTGTGAGATGGTGTGTTTTGGTTTTGCTGGATTGATAAGTGGAGTTTTCAGAGATTTTTGTACTGTGTACTGTATCTGTAGTGTCCCTATCATGTAAATTGCCCTTTTTCATTGTGTATTGTATTGTTTTGTTCTGTGTTTTGTCAGGTATAAGTCCTTAGGGGGGTTATCGTGTGCTAGGGTAGTTGTGGATATTTTTTAGTTTTTTGGGTTTGTTGTGTATCAGATTGTATTTGTGGAGTAACATGTCAGGGAGGGGAAGGGCAGGTCATATGAATTCCCAGGAATTAGGTGGGTTCCTGTGATTTATCACTCATTACCTGCCCAACATGGTAGGCAGTGGCGGATGAGTCATCTAGGGTTACAAGATGGTGGCACAAAAGCTGAGGTGGGAAAATGTCCGGTATTGCATGTAGAGGCTGTTTGACATAGACCAGACAACACACCAACTGAAACATCACTGGGTGGATGTCATCAGCTAGTAATATGATCTCCTGGATCACATTGGAATCCCATTTGGTGGAACTGTTGGTAAGTGCACATAGTTTGTGAATTATTCCTTTGTTCTCATTTACCTATAGATGGTTTGTGCTCATAGTGTCTGTGGCGAACATAGGTGTTAACACAAAAGTGCCATGTTACCACAAAACATTGTTGAAAAGATGAAGCATGCTACAGAGCAACTCAAACACTGGTCTGTCATGAGCCCACGCTGACCCATGGCCCTATCATACCTAGTGAACACTTTCTCTGTTTGCACCATGGTGCACTTGTGAATGGGCATACTGTGTGCAAACTGAGAAAGAGTGTGCCTTTCCTTTTCATGGCCTGCTCCCAGGGTATCTGCTAACTTGTGCTGCTCTGGGGTATGTGCTCTTTCTGGGGCTCTTCTTATTTATTCCACTCCAGTTGTTCATGTCTCATGAAGATGAGGCCCAATGTATGTTACTTTATCCAAAGGTCCAACAGGCTAAATGTTCTGCATCCGAAAATATCTCATATATGTTGGTATTCAATTTCCAAAAATTAACCTTTGGGGATGCACAGCACATGTATGGTCAATGTCTAGAACTATGCAGCACTGACAGATACTGATCTCTGTGAAATGAAGGAAAAAGGATGGCTAATGTTTGATGTGTAGTCATGTACAAGTAGAGAAAAGACTAAGGCATGGACATTGTTACACCTTGCAGTATGTGGTCTGTGAGTTATTAAGGTACATAGAACCATGAATGTCTGCTACTCTTGTGGCATTTCAAAGTAGTGAGTTATTTTAACTGGTTCTGCCATGTGCCCATCTCATATATATTTTGGCTCATCATATGTGTGTACATGTCTGCCTGCCTTACCAATGTGTGTTACTGAGGCATGTCACCTGAGCCATTTGATTCTTTACAACCACAAGTGGTACATAGCCATTTGCAGTTCATATGTACTGTGCTACACTTGATCACAGTGTATGTTTTCTACAATCACAGTGCAATGTATCATGTTATGTCTTGTAGCTTAGCCTTACAGTCAGAGAGGTGGAATGCTTTAAGGAGCTGGATGTTACCAGTGAGTGTAATTCTGAATGCTTATAGTAGAGATCAAAGATTATGTGTGAAATTGGATGCTTTGTGCTTTGCCATGCTCAACATGTATCCCTTACACTAAAAAAACACATTTAGCATAAATATTTGTACAGAGATGTAGATGTTAATTTTTGGATGTGTAGTCTCCTCTGACTAATGTCAAGGTGGATATATTTGCTATCATTGAGGGACCACATGATCGATGGTCTGACCGAAGAACAATGAACACAAAGCCATAGGCTGTGAACATGTGTGGTTGTGGATTCATAGGTGAACATGGCTGGGAATGGGAAACATAACAATTGCATCTCAGATGCACAGATTTACTGTTGTCGCTTACATTGCAATCTCTGTCTGATGTGTATGGCTACTTCACACAGGAGGGGGCATTCACACCACAGTAATGACAGACAGATTATGTGGCATATTTACAGGGTCACAAAATGCCATGCAGGGTTGCTTTGTGTTCTTCTACTCAAACGGCCCTGCTGTGAGTGCCACAATACCCTCATAAAAAGTAAGGTTCTACCAGGACTGAGGGACTTGTGAATTAGCTCCTAAGAGTAGCAAGGACAGATGTTAACATTCCACACATTCTAATGCATTGCTCATGTTCTGTACTGTATGGTGAATGCATGAACATTTCAATACCCTGTCATCTTCAGAGATGGCAAGGTTTATTAGACTGGAGGGTTGTCAGCACGGCACAGTTATACAACATGCCAATGCTCAATCCATCTTCAAATTGTGTTGGCCACGATAGTCTTCAAAATGGATCATACTATGAACAGCAGTAGCTATTTACACCACAAGATACCTGTGCTGATGTAAATCATGTATGCACACATCCATCAAATCGATGTGCGGAGTGCTGGTGTGAAACAAGGTTACATTAATATCTAACACATAGGGACAGACACTAGTCTGTGTAGTGAAACACATGCTATTATACTGGGAGTATTGTCAGAGTCGTGGTATTGTCAACCATGGACTTACAAGAGTTCATATAGGAGATTTTTGACACATCTCTGTGTGATGTGAGTGAGCTATTGACTCTCTATTCTTACATCTAATACCTGGCACATGTTAAGCCTTGCTAGCATGTGTCCAGATAAGTGTTAAAGCGGCGGTAAGAACACCAACAGGCCGGCGGTAAAAAAATTGGAATTACGACCGTGGCGGGAACCGCCAACAAAGACAGCCACTTTAGCACACCGACCGCCATGGCAGTACAGACAAACAGCTTGGCGGTCACCACCAACAGACAGGCAGAAGACAATGTACTGCCCACAGTATCACAACCTACCAATCCACCACCTTTTCCGGGGCGGATTCCCCACGGACAAAAACACGGCGGAAACAGGACTTCGAAGGGAAAACGCTCACCTCTACACACCCCACACGGAATCCGGATGCCATGGAACCAGAGCTGCACATCCTGCCAGCCCTCATCTTCTTGCTCCTCTACCAGGAGCACGAACGCCAGCGGCGAAGACAACGGTGAGTACTACACCTACGACACAGGGGACGGGGGAGGGAAAAACAGGGACACACACACACAACATCCCACCCTCACCCACTACAAAACACACACTAATACATATTTCTACATTATAGTTACACCCCTCCAATCCCCCCAGAAGAATGCAAAGACAAAAAGAAATGAGTGTAACCATTGTAATATATTAAAATCAAGTAAGCAAAAATATATATACACCATAAACAAAATATACACCAAGCTTAGTAGTCCAGGTAGTGCTCCAATGATGTCCGTGGAACACTGGGCCCCCACGGTATGGGCGAGGCCAACACAAGATCCCCGACCATGACGGAGAGAACACTGCAGGGGCATCAGAGAGCAAGAAAACAGGCACCTCAGGGGGAGGGAAAGGGGGCGCACCTCAGCCGGTTGAGTGCACGACACCAAATCCATGAGGGCGCCACATGCCCACTTTTCCATCCTGGGGAGTGCAAAGCCACAGTCTCCCAAGTCTATACAGTGGGTGGGTTGCCCACTGTTCAATCCTGGGGAGCACAAAGCCACAGTCTCTCAAGTCTCCACAGTGGGTGGTTTGCCCACTGTTCCATCCTGGGGAGTGCAAAGCCACAGTCTCTCAAGTCTCTACAGTGGGTGGGTGGCCCACTGTTCCATCCTGGGGAGTGCAAAGCCACAGTCTCTCAAGTCTATACAGTGGGTGGTTTGCCCGCTGTTCCATCCTGGGGAGTGCAAAGCCACAGTCCCTCAAGTGGATGACAGTCTCCACTGGTTCTGGAGGGGGCATGGTGCCCAGAGTGCTTTATCCTGGTAAGTACAGAGGTAGTGGATGCCTTTCTCCACTGGTTCTGGAGAGGGCATGGTGCCCAGAGTGCTTCATCCTGCTAAGGACAGAGGTAGTGGATGACAGTCTCCACTGGTTCTGGAGGGGGCATGGTGCCCAGAGTGCTTCATCCTGCTAAGGACAGAGGTAGTGGATGCCTTTCTCCACTGGTTCTGGAGGGGGCTTTCTGCCCAGAGTACTTCATACTGCTAAGGACAGAGGTAGTGGATGGGAATATCCACTGGTTCTGGAGGGGGCATGGTGCCCAGAGCGCTTCATCCTGCTCGTGACGGACTCAGTAGCGTCATGGGCCAGCGGTGCTTGTAGCGTCTGTGCCCTGTTCAGCGGTGCTTGTAGCGGCGGTTCCCTGTTCAGCGGTGCATGGTGCGGTGCATGAGGCGGCGGTGCCCTGTTCAGCAGTGCTTGTAGCGGCGGTGCCCTGTTCAGTGGTGTTTGTAGCGGCGGTACCCTGTTCAGCGGTGCTTGTAGCGGCAGTGCCCTGTTCAGCGGTGCATGAGGCGGCGGTGCCCTGTTCAGCGGTGCTTGATGCGGCGGTGACCTGTTCAGCGGTGCTTGTAGTGGTGGTGCCCTGTTCAGCGGTGCATGAGGCGGTGGTGCCCTGTTCAGCGGTGTATGAGGCAGCGGTGCCCTGTTCAGCAGTGCTTGTAGCGGCGGTGCCCTGTTCAGCGGTGCATGAGGCGACGGTGCCCTGTTCAGCGGTGCATGAGGTGGCGGTGCCCTGTTCAGCGGTGCTTGAGGCAGCGGCCTCCTTTGCAGTGACTCAGCTGCTGGCAGTCCTCTCTAGCCCAGCAGGGCTTGTCCTGGCGGTGGCCTCCTGTGCAGCAGGGCAGGTGCTGGCGGTGGCCTCCTGGGCAGTGGGGCTTGTGCTGGCGGTGGCCTCCTGGGCAGCAGGGCAGATGCTGCCGGTGGCCTCCTGGGCAGTGGGGATAATGGCGGTGGCCTCCTGGACAGCGGGGATGATGGCGGTCTCCTCCGCCGTGCTGCTCTTCCCAGACTTTCTGGGTTTCTTGTGGCCCTTCCCCACCTTGGAAGGTGTCGCAGCTGACTCCACACTCCCACCGGGACCCCTGGGAGCGGTGTTGGTGGCTGGAGTCTTCCCCCTCTCCCGCCGTGCACTGTCCAACTTTTGATGCTCGACAGGTGGGGGACTGTCCGTTCTGTGGCTCCGTGCCACACTGGCTGCCCTGGTGGCCGTGTACTCCAGATTCCGGTGACTACAGGCACCACTGGTCCCGGAGATGTTGTGGCTGAGGTGCTAGGTTGGGACATGGAGAGTCGGGCCCTAGGATATGGACGGGGTGGGGGAGGTGTGGAAAGGTTCTGCGTTCCTACTTATCTCTTATCGGAGCTTACAGAACCTCTTTGGAATGCACTTCTGAGTTCAAAGAAGACCTTTATTGTTGTTAATTCTTCCCCACCCACAAGTTCTTGAGAGACGAATTAATAGACTTCAAGCACACGTTCAAAAGAGTAAAAGTAGTCGCAGCAATGAAAACAAAATATATCACAGTACTTCTCAGTTGCAATGTACACAGCAGATTATATTAGCAAAGCAGAAAAAATCAAATTCATCACCGTTTGAGCAAGGCGGCAGGGCCTACATACCCAGCTTCATCTTTCTGGGGTCTGCAAGTTGATGACTCCGGTCAACTGCGAGAAAGAGATTATCTACCCAAACGGGAGACTGGCAACTGGCGCCTAGTTCCAGCCTGAAGTCAAGCAGATTCGAATCTAACTCACTGTAGCCCCGAGTCATCCTTACAAAAGTGTGCCCCCTCCTCTCAGACTCGGGAAAACTAAGCAAGCCTTTAGAGACTGGCCAGATCCCCTGGACTTCTCCTCTTCCCAAGCCTGAGCAGAAAGGAAAACACCAAATGTACTCTCTCTTATCAGGTCTAGTCTGGTGTGAAGAAAACAGCTTGGTTCATCTTGTGGAAAAACACAGCTTGGAAGAAGCTTGCAATGTCTAACTCCACGCTAAAGTCAATAGGCAACTAACCTAAATATCAAATGTAATGTCTAATGTCATGTCAAAGCCAATAGGCAGCTAACGTAAATATCACATGTAATGTCTAATATCATGTCAAAGCCAATAGGCGGCTAAACTGAATACAAAATGTAATGGCTAATGCAATGTCAAAGCCAATATGCGGCTAGGCTGAACAAAACATACAATGTGCTACTAGTGAGCACTGAGCAACTAATATGCGCAGTGGTGAAACACAAAGTCATTGGTCAAACACAATTAATAGCATTACAGGGAAAGAGGTCAAGGTTGGACAGGAAAAGTTTTTGGGAGACACTGGGATGGGTAGCTGGAGGGGATTTGGGAGTGGAGGAAGAGGTTGTGGTTGTAGGCGGTGTTCGCTTGGTGACTTTGGGTGAAGGTGCATGCGCTGGAGGCTGTCGTGAGGTGGATGGCTTTAGGGGGGTTGTGTGCCTGCGTTTGTGTATCTTGGGAGGTGGCGTCACAGACACACTGGGAGAGGACACAGGGGACTTGTGAATGGTAGTGGGGGTGGTGACTGCGCGTGAGCGGGGTGTTGTGGTGGGTGTGCTGGTGATGGCAGTAGTGGCTGTAGATGTAGTGCATGCAGGTGTGAGTGTAGGCGAGACTGGGAGGGAGGAGGGAAACGAGGAGGAGGGGGACACAGTGGAGGCAGTGGATGTCGGTGTGTCTGCATGTGTGTGATGCTTGCATGAGTGCCTGTGGGATGTGTGGTGCTTATGTTTGCCTGAGCTTCCCTTGTGTGTTGACGTGTGTGCATGCTGGTTTGAAGGTGTGCTTGGGATAGGATGGGGTACAGGGGATTGGGTCTGGGTGGAGGAAGTTGGAGGGGGGAGGCTAGAGACAGGGACAATGGCTGCCATCAGTGCTGAGGCCAGAGTCTGAAAAGCTTGCTGAAGGGCTGCCTGACTAGAATGAATGCCCTCCAGGAATGCATTGGTTTGTTGCAACTGCCTTTCTACACCTTGGATGGCATTTGAAATGGTAGACTGCCCAACAGTGAGGGACCTGAGGAGGTCAATGGCCTCCTCACCGAGGGCAGCAGGGGTGACTGGGGCAGGGGCTGAGGTGCCTGGGGCGAAGGTGATGCCCACCCTCCTGGGTGAGCGGGCACGGGGCAAAGGCTGAGGGGCTTCTGGGAGGGTGGTGCTGGTAGGGGGGGTGGCGGATGTACCTGTAGATGCGGGGGCACAGGTGTTGCCGCCACCACAAGGGAGCTCCCATCAGAGGACGAGTCCGTGTCGCTGGTCTCAGCTCCTGTCCCTGCTGTGGAGCTCCGCCCGACCTCCGTCCCACTGGTGAATTCATACTCCGTAGTGTCGCCCTCCAGGGCCATGTGGGATGCTGCTCCCTCGTGCTCCGGTGCCACTGCTCCTCCGCCTGATTATGCTAATGCACACAAGAACAGGGAGACCACAAAAAGGGGGGGGACGACAGAAGAAAGACATATTCAGTGCATGCATTACCGCTACAGTTGGCGGACACAACAGACACAGAGGCCCCCTGCACTATGCCGCGCTCTTGCGCTCCACTTTTCAATCCCTGGGAAATGGCCTACTAGGCTAAGGATGACATCTGCCCACATGGATGACACAGGGGCATGACTAGGTGTACTTGGCACTCTACAGAGGTGGGGTGGGGTGCCACATGGCCTGCCTTACGGAGGGACCTTGCCTACTAAACTCGCCCTGGCCTAGTGAAACCCACAGCCCACCTCCCCCACCCAGACACCTCCACTGTGCACTAAATCAGCAGGATGAGAGTGTACTCACCCCCTTGTGGCTGCTGTGATGCCCTCAAGCGCCCATCCAACTCCGGGTACGCCACCACCAGGATCCTGAACATCAGGGGGGTCATGGTGCGACGGGCACCCCTCCCACGTTGGGAGGCCATCCCCAGCTGAGCCTCTGCCATCTTCTTGCTCCAGCGGCGAATGTCCTCCCATCTTTTCCGGCAGTGGGTGCTCCGTCTGTGGTTGACCCCCAGGGTCCGGACGTCCTTGGCGATGGCACGCCAAATATCTTTTTTCTGGTGGGCGCTGACCTACATGAATTGTACACGGGGAAAAGAAAAGTTATTACCAACTGCACCGTCACAGTCATTGGCCCCCATCCCTACCCTTGCCATGTGGTGCATACACGCCGCAATCTCCCCCCCTTACATCCACCCCACTCCACACAGGCATAGCCCATACAGCATGCTCCCATTCTACTTACCTGTTTGTCCGGAGGACCGTAGAGTAGCGTGTACTGGGGGAGGACCCCGTCCACGAGTTTCTCCAACTCCTCCAATGTGAAGGCAGGGGCCCTTTTCCCAGACACTCGAGCCATTGTCTCTTCCAGACCGAGGTCACGGCAGCACTTGCAGAGTAGGTCCTCTCCTGTGGAAGATCAGATCAGGTATCGAGTGATTGAACAGATAGAAAACGGTGGTCACGTCTGCGGTGGTGTGTACCGTCACCGCCGGCGTACATCGTCATTGGCTCCTGGGACCCATAGGGTCCAATGTTAACCACTGCAGCATTGCGCCACGGTCTTCGACCGCCTACCGCGACGGTGTACAACACCAGTGCAGTTACCTCACATCCTATTGTCCCACTTTAGAGGTCAGGCAGATGCCATTTCAGGGGCCCACATGGCTTCACTTTTAACTGCGTCACACATACCTAGGCCTAGACTCAACACACATACCGGACACTTTTCGGATTAGGATTCGTGTTCTGTGTAAGCTGTGGGTACGTACCTCTGAGTTGTTTGACTCTGTGCTTGCTGTTGTCCTTCATAGGCACTGTCCGCTGGGACATGTGAGGAGATGGCGTCATCCTCCGGTGTACAGACCGCTGGTGGACCTGTCAACAATGGAGGAAAGACATGTGATCATCACCTACAGGCTTGACCGTGCCACAATCCTGGAACTGTGTACCCAGCTGGAGCCAGACCTGATGTCAGCTATCCACCATCCCACAGGAATCCCCCTCAAGTGCAGGTGCTGTCAGTGCTCCATTTCCTTGCAAGTGGGTCATTTCAAACAACAGTGGCCATAGCCTCAGGGATGTCCCAGCCTATGTTTTCAAACGTGTTGTCCAGAGTGTTGTCTGCCCTGCTGAAACACATGCAGAGCTACATAGTTTTTCCTCAGGTGGAGGATTTGCCTACAGTGAAAGGTGATTTCTATGCCCTGGGACATATCCCCAACATCATAGGTGCCATTGATGGGACACATGTGGCTTTGGTCCCCCCCTGCAGGAGTGAACAGGTGTACAGAAACCGGAAGAATTATCATTCCATGAATATGCACATGGTGTGTTTGGTAGACCAGTACATCTCCCATGCTAATGCCAAGTTCCCTGGCTAAGTGCATGACGCCTACATCCTGCGGAATAGCAGCATCCCTGATGTGATGGCTCAACTCCAGAGGCACCATGTGTGGCTATTAGGTGAGCACCTGGACGCAAGACAGTGGGAATGGTTGTCTGGGGTTATCCCTACAGGTTAGTGTGTGTCTAACAGTTGTCCCTCGTCATTTGCAGGTGACTCTGGTTACCCCAACCTGTCATGGCTACTGACCCCAGTGAGGAATCCCAGGACAAGGGCAGAGGAACGCTACAATGAGGCCCATGGGCGAACACGGCGGATAATCGAGCGGACCTTCGGCCTCCTGAAGGCCAGGTTCAGGTGCTTCCATATGACAGGTCAATCCCTATTCTACTCACCAAAGAAGGTGTGCCAGATCATCGTGGCCTGCTGTATGCTTCACAACTTGGCTTTGCGACAACAGGTGCCTTTTCTGCAGGAGGATGGTCCAGATGGGGGTGTTGTTGCAGCTGTGGAGCCTGTGGACAGTGAAGACGAGGGAGCAGAAGAAGAGGACATGGACAACAGGGACTCGGTGATCCAGCAATATTTCCAGTGAGACACAGGTAAGAATAAAAACCTGCCTACTACATGTTCTTTAACACTACTACCTCTCTACTGTCTGTCGTTTTCACCCAGTGTATGGTGACTGAGTTGTCACTTTCCCTTACGATTTCAAAGATGTGGGTCCAACTGTGTGACATCTGTTTTGATTCCTCATGGACTAGAGCTGTGTGACATAGGTATGTTGACATTACAATTGAAAGAGCTTTTTGCCACAGTAATTGCTAATACACTATTCCGAAATCACAGACTGACTCCAGATTGTTTTGTGCTTCAAGGGTGTTTATTTAAGTGCAAACTATTGGGGGGGGGGTTGCAAAATGGTGAGGGGTGATGGTGGAGGAATGTCCATGGCAGAGTCTAGTCCGTTAGTTACACAGGTGCATTGCCCAAATGGGTATAGGAAGTGGAGCTGGGGCAGTTTAAGGATGGACAGGGTGACAAAGTGGGACAGAAGGATGACATTCAGGGTGGTCTCATTTCTTGGCGGGGGTCTTGGCATCATTCTCTGTTTTTGTCCTGGAGCTCAGGGACCGTTTGCAGGATTGTTCTCCCTCTGCCGGGGGTGGTGTGCTGGTGTGGTGGTCCTGTGGCGGTGCCTCTTGTCCACTAGCGCCGGTGGAGGTGGTGGGCAGCTCATCGTCCATGCTAGTGTCAGGGGCCCCTTGTTGTGCCATAGTGTCTCTCCTGGTGTTGAGTACTTCCTTCAGCACCCCTACGATGGTGCCCAGGGTGGAATTGATGGATCTGAGTTCCTCCCTGAAGCCTAAATACTGTTCCTCCTGCAGGCGCTGGGTCTCCTGAAACTTGGCCAGTACCGTTGCCATTGTCTCCTGGGAGTGGTGGTAGGCTCCCATGATGGAGGAGAGGGCCTCGTGGAGAGTGAGTTCCCTTGGCCTGTCCTCCCCCTGTCGCATAGCAGCCCTCCCAGTTCCCCTGTGTTCCTGGGCCTCCGACCCCTGGACCGTGTGTCCACTGCCACTGCCCCCAGGTCCCTGTTGTTGGGGTGGTGGGTTAGCCTGGGTTCCCTGTAGTGGTAGACACACTGCTGATTGACGTGTCCTGGGAACAGAGGTTTGGGCCCACTGGGTGGGTGCTGTGCTGGTGTTTCCAGAGGGGTGAAGCTCTGAGGTGGCCTGTGACTGTGTCAGGGGAACCGACAGTCCTGAGGTCCCCGATGGGCAGGGCTGGTCATCTCGATCCAGTTGGACAGAGCTGCTGTCATCACTGTGGGCCTCTTCTGTTGGTGATGTGGACATGTGTGGACCCTCCTGTCCGGTGACATTGGGTAGGGGTCCTGCAGGGGTATAAAAGGATGTTTATTACATCTGTGTGTGCCATGGTGTGCAATGGGTGGGTGAGCTTGTACCCCAGTGCTTGCATTCCTCTGTGGGACCTTGTGTGATGATGGTTTAGGGGGGTGTATGGGTTTGTGCAGTGGGCATGCTTGGGTGATGGGTGTCCATGCTTTCGTGTTCCATGCAGGGCTTGGTGTTGCGATGATGTGTGGTTCGTGATAGTGGGACATCTGTGAGGAGTTGGAGTGATGGGGGTGAGGGTGGGGGTATGTGATGGCATGCAGGTAGGGTGGGGATGTAATAGTTAAGATTTGACTTACCAGAGTCCATTCTGCCATCTACTCCTGCGAGGCCCTCAGGATGCAGAATCACCAAGACTTGCTCCTCCCATGTTGTTAGTTGTGGGGGAGGAGGTGGGGTTCCGCCGCCTGTCCGCTGAACCTCAAGGTGGTGTCTTGAGACCACGGAACGCACCTTCCCCCGTAGGTCGTTCCACTGCTTCCTGATGTCATCCCGATTTCTTGGGTGCTGTCCCACTGCGTTGACCCTGTCCACTATTCTTCGCCATAGCTCCATCTTCCTTGCAATGGAGTTGTGCTGCACCTCTGATCTGAATAGATGTGGCTCTACCCGGACGATCGGGCTGAGGCTAAGAAATATGAAGTGGAGAAAGCATCAGACAAATGGTGCCTCTTCCCACAGGTACCACCTGCAGTGGACAGGCCTACCAAAGATGCATTGTTTTAGCACAAAGTACCTGGTATGCATGAAAAATAAGGCCACATGGGAGTGCGTGCATCAGAAAAGCAAACAATGCATCGAATCCTTACTCTCAAGTGAGCCCATGCATTGATTCTTTGTCCACCGAGTAAGCAATGTGTCGGTTTTCAGATCAGCAGCCACAGATCCGTGCGGTGAATCTGCACTGAGCTGGTTACATGCTGATTTTACCTACAATGGGGGGATTTTTCAGCTGCAGTGCAGGCGCTACCTAAATTTTTCTGCTGCTCGCTCAAGTGTGTGGATTGTCTCCCTAGTTTTGCTAGCGCCTCCTTCCAGGTGTCCGGGGACGCGATGTGGTACCACTGGGCAAATCAGGGGGTCTTAGCAAGAGACAACAGGTGCTGGCAGACGAAGTCTTAACAGGAGGTAAGCGCAGACCAAGCCCTTCGACAGTCTTCACAAGTACACAGCAAAGTACAGTTTTTGTCCTCTTTAAGGCAGAAGCAGCAATTACAGGCCAACTCAGCAAAGCACACACAGCATATGGGCAGTACTGCTCCTCCAGATCTTCAGCTCTTCTCCTTGGTAGAGGTTCTTCTTGATCCAGAAGTGTTCTAAATATCTGGGGCCATATTTATACTTTTTGACGCACAACTGCGCCAACGCAGTTGTGCGTCAAAAATTTTAACACCGGCTAACGCCATTCCAAAGCGCCATGCGGGCGCCTTATTTATGGAATGACTGGTGTGCGTAAAAATAAAATGACCCACACCAGGCAGCGCCGGCGTAGGGGAAAATGGAGCTTGGGCGTCAAAAAATGGGGCAAGTCGGTCTGAGGTCAAAAAATCTGCCTCAACCCGATTTGCGCCATTTTTTTTTACTCCCACCCTCCATTGACATGACTCCTGTCTTAGCAAAGACAGGAGTCATGCCCCCTTGCCCAATGGCCATGCCCAGGGGACTTATGTCCCCTGGGCATGGTCATGGGGCATAGTGGCATGTAGGGGGGCACAAATCAGGCCCCCCTATGCCACAAAAAAATAACAGAAAAATATACTTACCTGCACTTACCTTAATGTCCCTGGGGTGGGTCCCTCCATCCTTGGGCGTCCTCCTGGGGTGGGCAAGGGTGGCAGAGGGTGTCCCTGGGGGCATGGGAGGTCACCTCTGGGCTCCTTCCGAGCCCACAGGTCCCTTAACGCCTGCCCTGAGCAGGCGTTAAAAAATGACGCAAACCCGGCTGGACGTCATTTTTTTTGACCCGCCCACTCCCGTGCGTCATTTTTGCACGGGAGTTTAAATAAGGCTCACAGGCCTGGGAGTCATTTTTTAGACGGGAACGCCTACCTTGCATATAATTAACGCAAGGTAGGTGTCCACGCTAAAAAATGACACAAACTCCAAGGACTTTGGCGCTATACGCGTCTAACGCCAAAGTATAAATATGGAGTTAGCTTTGCGTCGGATTTGCGTAAAAAAAAACGACGCAAATCCGCCGCAAACAGAGTATAAATATGCCCCCTGGTGTTTTGGGTCACTACTTATACTTATTTCAGCCTTTGAAGTAGACAAACTTCAAAGGAAAGTCTCTGTTGTTCACAAGATCCAGGGGGTTGGATTCTGCATTGTGTGTGGACAGGCACAGCCCTTTCAGGTACAGGTGTCAGCTCTTCCCTCTCCACTGTAGCACAGGATGACTTATCAGGATATGGAGGACACACTTCAGCTCCCTTTGTGTCAGCCCAGAATTTACTGGAAGGTGTATGTGTTTAGATTTTGAAGGTCTTCATCTACATCATCTCTGAAATCCTGGGCAGCCTGCTAAACAGGAGGTATGGGTTCATCCTCTGCAATGAGACAGAGAAATGATAATGGTGATCTCTGTTAGATGTTGACTTGAGTAATCAGGTTGACAATCAAGGTTTTATATTTAGTACTTTCAGTTCAACTGTGATGTGTAGGACACCTGTTAAGCACGAGTAATGATGGCAAATTTCACTGTAGTTCTCTTAGAGACAGAAGTATTTCCGCATTGTTCTCGCAAGCCCTGTTTGCCTACTCTCGGGGGATGGGCCCTGTCCTACTGGGTAGATTATGGCTACTGACATTCATCCCATTTCATCATGATCATAGTGGGTGTCACACTTCATTTAACTCAAGCCCAGCCCTTGTGTGTGTACATGCCTACTCTGCTTACCCAATTTTGGGACCTGGGACACAAGCTAGTGCCACACAGTGATGCTACCTGGATCATACATTCACTCTCACTTACCTACAACAAGTAGTTTAGGCGTGCCCATATAAAATGGAGCTACATGTTGGGTTTCATTGAGGGCTATGGGTCAGGTATTACCCGACATTGAAGTTGTGCTGGAAATGGTTCCAAGTACATACCTATTCTTCCCACATCACTAGGCCCACAAATGTCAGCCTGGGACCTTGCATGGCTTCAGTTATTTGTGGCGGATAAGTTTTTCTCACTATCACTTGTCAGGTCCCTGTTTGACATCCTCCAACTTATACATGTGACACTGTGAGAAAATGTTGAATCAGACTCCCTCCTGACAATGCCACATCTTCACCAAGGACCACATGACATGTAGGAAATTGTGCCCCAAGGGGCTGTTCTCTGCCATCCCTACCCAGCTGTGACACAAGTGTAGCACAGTTAGAGACAGCAGTGCACGTGTATTGGCAAGGCAACCTTGCAGTACACATGCCCATTCTCACCTCCCTGGTATGCACAGTCTATGCCTACAATGCACAACACTAGCAGGCACCCACCACTCCCACACATCATTATTGGTTTAGACACACATGGCCCTCTGGTGTGCCTCTCTAGCATTTCCCCCACCACCCAGTCAGATTTAGTAGATGAGAGGAGTTCAGGTTGACCCTTTCCATGGCAGCTAACACCTGTGTGCTCTCACCCTGCACGCAGGTCAGCTGGGTGCAATATAGTTTCATGCAGGGTACTATAGACGTGTCTCTTGCCATGTCCTTCTGTGTAGATACTTCCCATGGCCTACACCTGACCCCCCTCTCAGATTGGTGATTTTTTCTCTGACATACCCATTCCATTCCGATGATTTACAGCCTAGATTAGTGTGCATGGGCTCAAGTGAGAGCAAGTATCTTCATGGTGCAAGATGGCCTACGTTGTCACAGTCAGGTTGTGCAGGGACCAGTGTGGCTGCATGATGTATTATTCCAGTCCATGTTTTTTGCTTTGTATTCTGGGAGTTATAATTGCGGTGAGTGATGCTGTACATTCCACTGCAAGTGACAGTACCCAAAGAAAGGTAAACTTCGACTGAAGCTATACTTCACACATATTTAAGGGAAGAAGGTTACAGAGCTGGACTGAATTGTGCAAATTGTAACTGGTCAGTGCAATCCTTTATCCTAGAGACAGTCATCCAGCTGCTTCTGGGGCATTGGAATTCCACCTCCGGCCAGTAATGCTGCTTAGAAGTTGCTGGCCATTTTTTCCTTTGTTCTGTACTTGCAGTCATGCCAGCACTTCTTGCAGTCAGTCACTGTTTTTTTTTTTTTTATTCTGCCACACTGTTGACCTTGTCCAAAATGGACTGCCATATGGCTTTTTAACTCCCTAATGGCAACTTTGAGGTGACAAAGAGCTGGTGTTGCTGCTTCAATATTCCAGGGATCAGGATGTTATTCTTCTCCTCACTAAACTCGCACTTCCTCTTCCTCTTCCCTTCGGAGCCTGTCTGGACGTCCTGGCTGGTACTGGGGTTGCTTGGATTCTCCTGGGCCCTGCAGTCTGTCCAGTCCTCCATGCTTGGTTCAGGAGAGTGTTCCGATGGCATGCATTTATTTATGTGACGTAAAGCAGCCTAGCGTCACATTTCCAGCAGTATGGTTAGATTTCCTAATAGACCAGACCACAGGTTAGCATCACTTTTTTGATGCAGCCAGCATCCTAACACCAAGGTGAACTGTCCTGAAAATACAATGCTTCCATGGCGTAAGAACATTTTGTACCACGTGTTACATTTTTTGATGCACCACTCCAATGTGGCAGAAATGCGACATTTCTTGTAAATATGCCCTTTAGTGTTAGATGTTTCTTTAGAGGCACAGCTGGAGAGGAAGGAGTTTGATCATTTATGTTTTAGGATAGCAGTGATGTCCCTTTATCTTGGAACATGATGCAAGGAATGGAACAAGGAAGAATAGGAGTGATGAGATTTCCAGTAAATGTTATCCCTTTGTAATGTTAGGACAGATTGCCATTAATCTGGCACTTAGGGCCTGATTTAGAGTTTTCCAGATGAGCTAATCAACAGTGACGGATGTCCACCATATTACAAGTGCCATTGGATACAGGGGGTGATTCTAAGTCTGGCGGGCGGAGGAGGCCGCCCGCCAGACTTCCCCCTCCAAAATACCGCTCCGCGGTCGAAAGACCGCTGAGGGTATTTTGGGTTTTGCACTGGGCTTGCGGGCGACCGCCAAAAGGCCGCCCGCCAGCCCAGTGCAAAACACCCTTCCCACGAGGACGCCGGCTCAGAATTGAGCCGGCGGAGTGGGAAGGTGCGACGGGTGCAGTGGCACCCGTCGCGTATTTCAGTGTCTGCAAAGCAGACACTGAAATACAAAGTGGGGCCCTCTTACGGGGGCCCCTGCAGTGCCCATGCCCAGGGGCCCCACGACACCCCATACCGCCATCCTGTTCCTGGCGGGCGAACCGCCAGGAACAGGATGGCGGTATGGGGTGTCAGAATCCTCCATGGCGGCGCAGCGAGCTGCGCCGCCATGGAGGATTCACTTGGGCAGCGGAAAACCGGCGGGAGACCGCCGGTTTTCCGCATCTGACCGCGGCCAAACCGCCGCAGTCAGAATGCCCTGCGGGGCACCGCCAGCCTGTTGGCGGTGCTCCCGCCAACCCTGGCCCCGGCGGTCCATGACCGCCGGGGTCAGAATGACCCCTACAATGCCACTTGTAATACAGCAGACATGATATTTGTCACATTGGTAAGAGAGTTACCAGTCCACCAAAACCCTAATCAGGTCCTATCTCTTCTTCAATAAGGCCTTTGCTGCTAAAATGCTTTTCTTTCCTCTTAAAAAGAATTTTAAAAAAAAAATGATACATGATTTCTGCTAAAATCGATCTTAAAGGGTACTGTTTTTGATTCGAATTGCATTTCAAAATCCTCAGCTTTCTTGAGGGAATGCTTCATCGGGATTAAAATTAGGTACAGAATTTCCTCCACAATACTTTCAGTAAGGAAGTGGAAATATTTGCTCAAATCAGGACGAGAATGAGAACTAACACATACACATTTTACAAAATTATCCTCTAATGAAAGATGGGTTGTTTTTAGCTAGTTTCAAAACGGCCAGCCCCGAAGCAAAGTTATGTCTATACTATTCACTGGTATAGTGTTTACAGTAATTCATGAACTGGCTTAGTCTATTACTTAGTAACTCATGCTTTACCTGACCACAACATGTCTGCTTTTAGTAGCATGAGTGCCATGTTATTTTTTATTCTTCATTACTCTTTATTTTTTTTCTTATTTTTTCTTAGCTAAACATACTTTGGAATTGACATTATGTGCTGTTTTGTCCACCTGGAAATCTGAATAAAGTACATGCATAAATACACGTCTTATTATTGCATTTAGCAATTCCTATCTTGAATATGCCACTACAGTTTGAACTACAGATATTAGGAATATTAATGTTTTCATTCTGGATTTGCTACGATTCAATTCAAAGAGTAAGCACATTTTCTCGAGAACAGAATTTTAAAATTATTATTCACATTTCACAGTAGAAGGAAATATCGATTGATAATTGATAATTGATAAAGAGAAGGTTATGCACCTCTAAAGGCATGGCTTCAGGCAGATTGTCCATTTTCTTTTCTCTTCGTTAGCTCAGGGGCTTCTTTTCCCATTTTGTTTTTGGACGCTCTGGGCTACGTGGATCACACATCTCAGTGGACATACTTGTGCACTTAGGTTTCTCCCCTGTACTATGATCTCCTGGATACAGGAGACTTAATATGGTTCTGGACTCTGAGTGCCCTCTTTTTTGTTGCGATGTTGACGTCCATGCTCCCCTTGAAGTAGTTTCCATGCTCACTATGTCAAAATTTGAGTCAGCATTCGGTGGAGCTTTTTATTCCAATTCTAGGATTCAAAATATTTCCTTGGCGTTCAGAGCCTGGGTCCTAACTTCCAGAAGTATCTCATTAGAAATAGATGAGATAACCTGGGGCTTTTCCCCTAAAGTTGCACAATCACATACAGCTTGCGACATAATTATGTTTTTGGGCTTGCTGAATCATTGAGTCTATGCCCACAATGTAGTTGTACATGAGGTTTAGCAAATTCATTTGTCGGCCTGATGTTTTATTGCAGCTGACAGGACACCTAGTGTTAATAGAAGTGTGCCCCATCTGCTGGCTGGTACTTCCATTTCTGACAGGGGGTTTTGCGTGTATTACTGAAAAGGGCTTAAGGTGATTATAGTGTTAGATGTTTTCTCCTCATCCCTTCAGGCGTGACCTAAGAAAACGGCTGAGGCGTTCTTACAATGGGCGGTTCTGACATCATCAGCAAAATAACCTGTTTAGGAGCTTTATTAAGGGATGGGCCTGGGTGGAGGCAGGGTCTAACTGCCTTAGATCATTCTTTGATCGTGAACTTGAGGATGAATCCTCCCAAATGCTGAGGTTAGAAGAATAAATAAGCTCCAAGGGGTCAACGCTACCAAATTCTGGGGGTCATTCTGACCTCGGCGGTAAAAGGCGCTTACCGCCGGTCAGAAGACCGCCATAACACCGCCGCGGCCGCGGCCGCAGAAAGCCGCCACGGTCATTCTGACCCACAACGGCCAAACCTCCAAAAATCCGACCTCCACTGCAGGCCGCCACATCAGCGGGCAGCGATAAACTGGAGATGACCAAACCTCCACCGTCACGCCAACAGAAATACGCCCATGCCATTTCGACCCACGAATCAACGCGGCGGGCTTTCCAACGCGGTATTCCATTGGCGGTACACACCGCCGCGGTCAAAATACACACACAGCACCAAAACACAGGCACATTGGACAATTACAAATACACACACCTGATACACATACACAACCCACTCCCACACAATCAATCAACTATAAAACACACCCCCACATCACCCACAAACCCCTACGACCACAATTACTGAGAGAAGGAGAGAGAGACACAGCAGACAATCCATAGCAATACACACTGAGGCACACTACACCATCACACACACCACATAGTAGCACAAAGCACCACACACCAACATACTCATCATCACATACACCACCCCACACCTCACCCACACCACCCCATGGCACCCCAAAGGCACCCACGCTTTTCGGACCAAGAACTCCGGGTCATGGTGGAGGAAATCCTAAGAGTGGAACCCCAGCTCTTCGGCTCACAGGTGCAGCACACCAGTATAGCTAGGAAGGCGAAGCTATGGCAGCGGATCGTGGACAGGGTCAACGCGGTGGGACAGCATCCCAGGAATAGGGAGGACATCCGCAAACGATGGAACGACCTACGGGGGAAGGTCCGATCGATGGTCTCCAGGCACAACATCGCGGTCCAGAAGACTGGCGGCGGACCCCCACCCACCCCTCCCGAATTTACATCATGGGAGCAAGAGGTCTTCAACATCCTGCATCCTCAGGGCCTCGCAGGAGTAGCCGGAGGAATGGACTCTGGTAAGTCCAATCTCAACTACTATATCCCCCCCACCCCACCAGCATGCCAACCCACACCCCCACCCTCACCCCCAACCCCCCAGCACACATCCTCCCTGACAATGTCTCACCAGCACAACCCACCCATCCCAACACCAACTCCTGCATGCCAACACAATCCATGGACACCCATCACCCAAGCACGACCACTGCACTTACCCCCCCCCCCCACTAACTACCCTCACAACACCTCCCTCAAGGAAATGCCTGCACTGGGGGACGAGGGCACCCATAACACGCACGCCATTGCACACACAGAAACAATAACCAAACTCTCTTACCCCATGCAGGACCCGAACGCCAACAAACCAGCCAGGAGGGTCCAGAAATGTCCATCCCACCCCCGGAACAGGCCCACAGTGAGGACAGCAGCTCTGTCGACACTGAACCTGATGACCAGCCCGGACCATCGGGGACCTCTGGGCAGTCGGTTCCCCTCACCCAGACACAGGCCACACCAGACCCGACCCCCTCTGCCAACACCAGCACAGCTCCCACCCAGCGGGCCCATGCCTCTGTCTCTAGGACACGTCAATCAGCGGTGTGTCTGCCACTACAGGGCACCCAGGCTAACCCAACACCCCAACTACAACAGGGACCTGGGGGCAGTGGGAGCGGGCACACCGTCCAGGAGACAGAGGCCGGGGGAAACCGGGCAGCTCGGAGGGCTGCTGTGCGACAGGGGGGGGAGGAGAGGCCCAGGGAACCCACTCTCCAAGAGGCCCTCACCACCATCATGGGGGCCTACCACCACTCCCAAGAGACGATGGCGACGGTACTGGCCAGGTTCACGGAGATCCAGGCACAGCAGGAGGAACGCAATATGGGGTTCAGGGAGGAGCTGAGAATCATCGGGACCGCAATGGGGACCATCGTCCTGGCCCTCAACAGGATAGAAGACGCGTTGCGGGACCATGTGGCACCACACAGGGCCCCTGTCACTAGCCCGGACCAGGAACAGCCTACCACCTCCACCGGCACTAGTGGACAGGAGGCCCCAACACCACGACAGGCCACCAGAACCCCACTTCCTGCTGAAGAACAACCACCCCGTAAGAGGAGCCTGAGATCCAAAAAAAAGACAGAGTAGGATGTCAAGACCCCCGCCAGCAGGACATACCCCCTGAACTCTTCCCACTGTCCCACATTGCCACCCTGTCCAACCATGAACTGCCTCTGCTCCATCCTTCCACAGGCAAAAGGACAATGCACCTGTGAGACTGAGAACTGGACTCTGCCATGGACATTACTCCACCCCACCCATCACCCTTATAATCACATGTACCAATATCTAGCACTGTAAATAAATCACATATTGCACACAAATCAGTTTGGAGTCATGCTGTATTATTAGCAAATGTATTACATATTACTGTTCAATATCTGTTCTGTCAATTAGTGATGACAACATACCAATGTTAATACGCTGTAGTTCATGGGCAAACCAAGCAGAAGTCAGGCACTGAGTCATACAGCACTGAGAAGGGAAGGGAAAAACAAAAATTACCCAAAAAGATCTGGTGGGAACTACAGAAAGTACAGATGCAGGAGGCTATAAGCAATTGTGAAATGGCGTGGGTGATTCTTACCTGTGTGTTACTGGAAATACTGTTGTATCACTCTGTCCCTATTGTCTGTGTCGTCCTCTGAGTCTTCCTCCTCTTCACTCTCCACAGGCTCCACAGCTTCTACAACACCACCATCTGGACCATCCTCCTGCAGGAAAGGCACCTGGCGTCGCAAAGCCAGGTTGTGAAGCATACAGCACGCCACGATGATATGGCACACCTTCTTTGGTGAGTACATTAGGGATCCACCGGTCATATGCAGGCACCTAAACCTGGCCTTCAGGAGGCCAAAGGTTCGCTCAATCACCCTCCTAGTACGCCCATGGGCCTCATTGTAGCGTTCCTCTGCCCTTGGCCGGGGATTCCTCACTGGGGTCAGTAGCCACGGCAGGTTGGGGTAACCAGAGTCACCTATTAGCCACACACGTTGTCTCTGTAGCTGCTCCATCACATAGGGGATGCTGCTATTTCGCATCACATACGCGTCATGCACTGACCCTGGGAACTTGGCATTTACATGGGAGATGTACTGGTCAGCCAAACAGACCACCTGGACATTCATCGAATGATAACTTTTTCTGTTTCGGTACACCTGCTCATCGTCTTTTGGGGGTACCGAAGCCACATGGGTCCCATCAATGGCACCAATGATGTTGGGGATATGTCCAAGGGCATAGAAATCACCCTTCACTGTAGGCAAGTCACCCTCCTCTGGGAAAATGATGTAGCTCCGCATGAGTTTCATCAGGGCAGACAACACTCTGCTCAAAATCTTTGAAAACATAGGCTGAGACATTCCAGATGACATGGCCACTGTGGTCTGGAATGACCCACTTGCCAAAAAATGGAGGACTGACAAAACCTGCACCAGAGGGGGAATCCCTGTGGGTTGGCGGATGGGGGACATCAGGTCTGGCTCCAGCTGGGCACACAGTTCATGGATAGTGGCACGGTCAAGTCTGTATCGAAGTATTATATGGCGTTCTTCCATTGTCGACAGGTCCACCAGCGGTCGGTACACGCGAGGATTCCTCCTTCTCATCGCAAGTCCCAGCGGACGGTGCCTAGGAAGGACAACATGGAGCACAGAGTCAGCCAAACCACAGGTACGTACAGACAGCTTGCACAGTTAAAGAATGGCAATGGGTTGAAAGGCGTGTATGTGTGGCAATGCAAGGCCTAGGCCTGTGTGTCGCAGTCAAAATTAAGCCATGTAGGCCCTTGAAATGGCAGCTGCCTGACCTGTGAAGTGGGACAATGGGATGTGAGGTCAATGCGCTGGCGGGGCACACCGTGGCGGTAGGCGGTCGAAGACCGCAGCGCAAAGCCGCATTGGTTAACATTGAAGCCTATGGTTTTCAGGAGCCAATGACGAAGTGCGCCGGCGGTCGCGGTACGCACCGCCGCGGTACGCACCGCCGCGGGCGTGACCGCCATTTTCTATCTGCTTAATCACTCGAGACCTGATCATCCACAGGAGAGGACCTATACTGCAAGTGCTGCTGTGACCTCGGTCTGGAAGATACAATGGCTGCTGCGACTGGGGAAAGGGCCCCTGCCTTCACGTCTGAAGAGTTGGAGAAGCTCGTGGATGGGGTCCTCCCCCAGTATGCGCTACTCTACGGTCCTCCAGACCAACAAGTGAGTACACCGGGTGCACATGGAATGGGCTATGCCTGTGTGGATTGGGGTGGATGTAAGTTGGTGGGGTGGGGGGCGAATGAGGAGTGCAACGCCCGACAGATGAGAGCATGTGCCATATGGCAAAGTTGGTGGGGGGGGCCAATTACATCTAACATGCAGGTCATTGATGATTTCCTCCTTTCCACCCTGTACATGTCAAATAGGTCAGCGCCCATCAGAAGATCGAGATTTGGCGTGCCATCGCCAAGGAAGTCCGGAACTTGGGGGTCCACAACAGGCGGGGCACCCACTGCCGCAAGAGGTGGGAGGACATCCGCCGCGGAACAAGGAAGACCGCAGAAACACTGCTGGGGATGGCCTCCCAACCTAGGAGGGGTGCCAGTCGCACCATGACCCCCCTGATGTCCCGTATCCTGACGGTGGCCTACCCTGAATTGGATGGGCGCTTTAAGACATCACAGCAGACACAAGGGGTTGAGTATCAGCACATTCTCCTATCTTCCTGCGCAGTGGAGGCGTATGGGTGGGGGAGGAGGGCTGTGGGTGACATTAGGCCAGGGCGCTTTCTGTAGTGTAGTCCTCTCCCTTAGGCATGGCCCTGTGCCCCCGGCCCCCACCTCGGTAGGGTGACAAGTACAGCCATTGAAGGTCCAGCATCTCCCATGTGCGCGTTTGACGTCTCTTGGCCTGTTGTCTTAGTCAGTAGTACTGAGTAGTGTACCCCGAATGCGCGGCTTAGTGCATTAGGCACCTGTGTCTGTCCTCTCCGCCAACGGTGTTGACATTGCATGCACTCAACCTGGTCTTCTTTTTTCTCCCCCCACCCTTTCTCTTCATCTACTTGTGCATGTGTGCATTAGCATCATCAGGCGGAGGAGATTTGGCATCGGAGCACGAGGGAGCTGCAGGACACAAGGCCCCGGTGGGCCCAGGAACAGACACCGAGGGCACCAGTGATCCGGAGGGCGAGGGGAGCACCACGACGGGGACCGCTGGTGAGAGCAGCGAAAGCGACACGTCCTCGGATGGGAGCTCCCTAGGGGTGGCGGCAACATCCGTGCCCCCCGCCTCTACAGGTACAGCCGCCACCCAGCGCACCAGCCCCGCCCTCCCAGCAGCCCCTCAGTCTTCGCTCCGTGCCCGTTCGCCCAGGAAGGCGCGCGTCTCCTTTGCCCCAGGCACCTCAGCCCCTGCCCCTGTTGCCCCTGCTGCCCTCAGTGTGGAGCTCATTGACCTGGTAAGGACGCTCATTGTTGGGCAGACGACCCTTTTGAATGCCATCCAGGGTGTGCAAAGGGAGGTGCAACAGAGCAATGCGTACCTGGAGGGCATTCATTCGGGTCAGGCTGCCCATCAACGAGCGTTCACTGCTCTGGCCTCAGCACTGACGGCAGCCATTGTCCCTGTTTCCAGCCTCCCTCTTCTTACTGCCTCCAGCCTTTCTCTGTCTCCTGTTCCTCAGCCTATCCCATCCACACCATCAGACCAGCCTGCACACACCTCAACACCCAAGAGCAGCTCATCCAAACACAAGCACCACAGATCCCACAAACACTCACCCAAGCAACACCCAGATGCAGACATGCCAACAGCCACTGCCACCCCTGTGTCCCCCTCCTCCTCGTCTCCCTCCTCCCTCCCTGTGACGTCTACACTCACACCTGCATGCACCCCAACATCAGCCAGTGCTTCCATCACCACCTCACCCTCCAGTACAGTCCACACTCGTGCAGTCACCACCCCCACTGCCATTTACACGTCCCCTGTGTCCTCTCCCACTGTGTCTGTCACCCCCTCTTCCAAGACACACAAACGCAGGCAGCCACCCACCCAACAGCCATCCACCTCACGACAGCCTACAGCACCAGCACCTTCACCCAATGACAGCACACCTGACTCTCCTACAACCACCTCCTCTACCTCCACTTCCATCTCCACTTCTCCTACCCTTTACCTTGGCCCTAAAAAACTTTTCATGGCTAACCTTGACCTCTTTCCCCCCGATGTGCTCCCCCATCCATCTTCAAAGAGTCCCAAGAGCACCGCAGCCACCACCAGCCCAGCTTCGGGTGTCACTGTTGTGCATGGGTTCTGGAGCCCACCCTTTGCCAGCAGTGACACATCGATCAGCAGCAAGGACACGTACAGCCCCCCCCCCAGGCAAGAGGACCCGCAAAAACAAGGGCCGCCGTGCGAGGACCGACAGGGCTGCCCCCAAGGAGCAATGTGCGGCCACTTCACCACCCACACCATCTAGGGGAGGCAAGGGCCCGAGAGCCCCATCAAAGGAGCGGAAGGGCAGCAGGAGCGCGGAGAAGGTGGACCCCACATGCCACATCCCAGCTGGGAAGGAGGACACTAAGGAGGCCAGGAGTCCGTCCCCGAAGGGTCCAGAAACGTCACGGTCCGAGGGTGACTGAGCAGGGAGTCCAGGCCAGGTCTGGCTCCCTTGACCTGCTGGATGAGCACCGCTGAACAGGGCCCGCCGTGGAGAAGAGCACCGCTGAACAGGGCCCGCCGTGGAGAAGAGCACCGCTGAACAGGGCCCGCCGTGGAGAAGAGCACCGCTGAACAGGGCCCGCCGTGAAGAAGAGCACCGCTGAACAGGGCCCGCCGTGGAGAAGAGCACCGCTGAACAGGGCCCGCGGTGAAGAAGAGCACCGCTGAACAGGGCCCGCCGTGGAGAAGAGCACCGCTGAACAGGGCCCATGGTGAAGAAGAGCACCGCTGAACAGGGCCCGCCGTGGAGAAGAGCACCGCTGAACAGGGCCCGCTGTGGAGAAGAGCACCGCTGAACAGGGCCCACCGTGGAGAAGAGCACCGCTGAACAGGGCCCGCCGTGGAGAAGAGCACCGCTGAACAGGGCCCGCCGTGGAGAAGAGCACCGCTGAACAGGGCCCGCCGTGAAGAAGAGCACCGCTGAACAGGGCCCGCGGTGGAGAAGAGCACCGCTGAACAGGGCCCGCGGTGAAGAAGAGCACCGCTGAACAGGGCCCGCGGTGAAGAAGAGCACCGCTGAACAGGGCCCGCCGTGGAGAAGAGCACCGCTGAACAGGGCCCGCCGTGGAGAAGAGCACCGCTGAACAGGGCCCGCCGTGGAGGAGAGCACCGCTGAACAGGGCCCGCCGAGGAGAAGAGCACCGCTGAACAGGGCCCGCCGTGGAGAAGAGCACCGCTGAACAGGGCCCGCCGTGAAGAAGAGCACCGCTGAACAGGGCCCGCCGTGGAGAAGAGCACCGCTGAACAGGGCCCACGGTGAAGAAGAGCACCGCTGAACAGGGCCCGCCGTGGAGAAGAGCACCGCTGAACAGGGCCCGCCGTGAAGAAGAGCACCGCTGAACAGGGCCCGCCGTGGAGAAGAGCACCGCTGAACAGGGCCCGCGGTGAAGAAGAGCACCGCTGAACAGGGCCTGCGGTGAAGAAGAGCACCGCTGAACAGGGCCCGCCGTGAAGAAGAGCACCGCTGAACAGGGCCCTTCTTCTCAAGCACCGCTCCGCTGGGCCCTTCATCTCAAGCACCGCTCCGCTGGGCACCGCCGTCTCAGGCACCGCTCCGCTGGGCCCTTCATCTCAAGCACCGCTCCGCTGGGCACCGCCGTCTCAAGCACCGCTCCGCTGGGCCCTTCATCTCAAGCACCGCTCCGCTGGGCCCTTCTTCTCAAGCACCGCTCCGCTGGGCACCGCCGTCTCAAGCACCGCTCCGCTGGGCCCTTCCTCTCAAGCACCGCTCCGCTGGGCCCTTCTTCTCAAGCACCGCTCCGCTGGGCACCGCCGTCTCAAGCACCGCTCCGCTGGGCCCTTCATCTCAAGCACCGCTCCGCTGGGCCCTTCATCTCAAGCACCGCTCCACTGGGCACCGGCGTCTCAAGCACCGCTCCGCTGGGCCCTTCATCTCAAGCACCGCTCCGCTGGGCACCGCCGTCTCAAGCACCGCTCCGCTGGGCACCGCCGTCTCAAGCACCGCTCCGCTGGGCCCTTCCTCTCAAGCACCGCTCCGCTGGGCCCTTCCTCTCAAGCACCGCTCGGCTGGGCACCGCCGTCTCAATCACTGTTTATAGTTCACTGTGCCCACCATGCCTCCTCCTTGACCAGTGGAGACTGTCATCCACCTGATGGACTGTGGCTTTGCACTCCCCAGGATGGTACAGTGGGCAGCCCACCCACTGTAGAGACATTGAGAGACTGTGGCTTTGCACTCCCCAGGATGGTACAGTGGGCAGCCCACCCACTGTAGAGACATTGAGAGACTGTGGCTTTGCACTCCCCAGGATGGTCCAGTGGGCAGCCCACCCACTGTAGAGACATTGAGAGACTGTGGCTTTGCACTCCCCAGGATGGTCCAGTGGGCAGCCCACCCACTGTAGAGACATTGAGAGACTGTGGCTTTGCACTCCCCAGGATGGTACAGTGGGCATGGTGGCTCCTCGTGGATCTGGCGTCGTGGACTCATGTGGCTGTGGTGCCCCCCCCTTCCCTACCCCCTGAGGTGCCTGTAGTTTTTACATCTGATGCCCCTGCAGTGTTCTCTCCAAAGGACTCAGGTCTCCTGTGTGGGCTTTGCCCTTGTTTCTCAAAACTTTGGCCCACGGACATGATGAATTCGTAGGATGTGCAGGACTTGTTACTTCAGTTATACACTGATGTGTATGTCATTTGTTTTCTTGTGAATATCTTTCATGGTTGTACGATATTTTTCAGGAGCTTTTTGGTACATAAATATTTATTCCAAATTTGATTATGTCCTAGCATTTTTTTTGGGGTGTTTGGGTGGTGTCACTGTGACTTGTTGCTCTGCATTGGTGTGTACATAGTTGGGGGGGGGGGGGGGTCGCATATGTGTGTGCCCGTAACCTTTCGTCCTCCCCCCTCCCGTGTGTCGTAGGTGCAGTACTCACCGTTGTCGTCTGCGCCGGACTTCGTACTCGTGGTAGATGAGAAGGTAGACGAGAGCAGGTAGGATGTTTAATTCGGGTTCCATGCTGTCCTCCTTCCTCCTGGAGTGCGTAGTGGTGAGCGTTTTCCCGTTCGTAGTCTGTTTCCGCCGTGTTTTTATCGGCGGTGCTCCCGCCCCGGAAATGGTGGCAGATTGGTGAGTTGTGATAGTGTGGGCGGTACATTGTCTGCCGCCTGGCTGTTGGCGGTGACCGCCGCGCTGTTTGTTTGTACCGCCGTGGCGGGCGGAGTGTTAAAGTGGCTGTCTGTGTTGGCGGTTCCCGCCAGGGTCAGAATTCCATATTTTTTACCACCAGCCTGTTGGCGGGTTGGACGCCGCTTTAACACCGACCGCCAGGGTTAGAATCACCCCCTCTGCCTTCCTACGCCCTGGTGTGAGGGGTGATTGTACCTTTTGTTTATGGCTGGAGTCTCATTGCTCAACCGGGGTTTTCACCTCTTTCAGGTTGCTATTTTGGGGCTAAAGGGATGTATCTTTGGGAAAGGCGTGTTCTGAAACTGCCCCCTCTAAATCTTTTCTTCCTGCGGCCTTTGAACTCAGGTCAGTAAAAGGTCTGTTATTTTGTACCCCTCTTTTTATTGCAGGTGGCGCTTTGATGTCATTATCCAGCTGTTGTACTAATTGTTTTACTCCATTTATCAAGCAGTCTGGACATGCTACAGATGACTTCACAGGGGAGTTCACAGGGAAGCTTTGCCCAAGTCTTTTGTGTAGCCTTTTCCATCCCACTCATTGAATCAGCAGACAAGAATCCTGCGATATTCAACCCATGTGGGGCCCCGCGGGTTTATTATTGCATGATTCTTGCTTGCTGATTCAATGAGTGGGATATTCACAAGAAAACTGATGCCTGGAAAGATGATATTTATGACTGCTTTTGGCTTCCCACTTCCTGGACCTGCTGCTTGCTATAAATGGTATTTAGTAGTACTTGGGGCAGCTCTCTGTGGTGTCTGAAGCTACCCAGAACGAGCTGATGTCAGGCTGATGTCAGGAGCCTGATGCTTATTTGCAGTTGCCAGCTGCAGACAAAAAGCTGATAAATGCCAAGCTGCTCGATGGGTTCTGCTTATTGCGATGGAATGGAGAATTCTATTGATGATGGTGACATGGCAAGGAGCAGTGGTCTGAGGGCCCGCCCAGGATAGACTGTGATTGGTTCTCGTTGGGGGTTCACAAGCTGTATTCAGACCTAGCTGGGCCGCTTCCGTGAATACCGCAGGGCTCACACTCTGCAGTGGCTAATTACAGACAAACTTCTCCTGGTGCTCCTCCAAGCTCCTCTGACCTCTACTCCCTGGCGATATGCTGGCATTGGCTATGTCCAACTGCTGGCTCTGCTCTGGGGGACCCTTCCAATAACGTGATGCTGCTACTGGAGCTTTTGGTGCTCCTTTGCCTTGGGGGGGGGCAGATGTAAGTTGGAGGGACCCCACAGACTGCAGTTTGTATGACGTTTGTGTGCCACACCTGCCCCTACTAAGCCTCCCCACGTAACCTATGCCCCTCCTTCACAGCCCGCTTGTTATGCTAACTCCTGAGTTGCCGAGTATGGATCGTGGTACCAAGCACTTCTAGGCACTGATACTGCTGACAGGAGGGCGAAAGCAAAAGGGGGAGGCAGGAGGAGGCGAGGGGGAGGGTGCAAATATATGCAGCTCTTACTGGTCTTCTGCCACACTGCAAGTGGCTCCTGGAGCCCTGAGTCCTGGGGTCCTGGAGTCCTGAAGTCCTACGGCTCCGTGCGGCTCCAGCCACAACCCGAGACTCCAACATTTTTGGCTGGGCTGAGGTGTTCTGACCTAAAGTCTGGGTCGGGGGACAAATTACTGGGCTGCTGTGCAAAGCTATAGATGGCGCTCCTCTCTCTCCTCTCCCTGGGCTGCGCTGAACCTCACGTCATGTCACAGATAACAGTGTTGTGACCCTGTCTTTCAGCCCAGTGAATATGGGTGGCCGAGTCTTCCGCCTTCTCCCTTTATCAAATATGTTGGGTGCAGTCAATCCATTCTAATTAATTCTAATTGAAAAGGATCCTTTCATTAGGTCACATTTAAAGACTTAAAGATTGCCTTGAGAATCAGGACCCTGGAGTGCCATTGAGAAACAGTTTCTGATTTAGAATGGTGATGTTGTAGTACTTTAGGACAGGAAACATGAAATATCTATGATATCTTCAAGTTTGGTAAGAGGGACAGCTGGTGTACAATGCGGATGCAGTATCTTCTGAAATATACAAGTGGATGCTGGATTTTCACAATCTGTACTCACATGAGTGTATTCAAGCTCTGCATTGATTCCTTTGTGTACAATAACTGCAATTGCTGCACCAGTGAGATTCACTTTATTCACAAATAAGATTTAATGCTTGTTAGATGCCAGTTTAATAATTACTTGTTCACACTTTCTGATAGTCACAACTTAATCAGACACCGCAGTTCAAGATTTTTTTTTTGAATCATGGTAAAAATGCGTCCCTCTTTCTGACTACTGACCAAGTTTTGCGCTGTATGACACTGAAATTATGGCCCTCATTATGACAATCCCACTTACCGCCACGCTGACGGCCGCCAACTTACCGCAGCAGCAGCAGATATCCGTTCACCATATTATGACACACACACACCAATCTGACAGAATTCTGCCACATACACAAATCCGCCAGACCACAGTTCAGTGATAAAGTGGCAGTATCAAGAACCCACACAGTTACGCCAACAGAACAATGCCCTTCACATTATGACCCACGAATCACCACGGTGGACATTCAACGGTGGTGAACCATTGACGGTACATACTGCCGCACTCACAATGTACACCTTCATCCAAAACAAAAGGGAACTACGGAAAGGAAGATCGTCATAGGAATCAGCGCTCACAGTGAATCACCAAATTCGCAACATAACAAGTTAATGTATACACGGTGCTCCTGGCAGGAGGATCCTCCGCACTCCTCCTAAGTTTCTGCAAAAGAAACAAAACAGCGGCAAACAGATGTAAAGGCACTCGTGAAATGCAAGTTCAATCATCCATGTGCTTCATGTCCTGGTGTCTTGTTCATGACCCTCAAACATAAATACGACCAGGATAATAGGCAAAAGTTAAATTTATTCTTGAAATGAAGTGTCCATTACAACAACAGCCAACACGTGTTTCGTCCTGTGAGAAAATTGCTCTCAAAGACTTCATCAGGGCTGTAAAAAATCCAAATTGTGACCATGCTTATAGTAAAAAAAATCTCTTCACAATGGACATCCAATACCCAAACCACGTGACGTTTGTGCCATAACCTAATTCTATACGTGACACTTTGTGAGCAATGAAAAAACATATAAATGAAACATGAAGCCACTAATAGATGTGCTGGTTAATATGAACAAAATCAAGATCAATCTTTGTTGAGAGAGGATGATTTTGTGTACCTCCGAGTCTTCAGGCCTAGAAACCCTTGCATTTACACGTTACCGAAAATACAGAAAAACCCTATTTCCGCACCGGGTGAGGCCAGCTTCCCCACAACTCACAGCATGGGAGGTGCAAGTCTTGGCAATACTGCATCCTGAGGGCCTGGCCAGAGTCAGAGGAGGACTGGACTCTGGTAAGTCAACTCTCTACTATAATCACCCCCTACCTGCATGCCATCACATACCGTCACCCTCATTCCTGTCACCCCAATACATCCCACACACCCCACCATCACATCTTACTCATCCCAGTGCCAAGCCCTGCATGCTTAACCAACAGCCACTATTTCCACTGTCTTCCCTTCTCCCCCCTCTACCACCTCCCTCCCAGCCACGCCCACACTCACACCTGCATGAACCACAACATCATCCACTACCAACATCATCACCACACCAAGTAGAACACACACCTCACTGACAGACACTTCCACAACAGCCATGCACATGTCCCCTGTGTCCTCTCCCACTGTGTCTGTCCCTCCCTCCTAAAGTACACAAACACAATCCACCTGCATCCAGCCCATGCACCTGCACCCAAATCCAGCAGACAGACACCTCCAACAACCACTCCGTCATCCTCCACTCCCATTCCTTCTCCCTCTTCCCTCCCGAATGTCTGTCAGAAACCTTTCCTAGCCACCATTGACCTCTTCCCTCCCCCTCCCCCATCCTGTACGTATGGACAGGGTAGGAAGAACCCAGCCAAGCACCCCAGCCAAGTCCACCGGCCCAGTTCCATCCACACCTACTTGTGGTGGAAGGGAATTCAGGCCACATTTACTGAAGGGGAAGGAGCCTGCACCGGCAGGCAAAAAGAGCAAGGAGCCTGCATCTGCCACCCGAAAGGGCAAGAAGCCTGCCCTAGCAGCTGTCACGGAGACCCCACCACCAACCATGGTTGTGCATCCATCCGAGGGTGAAGGAGATGTGCAGGAGCCTCCCACCACCACCAGTACCACCACAGTGCATCCATCCGAGGGTGCAGGGGATGTGCAGGAGCCTCCCACCACCACCACAACCACCACAGTGCAGCCATCACCGCCGGTGAACACAATGTAAACCTGCCTCCATGGGCTACTGTGCAGCCTGCCCTCACCAGAACCAAGGGGCAGAGGCATTGCAGTCCCCAGGCTAAGCACAGGCCATGTTGCCCCCTCCAGTACGAGTGGGCAACTCACCTACCTGACAGTCTGTGGCTTATCACTCCCCAGGACCAAGCGCAGAGCATGTTGCCAGAACCAGTAGGCAAGTCACCCACCTGAGAGACTGTGGCCTATCACTGCCCAGGACCAATCCCAGGACGTGCTGCCCCCTCCAGAACCAGTGGGCAAGTCACCCACCTGGGAGACTGTGGCCTTTTACTCCCCAGGCCCGAGCACAGGGCATGTTGCCCCCTCTGGAACTGGTGGGCAAGTCATCCACCTGAGAGACTGTGGCCTATCACTCCCCCCTGAGGTGCCTGTCTATTTGCCAACTGATGCCCCTGCAGTGTTCTCTCCGTGTCCATGTGGCCCATGCGAACTGAGGACTGGGCAGTGTTCCTTGTTATGTACATTTGTAAATTGCTGTTACATTGGCTAACTCATTATTTTTTAATGTGTCAATATTATTACAATCACTTTGGTACATTTGTTTTGTCCTTGCATTATTCAGCCAATTTAAGGTGATAAATTATTTTCTTGTGCATCTGGTTGTGTGTATGTGGTGTGTGTGGTGCGTGTGTGTTTCACTCTTGTTTTCCTCCCCCCCTTTGGTTGCTAGGTGGCTGTCCTCACCGTTGTCGTCTTCGCCCATGTTGGTGTTCGCGGTGGAGCAGAACGTAGAATATCATGGGAAACACATGCAGTTCGGGTTCCATGGTGACGTGGTTCTTCCCTGTGTCTCCAATGGTGAGTCCTTTCCCTTCTGAGCTCAGTTTCTGCTAAGCTTTTGATGTCTTTGTTACCACTCCAGAAAAGGTGGTGGATTGTGTAGTTGTAAAATGGTGGGCGGAACTTTAACTTCCTCCTGGCTGTAGGCGGCTACCTCAATGGTGGGTGTTGTTTCCGCCCTGGCGGTTGGTGTGGTACATTGGCTGTCTTTCAGAGATCTTTTCGCCATGGTCATAATTTGGTGGTAAATACTACTGGCCTGTTGGCGGTATTACTGCCACTTTATCACTGACCACCAGGGTTGTAATGAGGGCCTATGTCATTAGCTCTTTTTGTTACAGCCAGTGATTCCACATTTCACATGGGGAATGATTTTGACTAGTCTATACAATCTTTATTTTATTTCTTTACCACCTTCTAGCAAGTTTGCTTGTTTTGTCTTTAAATTTTGAATATTGTATTGCAATGCAGATAGTACGTTTTTGTCAAATAATATGAATATGGCAAAATCACATATTGATTTTTTTTGTAAAGGCATGAGTTCAACTATTGGTTGATGTGATTATATCCCTTTGGACACAATCCCTAATCCAATCAGTTCTTCTAACAAATATATTAACTTGTTAATTAGTGCCCCTTCTGTGAATTATTACTGATGTAGGGTTTAAAATGCAGAACACGCTTTTTGGTATACTAACAAGATTACCATTAAAATGTGTAAATCATTATGGCCCTCATTACAACCCTGGCGGTCGGTGGAGAAGTGGCAGCAATATCGCAAACAGGCCGGCGGTAAAAAAAATTGAAATTACAAGCATGGCGGTGACTGCCATGCCAAACTGCCACTTCTCCGCTCTGACCGCCAAGGTGGTAATGACCGGCGGCCGTCACTACACCGCAGGTGGTATCACGACCCCGCACACTGCCATGGATTTCGTGGGGTTCTGTACCACCACAAAATCAATGGCGGTAGGCACTATCAGTGCCAGGGAATTTGTTCCCTGGCACTGATAGGGGTCTCCCACACCCCTGTCCCCCTCCCCAGAATCCTCCTCCTAAACCCACGAACCCCCTACCACCCTCCAGAGGTAGTAGGACCCCCTCCCCACACCCCCCAAACATTGACACAACCCCCCTACATGCACACTCACACAACTACTACACATACACGCACACATACACGCACATATATACACAGACATAAAGCACACATTTCCCATACACACAACACCCCCTGCATGCCTACACGCACTCACACACCCCCTCTACACACTCACATGCACACCCCCATGCACGCACACACCACATAACACACCCCCACCCCCTCCCCTAACAGACGATCACCTTACCAGGTCTGGTGATCCTCCAGAAGGGAACGGGATCCATGGGGGCTGCTCCGCCACCAGCTCCCAATCACCAGAACACCGCCACAGCGAATACTGGGACGTGATTCGGTGGGCAGTGTTCTGTTGACGTTGCGGTGGAGGTGGAGCAGCCTCCACTTCACCGCCGACTGCCAGTATGGTTGGCGGTCTTCAGCACGGCAGTACCTCGGCAGTCTTGAAAAAAAGACCGCCGAGGTCCAAATGAGGCCCTATGTCTTACCAGTACGGTGTTGCAGCAACTTCCTGTACACTATTAAATGTGCACCCTTGCACTGAAAGAAAATTGTAAATCATGTAGATCTATAGTTAAGAAAGCGATCAACAAATTCAAGATACATCTCTAGTCTTTCATGACCTCTCACAAACTAACATGTGCTTCATCCAAGAACCGTGTAGTTATCCCTAGACAAACATATCTTTAGAGGATTAGAATCAATGTTGACAGCTGTCGTCTTTATCCCGAATCTGATCAATTCACCTTTACCCAATAAATACCCTATTGCCCACATTTATACTTGGTTTGCACTGAATTAGCGTAATTTTTTTTAACCCTAATTCAGCGCAAACCTAACTCCATATTTATACTTTGGCCCTAGAGATGTCTAGCACCAACGTAGTGGAGTGAAAATCGTTTTCTGGAGGGGAAAACCTACCTTGCATCAAAGAAATGCAAGTTAGGCGTTCCTGTCCAGAAACGGATGATGTGGCCTTTGCGCCATATTTATCCCCCTGTGCTAAAATCCAGCACTGGGGGTGGGGGACTTAAATTAATGCCTGGGTCTGGGCAGGCGTAAGGGGACCCGTAGGCAGATTTCCATGGTTGGAGACCATGGAAATTACCCACAGGTGCCCTTCCCTGTCCCCACGGACACCCCAACCCACCCATACCCACAGCAGGAGGTCACCTAAGGATGGGGGACCCATCCAAGGTAAGTCTGGGTGAGTTTTTGTTTTTGCTAATCATTGCTCGGGCCCTGATTTGGGGCCCCCTGCATCGGGCTGGCCCCAATGGCCATGCTCAGGGGACATTTGTCCCCTGGGCATGGCCATTGGGGTGGTGGGCATTGCTCCTGTCTTTACTAAGACAGGAGACATGTCCATGGGGCTTGTCCAGTAGAAAATGGCTCTACACTGCCTAGATGGATTTTTTTTGCCTCTACACAGAGTAGCACTATAATTTGGCGCACAAGCACCGGTGCCCCCTATGCCTCCCCGGCCCTGTTAGCGTCCTTTACAAGGACGCTAACAGGGCCTTAGTGCGGGCTAGTGCCATTCCATAAATATGGCAGCGGGTGTCATGGAATGGCGCTAGCAAGCGCTATACTTTTTAACACAAACGTGCACCAATGCAGATTTGCGTCTAAACTAATAAACCTTCTCTATGTGTCTTACAATCACCATGATCAAAATATTTGCCTTAATTTTTATACTTTCCAATTCCTCTGTCCCTTGTTATAGAGAATGCTAATGTCCGTAATCCTACTGAATTTGGTTTCACAAACATCCCAAAGCAAGTCATCTTCCTGGTCCACAGTCTCCTGAAAACACATCACTTTGACTGTTAACTTTGAAGTTTGCTGTCTTATCAATGATCCACTTTCTTGCTTAGATGATGAAGAAATGTGTTACCACTCAATTAGGATATTTTATAGCTTAGATTCAGGTGCTAGAACATTCCTAATATGGGTTCAGCACACTTGTAGAAATGAAACCTCCATCCTATTCATGAGTGGAGACACCCTGTTTATCTTTGATGAGGATAATCCTACACGCTTGTACTTTCCGGTCTATTCACAGCCTTTGATATTATCAGCTATATCATTATTATCCATATTTTATCTGACAGGCTTGGCAATGCAGGGACTCTTATTTGATCAGAAGCAATAAAGGTATGCAACTTCCTAGGAACCTTCTTTACTGTGACAATCAGAGTCCCTCTATGCTCAAATCTTGTGCCGCTACTGTTCAACTTCTAAAGTGACCTTTATACATAATTTTTCAGAAATCCTCTATCATCTTGCACCACTTCCGTAATGATACACAGAATTAAGTGAATGTTAATGTCTTATAAGCTATTGGCTACATTGCTCTCCCGCTCGCTTATATTTACTTTTGCATGCTCCAGATGAAGTTTCAGCTTAATGCTCTCAAAAGTAAGGACCATATTTAAGAGCTCCTAGCGCCATTGTAGCTTCACTTTTAGTGATGCTCCAATGGAGCTATGCACTGCACCATATTTACAAGGTGGCGTTAAGCCACTTTTTGGGGCTTAATGCCACCTTGTAAATATGGCCCCTTCACATGCAGAAACTTTCGCTAAGGGGGCGTGCAATGGGTGTTGCTGTGGGCGTGCCACAGCAACACCCTTTGCATTTTGATGCTGCCCCAGACTTACGAGTTTTTGTAAACCTGAGGCAGCTCCAAAATCTAACGCCACTCGAAGAGTGACGTTAGCAGGGTGCAGCAAGGAGAAATGCTTTTGTTTCTCCTCTTTTTTTTGCTTTTTCTACGTGTGCTGCACTCTGCAGCACACTTAGAAAGAGCAAATCACCATTTAAGATTGTTTTTCTACAGGAAGGTGTTCCTTCCTGCACTAAAAAAACTCTCCCACTTAACACATCCATCTTTGCACAATGGTGCAAGGTTGCTGTGTTGTCGCACGGCAGCAAATTCAGAGCCATTGCAGGGGGCAACACAGGGGTGCACCTTATTATTTTTAATATGGTGCATCCCTGATTTGTGAAAAAGAAGGTGCATGGTGCTGCCAAATTTGGCACAGCAACGGTCACCGTCATTTTCCCTTAAAGCTGGACATAAGTTTCTTATCCTGTGGAACAACAACGCACATTAACAACTACCAAGATGCAATGAAAACATAAGGGACATTAACATCTCCCATACAATTATGACTAGCTTACGATCATGCTGCATCATGGACACCACTAGCTCACACATCAGTAACAATGTCCTCCTGACCAAAGATGAGAATGACCCCTGCCTCCTGATGTTGCGGAATGTCTCCGCTGCATTCAACACAGTTAAACCACCCAACCCTCCTATGCATCCAGGAGTCTAGACTGGGATTCACCATTGGTTATCCCCCTATGTTTCCAACCAGCACCAGTTTGTTCACTTGGACATCTCCAGGCTTTAAAATGTCACTTTCACCTGCAGAGTTTCCCAGGGTTCCATATTGTCTCCTCTCATCTTCAACCTCTACATAGAGCCACTTAATGCTCTACTCACAGATAAGAGCCGCAATATTCACCAATATTCCAGTGATACACATATCTATTTGAAATCTTCCTATTGCAGACATTGACTGCCTTAGTGCATACACATTATCTAGGCCTCAGTGTGCAGTGCACAAGTGAACTTAACCCACCCAAGAGAGTATTCTAGTTTTTTGCCAAGATGAATAACATGAAACAATACAAACCTGGCTCAAACATATGAAACGAGAACACCAACTTCACCCTCAAGGAACACATTGCCAAAAGAAAATAAACAAAACCTGACAGCATCTTGCTCGACTAAAGAAAGTTAAACTGTTTCATTGCAGAAAGCAACTTCAGAACAGCTGTTCAAGCCCTGATACTCTTGCATCTGCTCATGACTTCAAAACTGTACACTGGCCCCCCTTGGGGAAATGCTGCACACTGCTTCACTTCTCACATATGGCTTGAATAAATATGATTCTATCTACCCCATTTGGATGGAAATCCATGGGCTTCTCTTGCTGGCCAACAGCCTCCTCAAATACATCTGCATTGTTTACAAACCTATCACAGCCAGTAACCCCAATTATCTTGCAGACAAGGTTGCTATCCCTTGTGATTCTCTGCATACACCTCAGCTAGGACACAATCAGGCTGTAGACTAAGAAGTGCAAAAAGGAAAAGGTGAGGCAGCAGTCCTTTTCCATCTAGGCACCCACAATTTGTAACAACATCCCTGTAGGTATCAGTACTGCACCGCACTGCTCCAATTTCGAAAAGAGTTGAGTATGTACCTCCTTAACAATGCTACATCATAAGTATTAATAGTCCATACATCTGCTACCTCTTCTACCACTAACTATGTTTATTTGACCATGCACAGAACCCTGCTGCCTTTTGACTATAGAAATACCACATATAAGCCCTGGTGATGTTAAGCATTGTTATTTTATGTTATGAAAATTTATAGAGCGCATACGTACCCAGTGCTATACAGAAAAACCTTTGAATATACGGCTTTGGGACAAAAACTAAAATAACCAAGTTTTTAATAGCCGCTGGAACGACACTTCATGGCTGGTTTGACGTAGATTTAGTGGTAGTGAATTCCACAGTCTAGCTCCAAGATACAATATTGATCTTCCTCCCCATTTGGCCTTTTTTATTGGGGGAATGACAGCCAGGGTCATAGAGGATGATCTAAGATGTCTGGTAGGTTTGTGAAAATAAGCCAGGTCTCACAGTATTGGTGGGCCTTTGTCATATAGCGCTCTTTGAATGTAAAAGAAAGATTAACATTTTATCCATTGCTCCAACGCAACGTTGATAAAGCTGATCTGGCCGATTCATGCCTGGGTAGATTGAAGAGAAGGTGGGCAGCAGTGTTCTGCACCACCTGCAATTTCTTCATGACATATGTTGGTGCACTTGGTATGTAAATGTGCTACTTACAGGGATTGCTATGAAATGTTTAACCTACTCAAAGCAGTATTTTGACTCTGCCAACAGACATATCATAAACATGAAAAAAATTGACAGATTTTGTCCTCTACTCAATAAATTGACAGCCTGCCTCTCTTATATGGTCATTATCCATAGCTATCCTACCTACCTCTTACAGAAACATGAAACAAGAGGCAAACTCAGAACATTTGGAAATCAATTTGTATTACTTCTGAAAACACCACACAACCCTCAATCAAACCCTGTCAGGCATTACCCTGATATTTTGATATGTTTTTCCTTCTCCCTTGAGATCTTAAACTCTAATCTGAGAAGAAGGTTAGCTACTTTGCTTTTTTGGAATATCAAGCACCCTTTCATCCCACAGAAGACTTGCCATATCCTTCAAATTTAAATCAATTCACTCACCAAATTAGAGAGTTTACCTTTCTTGGTTCTTATACACGTTAACAAATTTCTCCCTCTAAGATTCCACTTTAGGCCAGATGTATTTTATCCATCCTTGTAACAATTCCTGCTTCCTTTAATCATGTAAGGATAATGAGGCAGATGTACTAATGTTTCACACAACATAGCAAGGCAACATCTATGAAATCAATGAGTCCTAAGTTTTCCATCTTGCTTCTGTATCCACGCCTTGATGGTTTCTCCTTTCTTTTCTCTTCGAAGGGATGGGTATCCATGGATCGGACATCCTTGGGAAAATGAACAAACATAGGTGAGTAATTACTTCTTTCTTCTAAATATCTTCTTCCTTTATCCCTAAAGTGTTTCTCCTTCTTTTCCTCTCTTCTTGTTTTGTGTCTCTGTATCCTAGCTGCTTTCTCCTTTCCTTGCTTCTTATAAAACCTTAAACTCACATTCCTTCTCTTTCTCAAGGAAAATTATTCTCTTTTCTAAGATCCTATTTAGTTATCACACTGACTTTTAATTGTTGTGCTCAGTTTTTTCTTCATCTTGTTTCACTTATCTGATAACTGTTCCTGACTCTTTTCTCTATAACCCCTGATCTATCACTGTGGAAAGAAATACAAAACCTAACTCCTCCATCAGAAAGAAATTGGAAAAAGGTAAATATTATGACAAAACCCAAGAAAGGAGAAGAAATCCAAGTGAAGAACTTTGTTTTAGCTTCAGTTGTTTTTGGTTGTCCCTGCGTAGGGTTATAACATAGATTCCTAATGGTGACATCCATACTTTACCATTTTGCATTTATCAGGACTGACTTGTCCATAATCAGTTCTGCTCTGCAATCCGCCTTTGGATTCTGATCTTCCCAACCTGCCCTGTCACCAACTGAGCAAATTTGCATCTATGTGTGTTAGCCATACTCCTGCTTCGTTGCTGCGTACCTCATCAGTCCAAAGGGAGCTGAGGAGAAGAGACAGCTGTAGAGTTTGTTTCCTCTTGACTCCTTTTTCTGTGTCCCTCTCCTTGGTCCCACCTCTCAGTGTCCTCTATTCTGGATCCTTCCCTCCAACAAACCTCAGTCTCTCTGTGTCTCTCACTGTGAGCTGGTAGAATGCAGATTTTGCCTCCTTTTTTGCACTTTTTTTGACTTACCACTCCAGATCCAGTTTGTGGAGGAAACACTGAATTCTGTATTTGTTTTTGGTGTTTGCTTTTCCTTCTCCTCTTCAGTCCTCTTTTTGTTCTTAATCCTGTTTTTCTCTCCCAGAACATGGTGAAGAATTGAGGACAAATAGGGTTAAAGGTAAATGTTTAGTTTGTTCTGTCCTTTTGTCACATTTCCCTCCCTTTGGTTTTTCTAATTGGGACAAATTAGATGACAGGACAAAAAATCAACATTACCCTGCTCTTTATCTTGTCTATGTCCAACTTTACATTAGTATGAATGTAAAGATTAGGACCAAGGTAACTCTGTAGTATTATCTCCTTTATTATGACTTAGACACATAAATGCACACAAAGGGCATGTGATTTGTATATAGAATGATGGGATGACCTTCCAAGTAATACCTCAACTTGGTAACTGACCAGTTAATTGCCAGATATAGCGGAGTATTTAACTTGTTAGGGAACAACTTCTAAATCATAGAGAGGATTGTCTGTTCTTGCCCGTCTTAACCGTCATTTTTTATTTGGGACAAAAGAGCCCTAATGCCAATATCGAACATTTCCATTGAAAGATTAATGTTATCTTGAAGTTAGGTGATTGTAGCGCTGGTTTAGAAGCAATACCTGCATTCAATTTTTCAAAAGCAGAGAAAGCAAGTGGTGAAAGATTAAATGTGTTTTGCCTGCGGCGTTTTTTAAAACAAAATGTCTGCAAGTGGAGTTGACATCTTAGAAAAATGGGGAAACAACCTGATATAGTTGACTAATAGACTTAGAAACATATGCCTTTCTCCCTAGCTTTTTTGGAAAAGGTACATTTGTGAATGCCTTTACTATTCCTTCCTCAGGTTCTAACAACCCATTACAGAGAAGATACTCAAGATATCAAACTTTATCATGCCCTTACTTCGATTTTTGTGCATTTATATGAAGCCTCACCCCTCCTAATGCAATTAATTTTAATCTGTAGTAGCTATGTAAAAGGAAGTCTCTAGCTGCTCCATCAGCTCTTATATTCTAGGGTGGAGACAACTATCAAATTGTGATACCCTGTTTGCAGCCCAGAAATCAGTACAAAACTGTTTGGTTCCATGGGGTTTAGGAATGAGAAGTATCGGAGAACACCATTCGCTAGAGGATGATTCTACCATTCCTAATATGACCATCTGTTCATCCTCAGCCTCTATAGCCTTTCGTCTAGCATCAGGAATATGATAGGGATATTGTTTGATTACTTTTTCTGGTCCCATGTGAATTGCATTAATGGCTAAATTCGTTTTACCTAGATGGTCTGAAAAAAACCTTAGCAAAAGGCAAAAGACAGTTGTATAGATCCTCCTTTTGAGTTATAGACAATAGGTCATCTAGGGAAGAAAGCCCTAATTCACTGTTCTCCATACAGGTAAAGGTAGACACTTGTACTGTAGCAGGAAGTAGACCCAGCAACTGTTTAAGGTGATCATTGTTATATAGTTTCTTTCTTCCTACAGATAGTTATACATTGTAGATAACTATCTATACTCTCTATTATTGTCTAGCTACCTTTCTATATGGAGTGTAACTTATTGTCTGAGGTGGGGAGTAATACCAGATCCCCAATCCATTATTTTCAGATCTCTCCATTGTTGTCTCCTGTTATAAACATGACATTGTCTCTTTTGGACCCTTTCTAGGTCACTTTTGGCTATGTCCCTCAGTTTTCCCAAAAGGGTTTTCAGTTGAGTCATAGAATCTGAAGGAATTCTTCACACTAGTGAATATTTTTCCAGACTTCTCTGGTCATTCCACATAGAGTTCTTTGTTTTACGGCCAAAAGCGACTCCAAAGAGGATCAACTGAGACTGCTGTGGACTTGATCACAAGAAGAGCTAAGGAAAGTAACTGGTTCCAGTTTTCCCATTGTCCATTAGCATCATCTTTATGGTTCATTTTAAAGTATCATTGTATCTTTCCACCAACCCATTGCTCTGGGGATGATAGTCTGTTGGATTGAGGATTTTTATATCTAACTGGCAGTAGACTTGTTTCATCAGTTTAGTTACTAAAGGGGTTCCCTGAACTGTCAGGATTTCCACCCTGGAAAAAAGTTTGTTTGTAGAACATTAAATAGTTTTGACACTGGATTCCCTGAGGGGGCCTGCTTCCAGATACCGTGTCTTGTAGTCTAATAAGAATTGGATGCAATTACTAGAAGATGTTTAAAAACGTATAATCTCCATTCCTATCCTTTCAAATATGATTTCCAATGAGAGGCCTCCTTTGGAAGAGGGTCTTCGGGTTGATTATATGAATTTTTTGGGGGGAAGAAAGTACATTTTTGGCAATTTCTATTTATTTGAGAGAAGACACCCAACCAGCAAAATGTACTAAAGTAGCTTATGAGATCTTCTTGAGTCCAAAGTGTCCTATAAACAGATGAGAATGGTGAAAAGACAAAATGTGTTTTCTAAAGATAACAGGAACCATCAACTGATATCAGTCCCCTACTTTTTCCACGGGGTATAGTAGCACATTTTGGATTTTGATGAGGGATATACTTGAGAGTCCTTCTCTTTGTCTTCATGGACCTTTTGCTAGGCGGTCTGGAGGGTAGAATTGTTCACTTGATTGTCCCTAAGATTTTTATCAATTTCCAAAGGCTCCTGGACTAATAAAGCATTTTTTTCAGGGAGCTTTTTGTTAGCTTCTTTCTTTTTTATTTTTTGAATTCCTGGGCAGGGAATCTTGTCCAGTGACTCCTTGGAAAGAGGGTCTTAATTCAACCCTGACTTTTCTTCTTTGGTGTGATAACTGAAATGGGGATTGTCTGTGACTAATGTCATTTCCTCTGAAAGGTTAGGCAAGCCCCCTAATTCTATCTAGGTTTCTTCCCCATTGATCCTCTGTACTGATACTTTTTCTGTGTGGTAGGTCTTTTGATCTTCATGAATGCTCCTAATTGTGACTTGGTATTCTGTAAAAACTTGGTGGGAGTAAAATGAAATATCCTAATACATGACTCTCTACAGTGTCCTCTACTGGAGGACAAGAGCACACTAGACATCTCCCAATCTAGCTCCCACAATAACCACAGCACCGGGGCCCACTCCCATCGCCGCAACCGACGACATCAGGATCATGCTCAACAAAGGTGAAACCGCAGCCCTAATCCTCCTTGACCTCTCTGCAGCCTTCGATACCGCCTCTCACCACACACTCCGCGCACGCCTCCACGACGCGAGGATCCGCCACAAGGCCCTGGACTGGATCACATCGTTCCTCTCCAGTAAAACTCAGAGAGTCCGCCTCTCTCCGCTCCTGTCGAAAGCCACCAAGACCATCTGCAGAATCCTCCAAGGATCCTATCTCAGCCCTACCCTTTTTAACGTCTACATGGCGCCGCTCGCCAACATCGTACGATCTCACAGCCTCAACATCATCTCCTACGCGGACGACACCCAACTGATCCTCTCACTCACCAAGGACCCCGCCACTGCTAAGATCAATCTCCACAACAGACTACATGCCATCGCCAACTGGATGGAGATAAGCCATCTCAAACTGAACTCGGATAAGACTGAGATCATCACCCTTGGCTCCAACCGCTCAGCATGGGTTGACTCCTGGTGGTCAGCCACCCTAAGAACCGCACCAACTCCCACCACCCACGTACACAACCTCAGCTTCATACTAGACTCAACGCTCACCATGACCCAGCAAGTCAATGCCGTCACATCCTCATGTTTCAACACTCTCTGCATGCTTCGCAAGACCTTCAGATGGATCCCCATTGAAACCAGAAGAACGTTCACCCCCACCCTCGTCAGCAGCTCCAGAGGAAACTTCAACGTATTCAGAACGCCTCCGCACGCCTCATCCTCAACATCCCACACCACAAACACATCTCAGCCCACCACAGAGACCTACACTGGCTCTCCATCAACAAGAGGATCACTTTCAAACTCCTCATCCATGCTCACAAGGCTCTCCACGACGCAGGCCCTGCCTACCTCAACGAGCTTCTCAGCTTCAACGTAACCACCCGCCAGCTCCACTCTGCCAACCTTGCCCTCGCCACCGTCCCCCGCATCCATCGTACCACAACCGGCGGCAGATCCTTCTCCCACCTCGCTTCCAAAACCTGGAACTCCCTCCCCGTCACCCTACGTCTGACCCAGGACCTCCTGACCTTCAGGAAACGACTCATGACCTGGCTATTCGAGCAGTAGCAATCCCCCTAGCGCCTTGAGACCCTAACAGCTGAGTAGCACACTTAACAAATGATTGATTGATTGAGTCTGAATTAAGTGAGGCAAACACCCATTTATGATAAACCTCAAGCCTCACATAGAAGCTGCTAAGGCCAGCCTCCTGGGCGTAGTATATGGGGTGTTGTAAGCAATTCACTTCCATGGGTTCCTCATCGTTTTTTTTACTTTCACAAAATTATGTGATATGGTCCCAGTCACCAAATTCATCACATTGTGGGCCCAAAATATACTTTGGCTATTATTTCTTATTTTGATTCTTTAAAAGGTTTTAACCAATGGTCCACAGCTTCTTTTAGTCTAAAAACACAAAGTACAAGGTGTATCTTCAGTGGTATCCCTTTCTTTATGGAAGTGGAGCTGATTTGTCTCTTCATCAATCCCGATTCTGTCTAAGACAACCCTTTTGATATATGCGTAATGGATCATCAGGTAGGGTTAGCAGCTTGATATGTGGCTTGTGTTTCCCCTACTAACAACGGGGCCAATTAGTGCAGCCAGTAATCTGCAGACCATCTACTAGCCCTGGCGTGCCTACTCCAATGATATTATGGGTCCAACTGGTATTAAGTTTTTACTCAAGAAGATTCTGCTGACTAGTTGCAGTGTGTTAGACCTGACAGCCTTAGGGCGGTCACCCCTAACTTTTTGTCGGCCTCCCTCCACTTTTTGGACACTGTTTTTGCTGGTTTTAGGACTCTGCACACTTTACCACTGCTAACCAATGCTAACGTGCATAAGCTGTCTCCCTTAAAACATTACGACATTGGTTCATACCCAATTGGCTTATTTGATTTACTTATATGTCCCTAGTAAAGTGCACTACCATTGCAAGGCCTGTGTGTGCAGTTTCACTGTCAACTTGACTTGGCATTTAAAAGTACTTGCCAAGCCTTAAACTCCCCTGTTCCTACATCTAAGTCACCCCTAAGGTAGGCCCTAAGTAACCCCTAGGGCAGGATGATGTGTGGGTAAAAGGCAGGACATGTACCTGTGTAGTTTATATGTCCTGGTAGTGTAAAACTCCAAACTAATCTAATTTGTTTTAGGCGTAGGGCTACCCTTATATAGCGTTTGAGTTGTAGATTCTGATCAGAAGGGAGTTACAAGGTCATGTTTAGTATGGCCAGAATGGTAATACAAAATCCTGCTGACTGGTGAAGTTGGATTTAATATTACTATTTTAGAAATAGCACTTTTAGAAAGTGAGCATTTCTCTCCACTTAAATCATTCTGTGCCTTACAATCCACATCTGGCTGGGTTAGTTTACAGCTCCCTTGTGCATTTCAATCGGAGAAACCGATGCACACCACCCCATTTTCCACACATCTCCTCCTCTGCGGTCCCTTGTGGATAATTTATATGCAAACCAGGGTACTTTGTGCTTGCAAGAGACCATCATTGCTTTTAGGAACTTAAGACTCTTTTTTATCATTCTCGAAGTGATATTTCAATGTGTACTTTATCTCTGCAAAGAACTCCTTGTGGGGCGAAATTTCGACGGACAGCGTGCCAGAAATGATGCACAGCCTGCATCATGGTGAGAAATTCACTGCACGCCTAACCAGAACAACGCTGCCCGACTTCCTGCAAGAAGAAGCAACGCAGCGCCTGCTGTGTGCTGTGGGAAATAAATTTCCTCAAATCGCCAGCCGGATCGACGCAGCTCCTGTGATTTCGTTCAGCACACCCAGGATTTCTCCGCATCGTCCCTGGGGCATCCAAATACCCTGCAACCCGAAGAGGATCCAAGTCCATGAGCTGGAAATCAATGCAAGTCCCTGGCTGCGTGAAAAATATTGATGCATCATCTGTGTGCTCCTGGAGAAACCGACGCACACCTTCGCATTTTCCACACATCTCCTCCTCTGCAGTCCCTTGTGGATAATTTAGACATAAACCAGGGTACTTTGTGCTTGTAGGAGACACTTATTGCTTTTAGGAACTTAAGACTCTTTTTATCATTCTCTAAAGTGATATTTCAATGTTTCTTGATCGTTTTGACCCTTTTTTATCCAGATAAATATTCTATATTTTTCTAAACCTGTGTGGTGTATTTTTGTGGTGTTTATACTGTGTTATTGTCTGATTTATTGCACAAATAGTTTACACATTGCCTTCTAAGTTAAGCCTGACTGCTGAGTGCCAATTTACTAGAGGGTGGGCACAGGATAATTTGGATTTTGACTTACCCTGACAGAGAGAGGGTCCTTCCTTGGACAGGGGGTAACCTGACTGCCAACCAAAGACCCCGTTTCTAACACAGTGGCTTCCTGAAACTTAGTGGATCTCATCAGATTCGTTTTTGAGAGAATCTTGATGCCTTTATGTGTCTCTCCAAATGCCTTTCAAGCATTTGTTGTCCTTCACCCAACTGATGTATTACATTATCCATCTTATCTCAGGTGGAAGGTATCTAACTTTTGACAGCAAGTGTGGTAGAGGTGCGGTAGTGCATTGACCAATACTTAATTCCCACTAGTTATTCCTAAACTATGTTCAATATGGAGGGTATCCCATTTCTTATTTTAGTAGGGTTTCTCTTTGTCATCCATTTTTTACTATGAGTCCTAAGTTTTCCATCCTGCTTCTGTATCCAAACCTTATTGGTTTCTCCTTTTTTTCTCTTCACAGGGATGGCCAATCCTGGACCAGAAATCCTCAGGAAAAATAACAAACACATGTGAGTTAATAATTCTCTCTTTCTATTATCTACTTATCTTCTTCCCTACCATTCTTTTCTTTCCAGCCCTCTCTCTATGCAAAACCTGTTCAGCTCTACGGTACTGTAGTCTTAATGGGTGCTTAGATCCAACTCCATGCTTGCAAGCAAGTACCACAGGTACACAATTGAGGTTGGAATGGAATTTGGACCAAAAAGGGAAACAATGACCATCAAGGAGAATTAAAATAGGAGTCAATTATGATGTCAGATTATTTTAGGGATTCATAGTTTTGTACAAAACATTTAGTGGCACTGCACAAACACAAGCACTGGATTCCACCACAAAACAAATATAAGAAATTGAATATTTGCTGAGGGGAATTAAATCCTTACTAAGGCAACAACCACAATGCTTGTCAGGGTGAACAACAAAAGTTCCTAAATTAACTTAACCCTATGGTGGAATGGTGCAAATTCAGTGAGGCTTAACATAGAGGTAATGTGTATTTATGCAACACACAAACAGCAATAAAGTGAAAACCCATCACAAGAAAAATCCCAATCAATTAACAAAAATGGAATAGATTTTAAAAAATAAAATAAATGATACCGGAAAAAAATACAATAAATAGAACCAGTGATATTCAAATTTAAAGTTTTTAATGAAAATAGAGCCTAAAAGCACATCCTTTCACTCATGTTTGCCCTAGACCAGAGGAAGTCATAAGTGCAGGACAACCGTGATTCAACGTAGGTCTAATGCAGAAAACAAGTTAGTCCAACTGATGTGTCAACTTCTCAAGTTTGGTGCGAATAGCTCATGTGTATTGGAGGAGGCCAGGAGGAAGAGGCTTTCTGCAAGAACAGGAGGTAGAACGTTTTGGACGATCGTCACTGTAGCAAGAAGATCTGGTCATCACTAGAGTTTAACGTTGATGGGTCACAACAGATGGTCACTAACTGCATGAAGTACAGGTTTCATGTTGATGGTCTTCACAGACAATACCGTCAATGTGAAAAACAGGTCTCACTGGAGTTTCATGTAGGAGGTTTTCACGGGTGGCAGAGTTTCAGTGTGAACTAGTCTCTTTGTGGTCATGAGGAGCCCAAAGTAAGTATTTTAATTTTTTTCTTTCACTGATGCCAGCAAAGGGTCTGTGACTTGAAGGACACTCTTGGGGTTCAGACTCACTCCCACAATGGCCAGCAGTAAGGATTGGACAGGCAGGTCCAGTTACAGCAGGTCACCAGGGTAGTCACAGGGTGGCCTCTAGAAACCCTTTGGGTCACACAGGAGGTCAGTCAATAGACTCTGGAGTCACTCTAAGAAGCCTGGGATCAAATCAATCAGACACAAATGTCTTTTTTCAGATAGCGAGGGAGTCCTTCAAGCAGCAGGACAGTCCTTCTGGCAGAAGAGCAGACTTTCTGTGGAATCTACCACAGGTCCATGAGTGTTCTGAAGAGTGGTTTGAAGGTTCTTTGTTTTTAAACCCAGTGCCAGCCTTTGTGTGGGAGAATTCTCTATCTACCCGCAAAATGGATTCTGGTCAGTACTTCCCTTCCCCTGTCTAGTGTGACAAGAAGAAGGGGAGGCCTTGTATCAGGGCCCTTTGTGTATGCTGCAAGCAAAGCCCTTTGAAGTTGGGCAAGGTACAGCTTCTCCCCTACAATCTTACCAGGATAGCCATGTTGTCCATACCCAAGCCCTTTTTTTTCTCACTGTATGAAAGCAAAACCTAACTCAAACAGCAGAGCCATTCACAGTCATGTGACCGAGGACACTGGCAAAAAGGCACATTTGTTTGGGACAAGAAAATGCCAAGTTTCTAAAAGTGGCATTTTCATACTTCTAACGTAAAATCCAACTTCACCCTTAAAAAGACTTTAAATTACAGTTCACTAGAGCAGCATATCTCTAACTGCTCCAAAACTTAATTTAGCACTCATTAAATGTAATAATGTAACCTGGTGTCAGTCAATGGGAGATATAGGTGGTCATTACGAACATGGCGGTGTGGCCCACCATGCCGACGGTGGTGGAAAAACCAGCCAGCCGGCATGACGGGGCACACGGCCACATAATGAACACCATGAGGGCCGATGGCGACCCTCACTCACCGCCAGGCTGCCTCCATCAGGCATCCTGGCAGCAGTCAGAATCATTATCTTACAGGGCAGCGGTGCTGCCCCTCGGATAATGATTCCTCAGCCTCCAGCCTTTCCCTGGCGGGTTTCCCCGCTAGGGAAAGGCTGGCGGAAGAGGTGCACCTTGGCACCCATGGGGGCCCCTGCACTGCCCATGCGTTTGGCATGGGCAGTGCAGGGGCCCCTGTGCAGTGCCCCATCGCGAAGGTCAGTGCCCGATCTGCACGGCGGGTGCAGCTGCACCCACCGCACAGAGGCATTGGTGGCGGCTCCATGTGGAGCCGCCGTCAATGTCCCGGCCAGGCATTCCAATGTTTCCACCCGCCGGCCCACAGGAATGTTCATTATACGGCCGGCTGGGATCGGCGGAAACTGGCGGTCAGTGGTTTGACCGCCAGCATGAACACAGCGGTTTCGACCGCCGTGTTCATAATGAGGGCCATAGTCCTTATATCAGTGAAAAATGAGTTTTGGAGTTTTTCACTGTCTTCATATGTAAAACTAAAGTGCACATGGTCTACTTTTTAACTACAATGCACCCGGCCCTATGAACCTTTAGGACCTATCGTAGGGGGTGAATGATAGGAATTAAAAAGAAAGGTGTAGACCTCGCAAAAGGTTTATTTTGCCATGTTGAAATAGCCGTATAAAAGTGCACACACATGCTGCAGTGGCAGACCTGAGACATGTTTTCAAATGCTACTTTAGTGGGTGGCACAATGAATGCTGCTGCCCAGTAGTCGTATTTCATTTGAGGGCCCTGGATACAGAGAGTACCATCTACTAGGGACACATAGATAAATTAAATGGGACAGTGAGGCAGATGGCAATTGTACCATGTTTTAGGGAGAGAATACAAGCGCATTAACACTGGTTGGAAGGAAAAAGTGCATAAAGTCCTAATGTCAACAAAAACGGGTTAAGCAAAAGGAGGCAAAAAATATCTGGGGGTGACCCTCAAGTAATGGCCTGGTTTAACAGTTACATTTCTTATTAAAGTCACACAAGGTAGTGCAAACAGCCCGTTCTGTGGCATTGTAAATCCCATATAAGGATTTGTGTTGCCTTGTGACAACCTATGCCACACAAGAACAACACATCTGTATTAAATCTACCGCTACACATTTGGACCTGAACTGAATGTCACTTTTATGCCCATATTTGCCAATGTTATCAATGTCGTGCCAACACATTTAAAGTGTCCGACACCCAGGGAGCTAGGAATCACGACGAACTATAAAATAGACAAATATTTCAAATCGTGAAATGGTAAGTGACATAATTTCCCTACTTTTATGGCTCTAATCAAACAATAGTGAAATAACAATGGCTGAGAACTGCCTTCCAACGTGCGAGCAGCTCCCTTCTTTTACAGAGCATCGACTACATTTGTCAATCTATAGTTTTAATTTAGATGGCCCCTGTCATTTAATTCAAAGAGTCTCACATTATTAAACACTGTTATCACAATGCTCTCCTTTGACCCAGGTCATTTGAGACTTAGACAAAATTAAATTGGAAACTGCTACAATCTTCATCCCCTCTGTCTAATTCAGTTCACAAAGAATAACTAACAAATGTACCAAGAACCTACTTGAGCTGAAACAAAACAAATAATACCAAAGTTTCTTGACACTTTCACTGACATATATATTGATTCCATTTTACACTCAATTTAATTTTGCCAAGGCCAGCAAAATACTCAATTAGTGGATAAGGAAAGGTAGATAGAGCTGTGCTTTAATTAATTCCTTTGAATTATACCTCCGAAGCAATGTACCCTGAAGAAAATATCCCAAAGACATTCTCAATCAAAGTAATTATATTCGCTGGGGACTTTCTCTGTTTTTTCTTTCAGATCTGTGAATGTTGTAAAAAGCAAGCTTTTGAAAAACGCATAACTTTAAGAAATATATTTTAAATAAAAAGGCGTTGAACTTTAATCTACTCCTGGGCTAAAAATAAATAAACAAATTAATTATATTTAATCTACTCCTGGGCTAAAAATAAATAAACCAACGAATTATAACAGTTAAGTCAAATTCACATATGTATCATTTACTAATATGTACACAGGAAGCACGTATGGCTTACAATGGGTGTGTACTATGCAGTGAACAGGTCTCTACTATCTTTTTGAGAGGCAATAACCTACAGGGATGCAAACAGAATACACTTTTCTTGCGCCCCATCGCACCCTATTAACGCCACCATGTGTGCACCATACTTATGATACGGCGCACCACGGCGCACGTTAGGGACCTAGCGTCATAAATTTTGACACTAGTTTGGTGCTTTGCAGGTTTACCATAAAAAATATTGACGTGAATCTTGAAACATGAAAGGAGGCCCAGTAAAAATAATGGGAGCCTCATTTTATCACCTATCTCAGGCAGGCTTTAAAAATGATGCAAAAAATGGTGCTGCAGAATCTCATAGATTCCACTATGCCATTTTTCTGGGCCACATAGCGCCGGAACACCCCTTGCATACATTATGCATGGAGCAAGCATAATGTGGCACAAGAGTTTACAAAGTGGTGCAATGTGCACTTCAGTGGAGAACAATGTAGTTGAGTGGAATGTTGTCAAGTGGAGTGCTGTAAAGGGGAGCGGCATAGAGTCTCATATAGTGTAGTGTTGTAGAGTCAATTCTTTTAGAGTGGTATGTCATAGAGTGGAGTGTGGTAGAGTGTTGTACAGTGCAGTAGTGTGGATCAGAGTGGCATAGAATAGAGGGGCATACAGTGGGGTAGAGTCTTATAGAGTGGAGTGGTGTAGAGTGAAGTGGCATGTTATACAGTACACTAAGGGCCTGATTTAGAGTTTGGCAGATGGGTTACTCCGCCACAAACATGACGGATATCCCATCTGCCATATTACAAACTCCATTGGTTATTATGGTATGGGAATACAGTGTACAGGATATACGCCCCATTTGTGATGGAGTAAACCCTTCCACCAAAAGCTAAATCACGCCTTAAGTGCCATAGAGTGGAGCTGAGTGTCGTACAGTGAAGTAGCGTGGTGTACAGTGGAGGAGAATAAAGCGGAGCAGAGTATTCTAGAGTGGAGAGGCACAGAATGAAGCAGCATGTCTTAGACTAGTCATAGAGTTGTGTGTTGTACAGTTGTGTTGTACAGCGGTGTGTCATTCAGAGCAGTGTCATTGAGTGGATTGTCATCAAATAGAGTGTTGTTGAGTAGAGTGTTACGTACTGGCATAGACTGGAGTAGAGTGTTGTACAGTGTAGTAGCATAGTGTGGATTAGATGGTTGTAGACTGGAGTGGCAACCAGACTGGAGTGATGTGTCATGTAGTGGAGTGGCATGTTGTAGAGAGGTTCGGCGTGCCATGTCATAGAGTGTTATACAGTGTAGTAGAGTGTTGTGAAATGGAATTGCATACAGTAGAGTAGAGTGTTGGACAGCTGAGTGGCGTAGAGTGGGTTTTTATACAGTGGCTTAGAGTCAGGTAACATGTTGCAGAGTGGGGTAGAATGGGGTGGCATAGCATAGCATAGAGGAGAGTAAAGTATCAGAGAGTAGAGTGAATGTCATAGTGTAGAGTGGAGTGCAGTGCATTGCATAGATATAAATGTAAGTTTGCTGCCTTAATTAGAACCATAACAAAAACAAAATAATGATGAAAAAAGGACACTTATTGGCCAAAAACATTAATCAACCAGCCCTTCAACAAGCCTTGCCTTATTATAAAGACAAATAATAACATAATGTGCAAAATAATATGGGCTTCAATTACATCCATTAAAACATTTCTTAAACACCTCAACTACATATAGGTTATTTCTTCTTCAATGGAGTGGTACATAATATGAAACTTCAGTCTTGGCATTAAATTAACTGGGAACAGCATAAACATGCTTAATACAGCCACTTTGTTAGACTGTCTAGTTGGTCTAGTTGCCCAGATTAATTAATGACACATTTCATAAAGACACTCTTTACATAAAACGTAGTAAAAATGATCACATTTGTTGTGTTTCATGTGAGAAAAAAAAAACATATCACACCTCACTATTAAGCGGGCCCAATACCAATAGTGCAAGTAGATGGTACTTTGTGTAAAGCATCAATCTAACCTTAACTTCAATGTGCACAGCTTATGAAGGCTGACTTCGCCACTCCATTAGGCTATCCAACCACCAAAATTAATTTATAATACATTGTTTAAAAACACAATACATAATTATCACATTCAATGTGTTCTATAGAGGGATGGGGCATATCAGTTCCCACTATTCAAAGGGGTACAATGATTTATAACAGTGGTTGCCGCTATGCCCCAACCGCTGACTGTAAACATAAATAAAGTGCCCAGATCTAAAGAAGTGCAAGTACAAGATAAAAGCTCTAGGGAATTAGACTCAGGCCCTCATTATGACATTGGTGGTAAGTACTTCTTACCACCATGTCAACTGCCGCCAATATACCGCTGCTGCAGTGGATTACCACTACCCATGTTATGACAAACACATAGCAATCCGTCACTATACAGCCACACACACAAGTCCGTCAGCCAAAAGGTTAGCGATAAACTGGCAGTATCCAAACCCACACCGTTACGCCAACAGAACTATGCCCACAACATTATGACCCACAAATCACCACGGTGGACATTCAATGGCGGTAAACCATTGGCGGTAAATACCGCTGTGCTCAAAATACTCACAATCTAACAAAACAACACTACATTGGTCAATTCAAACTACACACACCTGTCACCCATTCACACACCACACCCACACCACTATAAAACACACAGCCACATTACCCACAACCCTTTATGAAGACAAACAAGTGCCACAAGAGAGATAACAAGACCACAGACAAGATCAGTGCAACACACCACCACCACCTATACACCATCTGCGCACCTTGCATCACACACCCCAACACATCACTCCACACACCCTCACCCACACCACTCACACACACCCATGGCACCACAACGACACCCCAGGTTATGAGAGGAGGAGCTAAGGGTCATGGTGGAGGAAATCGTCCGGGTAGAGCCACAGCTATTCGGATCACAGGTGAAGCAGACAATCATTGCTAGAAAGATGGAGCTGTGGCAGAGAATCGTGGACAGGGTCAATGCAATAGAACAGCACCCCAGAGCTAGGGATGACATCAGGAAAAGATGGAGCGTTCTGTGGCAGCAAGACACCAAATAGCTGGACAGAGGACTTGCAGTGGACCCCGACCTCCTCTCTCACAACTAACATGGGAGGAGCAAGTCTTGGCAATCATGCATCCTGAGGGCCTGGCAGGAGTAGGAAGAGAACTGGACTCTGGTAAGTAAAATCTCTATTACTATCACCCCCCACCTGCATGCCATCACCTACCCCCACCCTTGCCCTCACATCCCATCACTCCACCACCTCCCACATACCCCACCGTCACAACCCACCCCTCCCAATACCAAGCCCTCATGCAACACAAATGCATGGACCCCCATCACAGACCTGCATGGACACCCATCACTAAAGCATGCACACTAGAGGGAAACAGCAAGCCCACCAAATAACTACTCACACAAAGCAAAGGTGCCAGGGCACTAACAACCATAGAGGGCAACACACCCATGCACAAGATGCCACACGCAGAAACAATAACACTGCATTAACATCCCCACAGGTCCCCCAGCCAACGTCACCAGAGAGGAGATGCCAGCAATATCCAGTTCCCCCACAGAAGAGGCCACCAGTGATAACAGCAGCTCTGGGTGCCTTGATCTGGATGACCAACCTGGCCCATCAGGGACCTCCGGAGAGTAGGTAACCCTGGCACAGTCCCAGACCACTGCAGAGCCTCCCCCCTCAGGAAACACCAACAGAGTACCCACCCAGCGGGCCCCATGACACATCAATCAGCAGTGTGTCTACCACTAGAGGGACCCCAGGCCACCCCACAAGCACAGGACAATCAGGGACCTGGGGTCAGTGGCAGTGGGCACGCGGTTCAGGGGACAGAGGCACAGGACAACAGGGAAGCTGGGATGACTGCTGTGCGACAGGGGGAGGACAGGCCCAGGGAACCGACTCTCCAGGAGGCACTCACCAAGATCCTGGGAGCATACCACCATTCCCAGGAGACGATGGGCCAGATACTTAACAAGTTGCAGGAGAACCAGCGGCTGCAGGAGGGACAGTACCTGGAGATCAGGGAGGAGTTGAAGGACATCCACACTACCCTGGTCACCATTGCAGGGGTGCTGGCAGACATTGCCAACACTATGAGGGAGGCAGTGGCACACCACAGGGCCCCTACGACTAGCCACACCAATGAACAGCCCTCCACCTCCGCTGCAGCCAGTGGACAGGAGGCCCCGCAACAGGACCAACAGGCCACCAGCATCCCTCCCCCTGCAGAAAGAGAACCACCCTGCAAACGGTCCCTGCGATGCAGGCAGAAACCAGTGACTATTGCCAAGACCCCCACCAGGAAATAAGACTCTCCTGATTGTCACCCTTGTGTCCCACTCTGTCACCCTTTCCACCTTGAACTGCCATTGCTCCCCTTCTTATGTCCCCTTGGACACTGCACTTGTGATACAAATAGACTGGACTCTATCCTGGACTTTCCTCCATCATCACCTCAGTCCATTACACATCCCCCTCTACTCATTAGCACTGAAATAAAAACCATTTGAAAAAATGCAAGTATGAAGTCTGTCAAGTGATTTAACTATATCTTTGTTTAACAAGCTTGAAACACTGCAATGCAACTGTACAGTAAAGTTTACATAGGAATGACCTGTAGTTGGCTGCAGACAACACACCAGGAGCGATAGTGGGGCACAAAGATCTGCAAATAGAGATGCCAAAAGGTACAGTAAGTGGCCATAGAAGTGGGAAAATCAGCCTGCCAGTGACAATGTCAAACACAAAACTGTCAATGAAATGTGAAGTTACAGTGTCTTACCTGTGTGTCATTGGAAGTATTGTCGTATTTTTGCACTTTTGTTGTCCTCATCCTCATCCTCTGCCTCCTCATCTTCACTGTCCACAGGGTCACCTGCCGCCCCACGGCCATCTCCAGCCTCATTCTCCTGCAGAAAAGGCACCTGGCTACATAAGGTAACATTGTGCAACATACAGCATTCCATGATTATCTGGCACACCTTCTTGGGTGAGTAATACAGGGATCTAACTGTTAGATGGGGGCAACAAAACCTGGCCTTCAGAAGGCCAAATGTCCTCTCTATGATTCTTCATGTACGCCCATGTGCCGCATTGTAATGTTCCTCTGCCCTTGTCCTGGGATTCCTCACAGGAGTCAGTAGCCATGAGAGGTTGGGGTAACCAGAGTTACCTGCAAATATCGAGGGACAACTGTTAGACACACACTAACCCTTAGGGCCCACACCATACCCATATACCAACATCCACTGGGAGGGAACCAGGGCTCACCTATTAGCCACTCCTGGTGCTTCTGGAGTTGAGCCATCACATATGGGATGCTGCTATTCCTCCGGATAAAGGCATATTATGCACAGACCCAGGATGCTTTGCATTGACATGGGAGATGTACTGGTCTGCCAGGCACACTATCTGCACATTCATGGAGTGAAAGCTCTTTCGATTAATGAACACCTGTTAATTTCTCCGGAGGGGGGACAAATGCCATTTGTGTACCATCAATAGCCCCAATAGTGTTCGGGAGATGCCCCATTGCATAGAAATCAGCTTTTATTGTGGCCAAATCCTCCACCTGGGGGGAAACGATGTAGCTGCGCATGTGTTTAATCAGGGCAGACAACACTCTGGTCAGCACTGTTGAGAACATTGGTTGAGACATTCCTGCTGCCAAGCCCACTAGCACATGGAAGGAGCCAGTTGCCAGGAAATGGAGCACACATAGGACTTGCACAAGAGGGGGGATGCTGGTGGGCAGACGGATAGCAGATATCAGGTCAGTCTCCAATTGGGCACACAGCTCTGTGGTTGTGGCCCTGTCCAGTCTATAGGTGAGGATAATGTGCCTTTCCTCCATTGTTGCCAGGTCCACCAGGGGCCTGGACACGGGGGGGGGTCTCCATCTCCTATTCATTTGCAGCAATTGCAATGTAGAGGGCAAAACGGTGAGCAGCTGTTCAGTATTCCACATTTCCAAACACTACATTGCATTGCATGTTGTGACTGTAACAGTATATTGTTGGATAGTCTTAAATGGTGCCTAGGTGTACTGTTCGCAGTTAGGTGCCATGGCCTGGCCCCCCTGAAACGGCGTCTGCCTGTCCTGCATGGAGGGACATGTGGAAATGAGGTAATTCTGCTGACGTTGTGCGCCGTTGCGGGAGGAGGTCGACAACCACCGTGCAGCTCCTCATTGGATACCATTGGGCCATATGGGTTACAGTGGCCAGTGGTGATGTACGCTGGCAGTGACAGTACGCACCGCCGTGGACGTGACCACCATTTTCTATCTGTTCACTCACTTGCTACCTGACCTTCAACAAGAGAGGACCTACACTGCAAGTGCTGCTGTGACCTGTGTCTGAAACCGACCATGGCTCGTGTCACTGGGGAAAGGGCCACTGCCTTCAGTGCTGTGGAGTTGGAGAGACTGGTGGTTGGGGTCCTACTCCAGTACTGAATGCTGTATGGGCCTCCAGACCAACAGGTGAGTACACTGTGAGCACGATGCATGGGGCATGAATGAATGGAGTGCCATGTGTGAGGGCCTCATGTGGGGGGCTTGGGGGAAGTGCCCTGGGCAGCGTTCTGCATGTATGGTGGGCGATGTCTGTGCGTAAGAGGATGTGAGGGCTATGGTGGGTCATAAGTGTAACAAACAGGACGGTCTGACTGATACCTTTTCCTATGTGTATTTCTCTGCAGGTCAGCGCCCATCAAAAAGAGGGAATATGGCCTGCCATCAGCAGGGATGTGCGGACCCTGGGGGTCTACGGCAGGCAGAGCACCCACTGTCGGAAATGGGGGGAGGACCTGAGATGCTGGGCACGGAAGACGGCGGAGGCCCCGCTGGGGATGGACTCCCAAAGAGGAAGGGGTGCCCATCGAACCCTGCACCCCTGATGACCCGCATTCTGGCGGTGGCATATCCAGAGCTGGATGGGCGCTTGGGGGCATCACAGCAGCCACAAGGGGGTGAGTACAGTGCACCAATATACTACTTGCGTCTGATGAGGTGGCATCCGGGTGGGGGATGTGGGCCTGTGGGTGCCCCTAGGCCAGGCCAGACATTGCAGGGTAGGTCGCATGTTGGGCAGGGTCTGATGTAAACCTCCTCCTATCAAGGAAGTAGGCATCCACAACTGGGCAGGGGTCTGTGGGTCTCGAGTATGCTGCAATTAGTGTTAGGTATCCCTGTCCATGGGGTGGTGACTAGCATTGTGACTGTTAGTGCATTGTCTAGTGCGTAGGGCTGTTTTCCTTGTGTGTGTGTTGTGTGGGCCAACGGTGGTGTTGTTGCTGCCATTGACCAAGTGTATCCTTTATCTCTCCCCCTTTTTGTTTTGTCACCCTGTCCTTATGTCCATTAGCATCATCTGGCAATGGAGCAGAGGCACCAGCGACAGGGAGAGCTGCAACCCACAGGGCCCAGGAGGCCGAATCCACAGATGGTGAGTGCACCAGTGGGAGGGAGGACGAGGGGAGCACCACGGCGGAGACTGGAGGGGACATTTCTGACAGTGATACCTCCTCCGATAGAAGCTCCCTGGTGGTGGCGGACACCTTTGTGCCCACCCCAACTACACGTACATCCACCACCCCTCATACCAGCACCGCCCTCCCAGCAGCCCTTCAGGGTGTTTCCAGTGCCCGCTCAACAAGAAGGGTGGGCATTTGCCCCACAAACCTCAGGCCCTGCCCCAGTTAGCCCTGCTGCCCTGAGTGAGGAGGCTAGTGACCTACAGTGATCCATCTCAGTTGGGCTGTCAACCATTGTGAATGCCATCCAAGGGCTGGCAGCCCATTTCCAAAAAATGAATGCAGTCCTGGGGTGCATTCACTCTAGCATGGCAGCCGAACAGAGATCAATCCAGGCTCTGGCCTCCTCACTGTTGGCAGTCATTGTCCATGTTTCTAGCCTCCCCCTCCAACTTCCTCTACCCAATCCCAATCCCATTCCCTTCAACCCCAACCTATCCCAAGCACACAGGCAGACCAGCATGCACCCAGGACAACACACAGGAGTGGTTCAGGCAAACACAAGCACCACACATTATCCCACAGGCACTCACACAAACACCATCCAGATATACCAACATTCACTGCCTCCACTGTGTCCCCCTCTTCCTCATCATCCACCTCCCTCCCAGTAGCGTCTACACTCACACCTGCATGCACTACATTCTCATCCACTACCTCCATCACCAGCACACCTGTCAGTACACACCCCTAACTGGCAATCACCACCCCCACATCCATGCACACGTCCCCTGTGTCCTCTCCCACTGTGTCTGTGCCTCTCAAAGTACACAAACGCAAGCACTCAGACACCCAACAGCCATCCACCTCACATACAGCATCCAGCCCATGCACCTGCTCCCAAAGTAAGAAGACACCTCCTCTTCCTCCACTCCCAACTTCCTCTTCCTCCACTCCCAAACCTTCACCCTCTTCTCACCCCAATGTCCCTAATAATATTTTCCTCTCTGCCGTTGACCTCTTCCCTACCACTCCCCCTGTCCTTCACGTCGGGCCAGGAAGGTCAGAACACAGGCGAAACCTCAACCACCCAGTCCACTGCCACAGTAGTTTCGATAGCTACTGCAGGTGGGAGAGGATCCCGGACACCAGGCAGCCACACTGAAAGGGTGCCTGCACTAGGTGCTTCAAGGAAGGGGAAGGAGGCACCCCCAGCTGCGTCTAGGAACGGCAAGGAGCACCACCAGCTGCTACAGGGAAGAGTAAGGAGGAACCACCAGCAGCGTCTTGGAAGGGCAAGGAGGCACAACCAGCTGCTACAGGGAAGGGCAAGGGGCAATCCTTGGCTGCTGACAGGAAGGGCAAGGGGCCTGCACCAGCAGTCTGGAAAGACAGGAGTCCTGGTGCTGGGACTCATTCAGAACCACCACCACCAACCATGGTGGTAAAGCCATCCAAGGCTGCAAGGGAAGGGCTGGAGCCTCCCCCACCACTGCCAACACTGCCACCAGCACCACCACTAGCACCACTGCCAGCAGCAGCAGCCCCAGTGGGCAGCCCTCTGAGGCTGCAAGGAAAGGGCTGGAGCCTCCGGCCCCCACTGCCAGCACCGCCACCAGCACCGCCACTAGCACCACTGCCAGCAGCAGCCCCAGTAGGTAGCCATCCTAGGCTGCAAGAGAAGGACTGGAGCCTCCCCCCACCACTGCCAGCTCAACCAGCAGCACCACTGCCAGCAGCAGCAGCCCCAGTCGGCAGCCGTCCGAGGCTGCAGGGGATGGGCTGGAGCCTCCCCCCACCACTGCCAGCCCCAACACCAGCACCGCCACTGCCACCACTGAGCAGCAGTCACCGCCGGAGGAGAGTGTGTAGTCCTGCCTCCATGGGCTGTTATGCGGCCTGACCCCTCCAAATCCTGTGGGTCTGACACCCAGGTGAGAGACTGTGACCTTGCACTCCCCAAGATCTACATTACAGGGCACAATGCCCCCTCCAGAACCAGTGGAAGAAGCCATCCACTCACCCCATCCTTCCCAGGATGAAGCACACTGGACACAATGACCCCTCCAGAACCAGTGGAAGAAGCCATCCACTCACCCTATCCTTCCCAGCATGAAGCACACTGGGCACAATGCCACCTCCAGAACCAGTGGTGAAGCCATCCACTCACCCCACCTTTCCCAGGATGAAGCACACTGGGAACAATGCCCCCTCCAGAACCAGTGGAAGTAGCCACCCACTAGAGAGACTGTGGCTTTGCACTCCCCAGGACAAGTCAGTGGGTAAACTTGCACTCCCCAGGACAAGTCAGTGGGCAAACCACCTACTTAAGAGACTGTGGCCTTGCACTCCCCAGGACAAGTCAGTGAGCAAACCACCCACTTGAGAAACTGTGGCCTTGCACTCCCCAGTACAAGTCAGTGAGCAAACCACCACCTTGAGGGACTGTGGCCTTGCACTCCCCAGGACATTGCACAGGTCATGTAGCCCCCTCCAGGACCAGTGGTGGTGTACCATCTTCCGGCTGAGGTGCCCCCCCCAATTCCCTGTCCCTCTGAGGTGCCTGTGAATTTTCGACCTGATGCCCCTGCAGTGTTCTCTCCATGTTGTTGCAGGAGTGAGGTGGGGCCTGTGACCCACGGACATTGGGGACTAGGCAGTGTCTCATCATTTGTAAATATGTATATACGTTTGTATTTTGAGGCACTTATTCATAATAGTTTATCGTAGTACACTCACTTTCTTTAAATTATTTTGTCCTAGCATTATTCCTGAGAGTTACGGGGTGAATATGTAATGTTTGTGCAGCTGTATGAGTATGGTGTTGAGGGTGAGGGTATTGCATATGTGTGTCACTCTCTCTTCCCTCCCCCCTCCCTTGTGTGCTAGGCGGCAGTACTCACTGTGGTCATCTTCCCCGGCGTTGATGTTCATACTGCAGCAGAAGGTAGATGAGCATTGGAAATATTTGCAGCTTGGTCTCCATGGCATCATGGTTGTTCCCTGAGTCTCCACAGGTGAGTCCTTTGACTTCTGTGCAGTGTTTCCGCCAGGTTTTTGATGTCATTGGTACCACCCCGGAAAAGGTGGCGGATAGGCCGGTCATAATAGCGTGGGCGGTACATTGTCTTCCGCCTGGCTGTTGGCGGTTACCCCTGTGGTGCTTGTTGATTCCACTGTGGTGATCGGTGTTTTAAAGTGGCTGTCTGTCTGAGAGGCTTCCGCCGTGGTCTTAATTCCATTTTGGTTACCACTGGCCTGTTGGTGGTATTACCACCGCTTTATCACCGACCGCCAGGGCTGTAATGAGGCCTCAGTGTTTATGTTCAAGGCTTCACCAGCATCTTTCAAAAATTTAAAAAATTGTGCAGTAAGCTGAGGATGATGTGCCCTTAGACATACAGCAATTGCATTTTGACATTTCCTGACACCTAAGGAGTGAAAAACGGGGATCAGCCAATAGCGTATCAGCCCCCTCAGTTCATTACATGCCCACAATATGTGCGCCAGTGATTCTAATTTATACTTGTGTAACCTGCAATGTAAAGCCTCAGATCCTTTCAGATGGCTGTATTTATCACCTTTTAGGGTGATGATACCACATCTCAACCTTATTAGATCTTTTTTCAATCCCAATTTCAGGGGACCAGCTAGATAAAGGGCCCTCCCATTTGACTGATAGAAGGAACTACATCAAACTGCACAGGCCTTTGCAGGCAGGTTGAGATGATCTTCTTCTGCAGAACTTAGCCTTGCATTTTTCATTAACAGCTTGGGACAAGTTAAGGATTTCTTTAACACCTGCAACCTGCTGCCTGGATTTGTTGACATACTCCATTCATGCCAGCTTACTGTTCTGCATGCTCAACCAAATCAAACCTCTTAATAAGCAAGGGGGAGCAACCTTCAGCTTTGTGTATTGGAGTGCAGTAGAGTTGAGTAAAGATTCATAAATTGGAGTGACATCGCACAGTAGAGTGGATTAGCATGTTCTAGAGTGTTGAGTGCAGTGGGGTGACATACAGAGGAGAGAAGTGTTGTAGAGTTGAGTGGCATGCAGTAAATTAGACTGTAGTAGAGTGTGGTAGAGTGGTGTTGCACAGAGTGTCATAGAGCCAAATGGCAGAAAGTGACTTAGAATGGAGTGATATACAGTCGGGTATTGAGTACAGTGGAGTAGGATAGAGTGCTGTATCATAGAGTTTAGTGGAATGAGTGGCTTACATAGAATTATGTAGTGTTGTAAAGTGCAGTAGTGTATTGTACAGTGGCAGAGCATAGAGTGTTGCATAGTAGCATCCAGTGGAGAGAGTTGCACAGTGGAGTGGAGTTTCATAGAGTGAAGTACAGTGTTGTAAAGTAACATAGAATTAATAAAGTCTTGTAGAGTGGAGTTGCATAGAGTGGAGTAGAGTTTTGCACTGTGGAGAAGCATAGAGTGGAGCGATGTACAGCAGAGGTAAAGTGTAGTAGAGTTGTGTTGAGTCGAGTGACGTAGCATAATGTAGAGGGGAGCAAAGTGTGAGAAAGTAGATTTGTGTGTTGTATAGTAAAGTGGTGTGGAGTGGAGTACAGTGGAATGACATGATACAGTGTACTGAAGTGTCATTGAATGGAGTAGCATGGCATACATGGAATGGAGTGGCATGTCATAGAGTGTCACTGCTATACAGTGTATTAGAGTGGAAAGGCATAGAGTGTCATTGAGTTGAGAGGCATAGAGTAGTATAGAGTGGGGTGGGTTCAGTGGACTAGTGGAATACAGTGCATTAGAGTAGAGTAGTGTGTCATAGAGTAGAGTGAAGTAAACTGGGGTGGACTGACATGGCGGGAGTGGCACAGAGTGACATAGATCGCAGTTGAGTGTTGGACAGTGGCACAGAGTGGAGTAGAGTTCCATACACTGAGATACAGTGGATTTGATTGTTGTGCAGCAGAGTGTTATACAGTGGGGAATAGTGTAGTAGAGTGAAGGGGCATTGTGTGTTGTTGGTGGAGTAGAGTGTCATAGACTAGAATAGAGTAGAGTGGTATACCATGGAGTGGCGTAGATAAGAGTGGCATAGAGTAGAATAGTGCTGAGTGGAGTGGCATAGCCTGCAGTGGCACAGAGTGGAGTGGAGTGGTGTGCAGTGGAGTTAGGTAGAGTGGAGTGGTGTAGAGTGGAATATCATAGAGTGGAGTGGTGTAGAGTGGAGTGGTGTAAAGTGTAGTGAAGTAGAGTGTAGTGGAGTAAAGTGGCATAGTGTAGAGTGGACTAGCATAGAGTGGAATGGCGTAAAATGGTGTGGTGTACAGTGGAATAGTATATAGCAGAGTGTGGTAGACTGGAGTGGTGTAGAGAAGAGTAGTGTGTTGTAGAGTAGATTGGAGTGGCATAAAGTGATTTGGTGCGTCATAGAGTAGAGTGCTGTATGCAGACTTGTATGGACTGCAGTGGCAGTGGTGGGTCATAGAGTAGAGTGGAAATGCATTGAGTGAAATAGCAGAGAGTCAACTGACATTGATTCAAGAGGCATAGAGTAGAGTGGTGTAGAGTGGGGTCACGTACAGTGGAATAGCATAGAGTGCAGTGACATATAGTGGAGTGGCCTAGAGTTGATTGGCATATGGTGGACTAGCATAATGTGGGGTGACCTAGAGTACAGTGGCACGGAGTGTAGTTGTGTATAGTGGAATAGCATAGAGTGGAGTGCTGTAGAATGGAGTGGCGTGGACTGTAGTGGTGTAGAGTGGAACAATGTGTCGAAGAGTGGAGTAGCATAAAGTGGATTAGCGTAAAGTGGAGAGGCGCTCAGTGAATCAGCATAAAAAGAAGTGGCATGGAGAGGAATAGCATAGGGCAAAGTGGCATAGCATGGAGTGGCGAACAGTGGAATAGCGTAGAGCTGAGTGGCATAAAGTAAAGTGGAGTACAGTGAAGTGCCATAGAGTGGAGTGGCTTACAGTGCTGTTTCGTAGAGTGGAGTGATATGGAGTGTTATACAGTAGAGTGGATTGTCTTAGATGGGAGTGGTGTGTTGTACAGTGAGGTGGGATACAGTGGAGTGTCACAGACTGGAATGGAGTGGTATAAAGTTGAATGTAGTAGAGTGGAATGGCGTAGACTGGAATAGCATAGAGTGGAGTGACGTAGAATGAAGTCACGTGGAGTGTACTGACATAGAATGGGGTACAGTGGAATAGCATAAAGTGAGATGTGTGGAGGGTAATAGTAACAACAGTGACAGATATCCCAACCACCAAAATATAAATCCCTTAGGATACGATGAGACGGAGTAACTTGTTCGCCGATATCTAAATCAGGCCCTTAATGTGTGTGCATGCGTAAGACTGTTTACCAAGTAGTGCCAGCATCAGATGCACTTACTAGTTGGATAATAGCTGACTTCTTGCAAGTATTATGTGTCTCACGTCTTCTTGCTCCCACCACTGTGATATTAACTGAATGGGGCCAACAAACAATTTGGGGAAGAGAATGAGAAGACACATTTTAGAGGTGTCAGACCTTTACTCACCTGCCATTCTGTATGACTCTGTCACCCTCTCAGTTTCTGGGGAAGTTGGCACTGTGTGTGACTGACAGCACAATCACTGTTGTTAAACTACATGACACAATGACACAGAGGGGGGCATTACAACATTGGCGGTAAAAGCCGCTTACCGCCGTGCAGAAGACCGCCAACACACCGCTGTGGCTGCGAAATTCCGCCACAGCTATTATGACCCACATCTCGGAATCCGCCAAAAGTCAGACACCCACACAAGTCTGTCACACCGAAGGTCAGTGACAAACTGGCGAAAACAAAACCTCCGCCGTCATGCCAACAGAAATACGCCCACACTATCTTGACATATGAATCCACGTGGCGGTCTTTCAACTGTGGTATTCCATTGGCGTTACACACCGCTGCGCTCAAAATACACACACACATACAAAACACAGCCACATTGGACAATTCAAAATACACACACCTCATACACATACACACAGCACTCCCACACATCCAATACAATATAAAACACACACACACATCACCCACAAACCCCTACGACCAAAAATTCCGAAAGAAGCCCAGAGAGAGACACCACCAGCAAGAACAACAGCATCCACAGACACACAACACCATCACCCACACAACTTCCACGCACCTCGCACAACACACCACTACATTTCACCACACTTATCACCACACACTCCACCCCACACATCACCTACACCACCCTATGGCACGGCAAAGACACCCCAGGTTGTCAGAGGAGGAGCTCAGGGTCATGGTGGAGGAAATTGTCCGGGTAGAACCACAGCTATTCGGATCACAGGTGCAGCACACCTCCATAGCTAGGAAGATGGAGCTATGGCGCAGAATAGTGGACAGGGTCAACGCAGTGGGACAACACCCAAGAAATCGGGAGGACATCAGGAATAGGTGGAATCACCTATAGGGGAAGGTGCCTTCCATGGTCTCAAGACACTACCTGGCGGTTCAGCGGACTGGTGGCGGACCCCCAACTAACAACATGGGAGGAGCAGGTTTTGGCGATTCTGCATCCTGAGGGCCTCGCAGGAGTAGGTGGAGGAATGCACTCTGGTAAGTCAAATTTTTCACTACTTCATCCCCCACCCTACCAGCATGCTATCACATACCCCCACCCTCACCCCAGCACCCCAACTCCTCACATATGTCCCAACATCACTAACCACACATCCCAACACCAAGCCCTGCATGCAACAACAAAGCATGGACACCCATCACCAAAGCATGCCCACTGCACATACCCATACACCCCCCTAAGCCATCATCACACAAGCTCCCACACAGGAATGGTAGCACTGGGGTACACGGTCACCCACCCATTGCACACCATTACACACACAGATTTAATAAACATCCTTTCATACCCCTACAGGACCCCTACACAACGTCACCGGACAGGAGGGTCCATACATGTCCACACCACCAACAGAAGAGGCCCACAGTGATGACA